>NC_140944.1:3198061-3698061 GCF_014529385.1 Adiantum capillus-veneris | reverse complement strand
GAAGCATGCTCAGATGATGTTGCCAGCTGTGCCTGAGTTCAGGATTGGAGACAGGACCTATATCTTCTTACATGATGTGCAAAGTGTGTTTTATTTAAGGGAGGATTTCTCCCTGGCTATTATTTCCAGAGTCCAAGAGGAGAGGAGTGGATTTGTTTCAGAGGATAGTAGTGATGATGAGGCAATGGAAACATCCAGCAATCCAATGGAATGCCTTCGAAGATGCTTTGAGAAAGCTGAAAAATACAAGGAGACACTACCTGATGAAGCCACCTTCCAAGCAATAAGACAAAGCCTAAGACCATCGAAAAGTAACAAAGAAGTGGAGGATTGGTTTAACCATTCAGGTCAGGGGTCAACTACATCTGTAGACCTGTGGCAAGAAAACCTTTTTCTGCAGGATGAGAGCTTCATGGTATCTCTCTCTCTCTCTCTCTCTCTCTCTCTCTCTCTCTCTCTCTCTCTCTCTCTCTCTCTCTCTCTCTCTCTGTTTGTGTCATTTCTGACATTGTATGTGCAGTCTTGGATTGCTGACAAGGATGACTTCCTTCGGCGCCGGACAAGAGAGTATCGAGGAAGGGATGCGGCCCTAGCATAGTACCTTTCAAAGCTCTGCGAGTCACCGATAGTAGTTTTTCACAATTCCATGTCACAAGAGGGTTCAATAGCAACTTACACATTCAAGACACTATCACGCTTCTTGGGTGGACCGGTGCTGCCCAAAAGTGCAGATAAAGTCATTCTTGTTGACAAAGTGTTTGCTAGAGATTGTTTTGGTTACTGCCCAGGCTATACAGGTGGTCGGGCAGCGTATTACTACACGTACACAGCAATGGCACTAGCTCTTGGAAGACAAAACCCAGATGAACTTTTAGAGTATGGCAAACATCTCATGATTCGTTACAAGGGTGACGTGCCAAAAAACAAAATTGAACCTGCAAAATTTTGATACACTTCAAGTAGCAATTGTATAAGATCATGTATTACATAAATTTTTTACAATGCCATCCACTCAGAGTATCTTTCTCCACTTGTGATTCACATACACCATTGTCTCTCTCCACCTTCGTTGACTTTCACGAGCTCCGGAGTTGTTGTATGCCATTGATCTTTTAGCTTTTTGTTGTTGTAAATGTCTGATTGCTTGTGCTGTTGCTGAATTTGCCAAGACTTCTTTTGCCTGCATTCGATGAATGATTCTACGATAGAACCATTCAAATAGTTCTCTCAAACTGTTAGCCTTGATTCGAGAGCCACCATGTCGTGTGTGCCTGAAATAAGCATTTCTCGCCATGTAATGAGACTTTTCCATCCTTGGGTATTCCATATTGCCGGGTTCCCATACTTCTGTATAAAATATGGCAAATGATTGAAGATGATGTGCTGGATATGAAAACAGATTAGTTAGAATGTTTTACACTCACATATTTGCACATAAGAGAGAAAGAAAAAACATGATAATACCATGTAGTGAGTAATCTGGGTGTCTGTCCATGCTGTCTTGAATGATTTTTTCAGAAGGTTGAGATTTTCCTTGAACTTGTTCATATCACCTTGTGACCAGTCATCTTTGTCGCACATCAAAAATAGGATGTCTATTGATCGCCAAACCTCAGCCTTCGCGTTACGAGTAGTTGGTTCGTGGTCTTTGACTGCAATATGTAGCTTTTTCCAGCTCTGATACTCTACCTTGCTAACATAAGATGTGTTATATATTTTTCCATGTTTTGTTAGCTTTGGATCTCTTGTACCTTGGGGCTTAGATAAAAACCTCCGTGCCTTCACCCCACCGATGGATGGTTTGCATGGGACATCCTTCTCAGCAGTTGATCTCTTTTCATCCCGCTGGATTTTCACATTGCCACCATGAAGCCCCATATCCGACAGTACCATTTCTAAGCACTGCAAGGCTACTTGTCGTTCTGCAGAGTTCTTAATCTTCCAAGCAAACCCGATGTATAAGTAGACCAATTTCTCTACAATTCTACAAAGGGCATGCATTGTACAAATGTGAACATTCACAAGTGGTATTTTCAAAACTGGTCGAAAAGCAGGATCCTCAATGTGACGTGTTGGAGCTTTTCTCCACCACTTTGGGTTCATGACCTTTGCAGGCTCCATGCAGAACAAACACGGTGACTTTGCCATTGCACCCATTCCACAATTATACATGCACTTTAATGTTTTAAGGTCACCTGCAAGATGCCACTGAACTTGAAAGTCTCCCCTTCCATCTAGACGTAGTACCTCTCCCTGGTTAGTCTGTCGATCAATCAGCTCCGGAATATTAGTTCGATGGAACACCCAATATAGAATCTCATGATCTTCTTTCTTTACCTGCAACACAAAATAAATGAGACTTAAGTAGATCTGAATATTTGAGCTTACTTGAGAATATCGCTTACCTCAAACGCACCAAGCCACCATATGTTAGATTCTGATTGAACACTAAAATATAAAGGATCATCACTGGGACACTTTGAGAGGGCTCTATTCATTAAAGTAATAGTAACACGCTCTAGCTTTTTCTCTTTAACAAGCTCACACTCATCCAGTTTTAACACAAAATGTAATAGTCCACGTGAATCTTCAAATGTGATGTTGTAAAACTCCACCATTCTCTTCTGTAGTATCCGCAGGTCCATAAAAATATTGTTGAACTCATCATATGCCACAGTGTTGGCTCCATGGCCACTGTAAGTTGCTTTAATATGAAAGGGCTGTCCAAGATAGTCTCCCTGTGCCTCGTTAAGCTGAAGCCTCTCTTTCCAAACACTTGAGGCTGATGGTAGAAGTTTGGATTTTATACCCTTCCTAACAAAGATGGATGAGACAGACTTTTGGATAGCCGAATATCCTCTTTTGCTTACACCAAGTGAATCAAGTGTGCCTTGTATCTCTTTTGCAGGCACTGAGTTCTCTGAAATAAAGCGGTCCACTACATTTCTTTGTAGAACTTTAAACTTCTTGTCATGTACTATATCTGCTGCCAGGCTTCTACTTATAAGTGGCTTCAATCTCTTTCCTATATTGGCTTTGGGGTCAATGTTTTCCTTGTCAGGATAGATTGAGTCTCTACATGAAGACAGTGCATAAGTAAATAACAGAAAATTTGCTTCACTAACACTATTTAGGCACATGAAAACAATGCATAACAAGAAAAAACAAAGAGATTACTTAACTAAGACAATGTAGCCAACCAAGAAGCATCACCTTAATGCTCGGATTCTTTTCTTGAGACCTCCTGATGCAACCTGCAATGTTTCAAGATTGCGCAATTTCTTCTTTCGGATACGACCACCCAAGATGGTGTCCTTCATTTGACAACTTCGCACCTTTTCTTTCAGTTCTTGTACCTCTGTTTTATGTTGCAAAATGGTAACCTGATCTGTAGAATGTAAATGTGAAAGGCGAACAATCTCACATTGTTGAGATTGGAAAATGCTCTTGTAAGTTCCAGCTTCTCTTGTAAGTGATTTACAATAACCCAGAAGGCCGTTTTCTCCATCACCAGCAAAGGTCAATAAGCTTGTAGGATTGACAAACGGTGGAGACGCATTAGTTATTGGATTCTTAGGGTAGAGAGAGCCTCTCGTCCAGATATCTATGTGTTTAGCTCCTTGAGCTCTGAGCGTGTCTATGGAGGTGGGAGGTATATGTGTGTTTGTTTTACTGCGCTTAATCAATGGTTGGTACTCATTGTCCAAATCAATGTGAAGGTGATATTTGGCTCGTTTGTGGGTAACATTTGTGCCATTTGAGGAGTGCGCCATTAGCCAAATGTGCAGGTTTAATGGAAAGTGAATAGCGGCTGCGGATTTGTCCCTCCATGTTAGCCTCATTCCCTCCGTATTGACGTTGTTCATTCAATACAACTAAAAAGAGTATTATCCCTCAATCACTACGAACGAATGTTCAGAGGGGTAAGGAATCTACTTAAGGTAAAGTACACTTTTTGAAGTTTTACTATGAAAGACCCAGCTCTTTTATTTGTCATTTTTTCTAGAGAGAGAGTGCAAAAAATACATTTTCTTAGAAGGCCCTCCAAATGACCTCCGAAATTTCCTAATGATTCCACCAAGTCATCGGCAACGAAGAGAAAAAGACTGACAATCAAAGATGCTATTGCAGAAACGGAACCATTTGACATTCCAGCAGAAATCCTCAAGCCAACCAAAACTTAGGTGGAGGAAGCAGTATTGGAGAAAGAGGGAATAAAGATCTACCAGGGGACTTTCAGAGATCCTCAAGGGCAAGCGGTGGATGTACCGATGATCCCACAGGAATTGGTAGATTATAGTAGGTCAGAAGACATCAACAGGTACCTGGAAAGGGCAGACTTGCACAGTTTCTTCACCTCGAGACCATCAGGTGTGGATACAAGAAGAGTGTACGAGTTGGCAACATCCATTCAGAAGGATGGAAAAGCCACATTGACAGCCATGGATGGAGAGAAGGTAGAAGTACAGATCACTCCACAGCTAATTGTAGACGCATTGGAGCTGCACAACAAAGGGAGCTCGGTCAGGGAAAGAAGGGAGGCCATAGAGGTCTATGGGCCCAAGAAACAGAATGCGACCTATGGAGATATGAAGAACCCAAGAGCGGCAACCCTTTGCCGACTGTACAACCAATTTCTTCATGTTTGCAGTAAAAGACCGCAAAAGTATATCACACCACCCCATGCCATTGCAACCACCATCACATGGGCATTAAAAAGCAATATGCCAAAAGAGGTGAATTACGCTCAACACATCCACGAGCAAGTAATTGCCATGCACAACGAGAAGCCAAAATACATAGGAGGAGCGAAAATTCTGACAAGAATAGCTTATGAAGCTATTGGAGCTAGAGATCAGTGGCCAAAGGCTCCCTCCCAGAATGAGTGGCTTAGAGAAGCCGACGAGGAGGAAGAACAACCCGAAGTATCCAAGAGGGCATCCACAAGAGCACGCCGGAAACTAGAAGTAGTTTCAGAACCTGAAGAGGATGTGGACGAGCCACTTAAGAAGAAAGTAAAGAAGAAGGTTGCTCCCAAGCAAACCAAAAGTTAGAAAGCGGCAAGAATGGAAAGATTAGTGGAGCAGTTTAGAGCGGAAAGAGCTCTAAAGGGTGACTTTGAACAAAAGTGGGTGCCAGACCCCACTAAAGTCGGAACTAGCTCGGCCAGGCCACATATTGATCAATACGATCAATATATTAAAGCTTATGAGGAGTCAGAGGCTATTTTGGAGCAGCAACCTGTCGAGCCATACACTGAAGAGGAGGTACAGCAATTAAAAGCTGAGAAATATGGGCAAGCCGACATAGGGAAAGCCAAGGAAGCTGAGGACAAACATCCCTCTATGACTGATGTACCAACCCCGAAGAAGACGGAAAAAATTGTGGAAGAGACCACAGTAGAGGTGGACACAGATGTTTTGGAAAAGCCAGAAGCGGAGACCAAAGAAAAGAAGATAGATCCAGTTCGGCAAAAGAGAAATGATTATGAGGATCTAGTAGAGATAGGATACACCGAAGAAGATGCCCTTGAGGAAGTTTATGGGATCACCCTACAAAAACAAGATGAACGGAGAGGGACGGAGAAAAAGACAAAGAGTAAAAAAGAAAGTGAAGAGAAACTGGACGAACCGAAAATACTAGAAGAGCCAAAGCCAGTGGAGGTGGTGGCAGAAAGAGCTTTAGAGTTGACAGATGATGATGAAAAAGACATGCACATGGTGCATGAACTGCTCAGCAAGATAAAAGAAAGGTCCAAGGCAAAGGAAGTAGAGATTGAGACAGCCAAACAAAGGGAAGTGGAGTTGCAGAGAAATTTAGAGAATGCTATGACTGAATCTGAAAGTCATAAAGCATCACTCCATGACGTGGAAAACGAGAGAGACGGCTTAATACTCCAACTAGCCGAGGCTTCAAGAGAAGTAACAAGTGCACAGGAAGCAAGGGAGCGGATAGAGGATGAGTTGGAGGCGGCTAAGGATGAGCTCATTGAGCTAAGGGAAAGAGTCGAGCTCTAAGAAAGAACAATCACTAGACTCAGGTCTACCCCTAGAGCTAGCAGAGCGGGGACCGAACAAGAGGGAGCTATCGTACCAGTTTTGGAAGATCAGGTCCGAAGCTTACAAAGAGAGCTAAGATTAGAGCAAGTGCAAAGGTTGCACATTGCGGAGGGATCATTGGCCGTAGAGGAGAGGCTCACATTAGAAAATCAAACACTACGGACAGAGAATGAGGCCCTCCGCAAACAGCTCCAAGATCTACAAGAGAAACAAAGAAGAGAGACAGAGACACCACAAGAAGAATCAGGTGGAGCAGCCATAGAGCTACCAGAAACTGGAGAGGCAACCACAATTGAAGATCCAGCCCCAGCTCAAGAGGTGTCCTCGACCTCAAGAATCTCTGAAGAAGAAGAACAAAGGCTCCATGACCAAATAGAAAAGTCAGCAGAGGAGAGTGCCAAGGCGGAAATGGAATGGGAGAGGAGACTCCTAATCTCCATTAGACTTCAGGGACTAGACACAAAAGTGCTCTATGAACAGTGGATGCAACCCAGCCTGCCTTTCCCTTTGATGAAATTTGAAGTGCTAAAGACGAAAAAGAGACTAGAAGGGGAGCAGTATGTCGCTCTTTACGAAGGCGACATCACAAAGGAGGAACAATCAAAGAAGATAGTAGATTCACAACCTAGATGGAGGAAAGGTCGGCTAAACAAATACCCAGCCTACCTCATCTACTTGGTGGAGGCACCAAAGGAGATCCGGGAGGATGCAACCTTCTGCCCGGTGCCAAGAGTCAGAAACTGGAAAGAGCATGGCAGGATTGCAGAAAAGAAGCCAAATTGGCTTAATTATCCCAGGATGCCAGGACCAAAGGCAGGAGAGAGAATAGGTAAAGCCTACATGGTGAAAACCCTAACGGGCACCATCAAGCTCTTTACTGGCTCTCCTGACCTTTCATGTCAGATGCTCAAGAAAATCTGCATGACTCTCTTAGCTTGCATTGAAGTGTTCATGCCAGATAAAGCCACGACCTCGAGTCTACTATCGACGGCCGACACGGTGTCTGATATGATGTACGATCTTTCATTGCAGCCTTCTCCAAAAGTGTTACACCTCCTATACCAAAGGATTATGTTTTTGCCTAGCTTCCACATGCAAACATTCGAAGAAGCTTTCTACACCGGCTTTTTCACCCACGAAAGCAAAATATTCGGCCCAACCTTGACCATCGGCAACCTACGATACAAATCACATTTGCAGATGCTCAAGACGACAGGACTTTATTGACCAAGCATAAAAGTCATGTCAGGGACGACATGAACGCGGGGGGGGGGGAGTGTTGAGCCAGCCGAGGATCACACCCACATTTTTGCTCACACTCATCATTTTGTAACCATTGATTGTAATAAATGTCTTTCCGACATTAATTTTGATTTGAGCCATTCATTAAGTAACGGGACTCAATTGAGTTTCGAGCTTGTAATCCCGAAGTAATTTCACTTGCTGATGTAATTAGTTAGAGATGTTCTCACCTCCAAGGCTGAGGTATATAAGCCAAAGTTTTTGTAACCTAAGGGGAGATTATTAATCAAAGTGAGTTTTTTGAGCGCCGTGACTGTGTCTGAGAGAGAGAGAGAGAGAGAGAGAGAGAGAGAGAGAGAGAGAGAGAGAGAGAGAGAGAGAGAGAGAGAGAGAGAGAGAGAAAGAGAGAGAGAGAGAGAGAGAGAGAGAGAGAGTCTTATCTACTTGCTACGCAAGCTACGGAGCCGCCATTGGAGAAGCGACACCGCCATTGTGTTAGCAACGGCGAGAGCTACGCACAGATACCAAGAGTGCGCGCTATCGGCTTCTATGTGTGGTAAGTTCCTACGAGCTTCGGTGTGAGTTTTCTTCCAACTCGTGTGTCGGAATTGAGAGTGCATCATATCTATAGAACCACAACGAGTAGAGCTACACATTAGTACCATCGAGGTCAAGTTTCGGTCACCTGTATATTTTGGCCTGTCTTCATACGCGTTTACCGCACGGAGTGGTTATAGGTTGAGTTTGCAGTTCAAGTCTTTAGGGTGTTGTTCTTACCTAGTGTATAGACTTCTCCTTGAGTTTGAGATCGATTCAATGATTCTAGATCTTGTTTCGTATAGCATTCATTCGTAGTACGGATTTCAGTCACTTGCGTATTTTAGAACTTAGATTTGATTTCCTTAGTAGTGATTGTCATTAGAAGGTCGAGTAGGTGATTTGACACCCACCTAGTTGTTTCCATGCGCCTGCGGGTCAAGCTCCGTCCTCGTCTGACAAATTCTGTTGTTGGTTGAGTTCTCGCTATTTAGCTTCCGCTAGCGGCGTAACCGCCTTAACACATCACAAGCATAGCATAAAATTAAAGAAAACATTAACTATCCCAAGCCTCAGTCCCAAGGCCTCAAACACCTTTGAAGGTGGAGAAAGCTAGCGGGGAATGAGGATAGGGAAGAGGAAGAAGAAACATTCCATAGGAGAAAGAAGTAGTTACTCACTTATCATTACTCTTCTTGCTAGCATACATAATAGCATAGTAATGGAGATGGAGAAGATGGCAAGCTTAAGCATTGAAACATGACTCTTGGTTGGATTTGCACTCCATAGCCAAGAGTGTTGGTGTAGGCTTTCACTCTCGGAAGCTTGGAGAAGGAGGTGGTGTTCCTCAACTTTCACCGAGTGAGAATGGTTTCAAATGCGTGTGTGTGATGGTGTATATCCCCCTAGCACCCCCCCTCCTTGCTTTGGGCGAGTGGAGACTTTTGGACATGCTGCAAGCTCATTGGACCCCTCTCCCCCTGGCCAATCACATGTAGCATGCAGTCAAGTACATGGGTAGTCTTTTGACAAGTGTCCTCCTTACCCCTTAGAGAGAGAGAGATTGAAAATATCTAGATATTTGTTAGATGGAAGTAGAAGCTCATTGGACCCCTCTTTAGCCCAACCAATAGCATTCAAGCACACCATGTGGTTAAAAAAGCTTAGTGAGAGTCTGACATGTGTCTCATGTGCTCTTTTAGAATTTCCCTAACTTTGAGATTTTTATGCATAGGAAGTTTCTCAAGCAACTTCCTCATTAAGTGAGTAGGTTCTCTTTTTGACTCAAGCATCTTACCCCCCATGCATAGGAAGCTTCTCAAGCAAATTTCTCATTAAATGTGACAAGTACCTCAAGTACCTTAGTCATCAAGCATGACAAGCACCTTAGGTGGAGTTCCCACCTCAAGCACAGCCCTAGCTTGCCTAAGTTTAGGTCGGGTTCCCATCTCAAGCACAACCCTAGCTTGCTTAAGGCTCCCACCTCAAGCACAGCCCTAGCTTGCCTAAGGTCAAAAGGACTTTTAACACTAACCATTGGAGGTCTTTAATGAAGCTAACCCTAAGGTCTTTTAAGCTTCATTAGTTAAACTTGCTCTTTGACAGACCATCTCTCATTCGGGCCCCTTTACCATTGGCCCTGTGTTGAGATAGATCCATAAGCACATGTCTATATTCTAACCCTTGTTCTCGTTTATTATCCCATATTAAATGATCATTTTTATATGAGAAAATCATTTGGGTTGGTTAGATATTAGATATTTAATGACATTACCTCTCTCTTGAAATCATAGTCGTCCTCGACTATGAGGTAAAAGAGATAAAGTCATAGTCATTAGTCAATTTATCTTAGCGGGTAGAGGATCCCTTTTTACCCTACGACATCATTCCAAGATGGATGACTAATCCATTTGGTGCTTGGGAGACATAGCTGCCGCAAGCATGTCTGCTCTTTAGTCCATTTCATCCTCCCAAGTAGAGTGACAAATTCTACATGGTGTTTGAGAGACGTCGTCATCCCAAACATGATTTTTAGTATGCATACTACTTAAATTTGTGCACAATAAAGAGAGAATTAGTCTTATAAGACAAAATCATCAATCATTTAAAAGAAACATGTACATTTGGTTACTCTAATGTAGCATTGTAAGCGTTGACAAGGTTCATACTATCCTTAAGCTGGATTCCTTGCATCCATCTAGCACCTTCAAAAGGATAATTTTTGAACTTAAAGAAGATACCGTCGGATAATCTTACCATGTCGCAATACCTTGTTTTCATGCCGAAGGATAGCTTCGGGTTGTAGTACCTCTTTTTGATCTTCGATTTCGGGAGTGTCTTCAATAATTGGTTCATTTGGAGGCTCTCCTTTGTAGGGCTTGAGTAGGCTCACATGAAAAGCATTGTGTATGAGCCAATGGTTAGGTAACTTGAGTTGATAAGCTACCTCATTGATTGGCTTCAAAATTTGAAAAGGACCATAGTATCTTTTTGCTAGTTTAGCATAATACTTTTGATGGCCTGTAGGATTTTTGCCCGTCGTTTGCCTCAATCGAGCCTTAGGAAACTTAAGTAAGACCCAATCATTTTCTTTGAACGTTAAGGCCCTTCTGTGCTTGTCAGCAACCGCTTTTTGCCTTAGTTGGGAGATGGATATAGCCTCCTTAATCTTTTGAAAAGATGTTTGCAGGTCACGGCCAACGAAGATCTTCCCATGTAATTTAAGTAGCAAGGGACTTTTAGGTCTTCCTTCTATGATTTCAAAAGGTGGTTTTCCCCTAGAAGTATGGATAGTATTATTATACGCATACTCTACAAGAGGTAAGTACTTTTTCCATTGTGAGCATTGATCTACTTTTGTAACATAGGTCTTTAGTAGATCAAGAATCGTAAGATTGGCTATCTCACTTTGGCCATCCGTTTGTGGGTGATAGGCCGAAGAGAAATTCAATCTTGTACCTAGATTTTCAAAGAGACCTTTCCAAAAATTACTGCTCATTCTAGGATCTCTATCTGACATGATGGATGTTGGCAATCCATGGTGTTTGAAAATCTATGATATGAAGAGAGTTTCCATTTGGTCAGCCTTAATAGTCTTCTTGATAGGGATAAAGTGTGCTTGCTTGCTAAATCTGTCGACTATTGGCCATATTCCCATATTCCCATATTCCCATGGATAGATTTTGGTAATCCAAAGATAAAATCCATGGATATACTCTCCCATGGTGAATTAGAAATTGGCAATGGCTGGAGTAATCCAGGTTGCTTCCCTCTATCATACTTGGTCTTTTGGCATACTACACATTTTGAAATTGTGTGTCCAATTTCATGGTAGGCCAATAAAAGTATGTCTCTACTCCTCAAAGAGTAGGTTGAATGCCTCTATGCCCCGCATAGGGAGGAGCATGGGATTCATACATGACTTTCTCACAAAGGGAGTGGGTAACACATAGCCTATTTCCATGGAGAAGATAACCATCCTGTAAGGTGAATGGTTCTTCTTTCTTCCCCAACGCAAGGGCTGACATTATGTCTTTAAAGTCAGGGTCAATAGCATAGTCATCTATCATAGAAGATAGATCATTGTGAGTTGCATCAGCCACTTGATTGTGCTTACCAGGAATGTGAGCAATGTGGAAATTAAATTGTGAAAGAAAATTTTTCCACCTCATTTGTTTGTCGGAAATATTTGTTTGCATCATGAAGTACTTGAGACTTTGATGGTCTGTTTGTAAGATGAATGGAGTCCCCAATAGATAGTGCTTCCATGTGTCTAGGACATGTAGAACAACTAACAGCTCTTTCTCATAAATGCCTAAGACCCGTTCATCCGTGTTGAGCCTTCGACTCTCATATGCTATGGCATGCCCTTCTTGAAGCAAGACTGCTGCAAGGCAATCACCACAAGCATCACATTGGACCTCAAATGGCTTTGAGAGATCCAGAATCATAAGGACTCATTGGGAGATAAGATTCTCTTTGAGCTTGTCAAAAGCACTTTGCTCTTTAGCAGTCCATGAATACTTAATGTTTTTCTTTGTTAAGTCATGTAATGGTCCTGCTATTTGAGAGAATTTTGCTATGAAGCGTCTATAGTATGCACACATACCAATAAAGCTTCTTAGCTCATGTAGATTCCTTGGATTAGGCCATGCTTTTATTACCTCCAACTTTGATGGATCCATGCGGATAACATCTTGAGAGATAATATGACCTAAGTATTGAATCTCTTGAAGGAAAAATTCCCTTTTCTTTTGATTGAGAAAAAGCTTATTCTCCCTTAATGCTTAAAAAATCACTTGGAGATGTTGCTTGTGTTCCTCCAAGGAATTGGAGTAGATGATGATATCATCAAAGAACACTCCAGTGAATTGCGGTAGGGTCTAAAAATTTTCTCCATTGATTGATTGAATGTAGTTGGCGCATTAGTCAAGCCAAAAGGCATGACTAGATATTCATAAAGGCCAAACGTTGTACAAAACGCGGTCTTTAGGATATCTTCATTCACTATCCTTATTTGATGGTAGCCACTTTTAAGGTCAATCCTACTGAAGTAGATAGAGCCTTGTAGCTGATCAAATAGATCTTCTACTCGGGGTACAGGAAATCTGTTTTTGATAGTGATATGGTTTAGTGTGTGATAGTCCACACACATGCGTTATGTACCATCTTTCTTTTGCACTAAAAGGACTAGAGAGCAAAAGGGAGAGGAGCTAGGCCTCACCATTCCTTTGTCTACCAATTCTTGTACTTGCCTCATGATCTCCTCTTGTTGAGCTTGTGAAACTCGATAAGAAGGTTTGTTAGGCCGTGAGCTTCCTGATAAGAGCTCAATTCGATGGTCAGCATCCCCTCGTTTTGGAGGTAAGTCCATAGGGATATCATCAATGAAAACATATTGGAATCCTTTCAGAAAGTTAGACAAGTCTAACTCTTCTTGATTTCTACCAGTCACCTTTGATGAAACATTAGGACCTTTTAGGGATTCTTTGAAAAAAATCACGTACACAGAAACTGAGCTTTTCATTGATTTATCAAGGGTGAGAGGATTTACAAGTGGTATAGTACGACCAGACTCATTAGCATCTATATACATATTCTTTCCCCTATAGGTGAAGTAAATTCTCCTTTCAGGGAACTTCATGTTGGAAGCCATGCCGCTGAACCATGGTATCCCTAGGATAACATCCTCATGTTGGAGCGGAGAGATGAAGAAGTATTCTTTGTTGACATAGATTTGGACATTAAGCCTCAGATTCCCAATCAAGGGAGTAATGGAGGCTTGTTGTCCCTTGAATTGCCGCATCGGCAGTTACAACATCTCCCATCTCAAAAGCTTGAATGCCCAATTTGGTGGCCAACTCCATTGATATGAAGTTGAGAGCAGAACCAGGGTCAAACAAGATGAAAGCAATGGGTATCCTCTTTCGGAGCTTCGATAGTGGAAGCTCTAGGAGTCTCATTATTGCCAGCATTTCTTTTGGGGCAAGAACGATAGCCATGTCCTTGCTCCCCACACTTAAAACATTTGTGATCCTTGCGAAAAGTTTCAAGCTCTTCAGGAGAGAGTTTATTTTTACCTTTGTAAACTCCTTTCTCCTTGGACCGATTGTTGTTGTTGTTGTTGGAATGGCCGTGGGAAAAATTTTGGGCACTAATTTTTCCCTTTGCATCACTTTTGTCTTTATTTTCCATTGGTTTGACATTCCGTCTAACCCCTTGTTGGAAATTGATGCGTGAAGCAACCATGGTATGGTGGATTACTTCGTGGATAGAATCAGGCCGTTGAGAGTTGACATACTTGGCCATCTCTTCAAGTAATCCCACACAAAATTTTTGTTTTTGCTCAGCAAAGTCTATCTTTTGAAAAATAGTAGCCTTGAGATGTAAATCCCAAAACTTGTCCACATATTTGTGGATAGACTCATGTGAGAGAAGCCTTAAACTCCGCCATTCGGTGAGCACTTTGTCCTTTGCATCACTTGTAAGGAATTGATTCATGATGGAAACTCGTAGAGTTTTCCATGTCTTTGGGGCTTCACCATTGCCTCGAAGGATAGCCCACCATTGACGAGCCGATTTTTGGAAGTGCATAGCTACATGGTGTAGCTTGGAGGGCTCCGGGAAGCCCTCGTCTCCAAAGGCCGCATCAAATTGTTGGATGAAGGTCAATACTTTGTTGGTAGCACCAAAGGTGCCATCATAGGTGAGAAAAGAGTCTCCCTCTTTGAACTTCTTGAGCTTTTGTGACCTTCGTCATGCAGGGTAAGATTTGCGATGTCCTCTCCTCTTGTATTCTTTAGGAGAATAGCCATAGCTTTCATCGGTAGAGGAGGAAGGTGAAGAAGAAGGAGAAGAGGGTGACCTCTTTCTTGGCCTTTTCTTCCTTGGTTTCCTCTCTTCCCTTTTGGAGTGACCAGGAGAAGGACTATGGGTTAACCGTTTCCTCTTGGGAGGAGCTGGTGATCGTTTAGTCCTCCTTCTTTGTGGAGCCACATCTTTGGAGGAATTTAGGGATTCATTGCTTTCTTGATCTTTGGATTCCTCCTCTTGTATGGGAGAGAGTCTTATTTTGGGGGTCTTTTCAAGAGGCCTCGTAAGTTCTCTCTCCTCTTGGAGAGGAAAGGAAATCCCATAAGCACGAAGTTGTTGAGTAACTTTGGCTTGCAAAGTGGGGTTGCCCATAGCTTGTTGCAACCTAGTGACAAGATAATTAACAAACATGGGAGCATCATCATTGGCACCTTCATGTGCAAAATCAAAGTTATCAATGTTCATTCTCCTCTCTTGATTATTGTTAGCCATGCTAATTAAACTTATGTGTTTACTTAGTGTATGCTTTGGAAATTCAAAACCTTAGTTGCTACTCCTCTTAGCCTTTGAAAATAGGCACTTAAGTATCTACACCCACGGCTCAAATTGGTCAATTATAGAGAGCAGTGGAGTGAGTCTAACATAGTGAAGTTGTTGAGAGATAGCTCCTTTCGGACTTCTTATGGATCAATAAAGGTAAAGCCGTAGGCAAGTCTAAAAAGACTCCATTATTAAGTCCAAAGCTCCCAAGGTGTGCACCATATCCCACATAGTGGGCTCAACAAAATCGATAATAGATCCCAGTTCCACTTACCCTAATATAATTAACAAAATCAACCATTAATAGGCTAATTAGGGACATCTCTTCTTAAGCAAGAAAAGAGAAACCAAATGCTCTGATACCAATGTAATGGAAATTGCCTATGAACTTTGAGAGTAGCGGAATTAGGAAATTAGGTGAAGCACTTTTGAGAGATTCTTTGTGAGCATAGCGGGTGAACTTATTTGATGGTAGCAACATAAACATGGTACTTAGTTAACTTGGCATGAACAATAATTTTGCAAGAGAGAGAGAGTTTAGAGAACATGAGAATAGTTGAGGACCGGATTCATATGGAGCCGGTCCCCCCCTCCAATAGGCATTTGTATTATAGTTTCTCCCATCAAGAGAGACTTGGTACAATACAATCTTTGTGTTCCTTGTGACCTACGTGATGCAATGAAGATGGAAAGCTTCATGCATCACAAGCATAGCATAAACTTAAAGAAAGCATTAACCATCCCAAGCCTCAGTCCCAAGGCCTCAAACACCTTCGAAGGTGGAAAGAGCTAGTAGGGAATGAGGATAGGGAAGAGGAGGAAGAAACTTCCATAGGAGAAAGAATTAGTTACTCACTTATCATTACTCTTCTTGCTAGCATACATAATAGCATAGTAATGGAGATGGAGAAGATGGCAAGCTTAAGCATTGAAGCATGACTCTTGGTTGGATTTTCATTCCATAGCCAAGAGTGTTGGTGTAGGCTTTCACTCTCACAAGCTTGGAGAAGGAGGTGGTGTTCCTTAACTTTCACCAAGTGAGAATGGTCTCAAATGTGTGTGTGTGATGGTGTATATCCCCCTAGCACCCCCCCTCCTTGCTTTGGGTGAGTGGAGACTTTTCCACATGCTGCAGGCTCATTGGACCCCTCTCCCCCTGGCCAATCACATGTAGCATGCAGTCAAGTACATGGGTAGTCTTTTGACAAGTGTCCTCCTTACCCCTTAGAGAGAGAGAGAGCTTGAAAATACCTAGATATTTTTTTGATGGAAGTAGAAGCTCATTGGACCCCTCTTTAGCCCAACCAATAGCATTGGACCCCTCTTTAGCCCAATAGCATTGGACCCCTCTTTAGCCCAATAGCATTCAAGCACACCATGTGGTTAAGCTTAGTGAGAGTCTGACATGTGTCCCATGTGCTCTTTTAGAATTCCCCTAGCTTTGAGATTTATGCATAGGAAGTTTCTCAAGCAACTTCCTCATTAAGTGAGTAGGTTCTCTTTTTGACTCAAGCATCTTACCCCCTATGCATAGAAAGCTTCTCAAGCAACTTCCTCATAAATGTGACAAGTACCTCAAGTACCTTAGTCATCAGACATGACAAGCACCTTAGGTGGAGTTCCCACCTCAAGCACAACCCTAGCTTGCCTAAGTTTAGGCCGGGTTACCACCTCAAGCACAACCCTAGCTTGCTTAAGACTCCCACCTCAAGCATAGCCCTAGCTTGCCTAAGGTCAAAAGGACTTTTAACACTAACCATTGGAGGTCTTTAATGAAGCTAACCCTAAGGTCTTTTAAGCTTCATTAGTTAACCTTGCTCTTTGACATACCATCTCTCATTTGGGCCCCTTTACCATTGGCCCCGTGTTGAGATAGATCTGTAAGCACATGTCTATATTCTAACCCTTGTTCTCGTTTATTATCCCATATTAAATGATCAATTTAATATGAGAAAATCATTTGGGTTGGTTAAATATTAGATATTTAATGACATGCTATCTTTGAAATACAATAGTGTCAGCTCACATAATCTCATCATTACCTCCATTCTTGTGCAAGTAGAATTGTACAGATGGTTTCAGGACATGCATCCTACTATGCACACCTCTCTTAAAAGCTTTGAGAGTATGAAGCCTTTCTTTGTTTGAAAATTGAAGGACTCTATGTTGTAAGTATCATGTGCAAGCTGTGTATATCAGAGAGGCTTTCAATCAAATGCAACAAGGAAGGTATGGATTACATGGAGGTTCTTGTCAATGTAGATGCAAGGTTTGTGACCCTTCCATAAGTGGCAATTTATTTGTGATTGCAAATTCCACATTTTGAGAGCCTCACAACACTATGGGAGTCCTTATTGTGTCCCAAACCAAAAGAATCCATGTTTCATTTACACAAGTGCTTGATGGGAGAATGCAATCAATGTGGTGCTAAACTACTCAGTTTTTTTCCTCTTGAGGTACACAGCGACAACAACTTCATGGTGGTTGCAAAGGTTTTTGTTGGTGTGGAGATGCACAAACTTGATGAATATGGTCAATGCCACAAAAGGAAAGATCTTGTTTTAGTAGATTGGGTGCTCCACTTTCATTTCATTCATGAAAGATAACCTAACCAAGTTTATCAAACATAACTACATCTACAAATGACAAGCCGAGCAATTTTGGGAGTGTCTACATAATTTTCCAAGTGATGGCATTGTCCATGTGGTAACTTTGCCGAAAGTTTTAGTTTTAGAATTTAAAATGAGATCCAATCCATGCATTGGTATTCTAGCCAGGTGAGAATTTTGGTCCACATCTGCTATGCGCATTTGAGAATGGGTGACATCCAAAAGATTCACAATTTTTATATATCTGATGACAATGTACATGACACATTGTTTGTGTAACATTACTTTCTTTCGCATGAATGATGGTTGAAGGACTAGGTTTTTTATTTTAAGTGACATTGGGTATGGTCAGATGGTGCAACAGTACAATTCAAAGCACGGCGGCCTTTCTACTTTGTTGCATGGTTTTCTCATCTTACTAGGCTTGAGATGATGCACAACTATTTAGGTCATGGAAAAGGTGAACATGACACGCTAGAGTAGTCATAAAGAGGGCATTGACCCATGAGCAGTTGAAGGTGGATGGACACCTCCTGCATAATACAATTTTTTTTGTAAATTACCTCACCATAATGAACAATAGGAAAGGTTGTTGGTCATCAATGAATAAATTTGATAACGTCTTTTGGGAAATCAAGGTTGGTGATGTGCCAAGAGATATAATGGGATTGCATGCTAGTAAGTGGATCATGTTCTTTATATTGCATGAATTGTTTCTCTTCTACATATACAAATGCATTGAGATGCAAAAACTTGTCTTGCTTTTGTCATGCTTGTGTGCATGATCAATGGAGAGGATGTGAAAAAAAGTCTCACATAGAAGCATGGAGGTACTTGAACAACAAAGGCTAACATGGATGAAGATGCTGTTTCAAGAAACAAGCACCAATGCATGCTGGCCATCATGATGATTTGAGTGATGCCTTGTGTATTAGAGATAACTTTGTAGTCAACACTTGTAACAATTACTGGTCTATAAAGCTTGTAAATAGCGGAAAATAACTTAACATAGTGAGCATTTCATTAAGAGCAAATTCCTAATGATCATACAAGAGTGCTTGGTTGGAGATAACAACATTAGCATAACACCTAATTAGTTTGGCATAACAATACTTGAAAGAGAGAGAGAGAGAGAAATAGAACAATTGACAACTATTGACGACCGGATTTACATGGACCGGTCCCCCCTCCATTAGGCATTTGTATTATAACTTCTCCCATTAAGAGAGACTTTGCACAATACAATTCTTTGTGTTCCTTGGTAAAAACTCATGGGTGCTATGAAGATGGAAGTTTCATGCACCAAACTTACATGTGATAACACATAACATCAGTTACTCGTTGGTCTCAGACCCAAGACCTCACACACCTTCGAAGATGGTGAGAGCTAGCGGGGTATGAGAGTAGATCTAGAGGAAGAAGGAGTATTCTTACGAGAAAGAAGTATTTCCTCACTTAATTACTCTTGTAGCTTTGCTTAGCTTAGTAATTAAATAATAGAGGAGAGAAGCATGGCATTGAAGCTTAGCTCTTGGTTGGATTTGCATTCCATATCCAAGAGTTGTTGGTGTAGGCCTCCATTCTCAAACTTGGAGAAGAAGATGAGCTTTCCATTAAAGCTTGGAGAAGGAGATGATTTTCTTGCTCTACACATGAGTTGTGTGAGTGTGTGTGGAATGATGCCCTTCCAAAACAGCCCCCTCTCTCCTCTTGGTTGACCCCTCTTGCCAATTACTCATGCTGCATTCCTATTGGCCCTTGAAAAGCCTAGCCAATAGTATTTGAGTATGAGTTTTACTCTTGCTGGCTTTCTATTGGCCCGTAAATAATTTGGCCAATAGCCTTTGAGAGGCCCAGTCAAGAGCCTTGTGACAAGTGTCCATCCTTTTTTCCATTTTGTAAATGCCAAATAATTAATTTAATTATCTGCTTTGCTATTGGACCTTTTAGTCCTTTGGCCAATAGGAATTAAGCAATTTTAGGAACTGCTTTATTATCATTGGACCTTTTGACTTTCCAATAGTCTTTTAGGGAGACTATTTCTTATTGGTTATTTTTTGAGCATTTATAAAAATAAATTTTTTGTTTACACTAGCTAACTTCTCATTGGTCCACCTCTGTGTCCATCCAATAGGATTCAGGCAAGAATTGGGGGTTTCTTTGCATGCCTGACATGTGTCCTCTTTACTTTGTGGAAAGGGTAAGCTTAGGTGTATAGTGTGTGTGTGTGTGTGTGTGTGTGTGTGTGTGTGTGTGTGTCTAGTCCTTATGAAGCTTTGTCATCTTCCCAAAACGTTTTTGCTTTTGTCCTCTAGCTTATTGGCCTTTTGCACACACACAAAGCATCCAATTCCATTTACAATTGACCATGGACTTTACACTTTGAAATTTTGGAACTTAACCTTTTGGAAGTCTTAATGGGCTGAACCCTAAGGTCTTTGGAGCCCATTCATTGCACATTGCACATTGCTCTTGTGTAGATGGTACCCCTTTGGATCCCTACTGTGGACCCCCTACTGTAACCAGTCTGCTAGCTTTACTAATAATCTAGCTTTTTCTCCCCTGGTACTTCCCCATATTAAATGATCAGTTTAACATGAGAAAATCATTTAGGAGAATTATATATTAGTTATTATGACAACACTTGAGGAAGAAGACTCTCATTTTTATATACTGAGGTGTTGCACGGAGAAGAGGCTACCCATTGCAACTTAGAAGGATGCATGGAACAATCGGATCAAGAAGAATTCCTACTATGTTGAGGGGCACTTTTATGATAAAGTCAAGGGGTGCTCCAATCAATACGTGTTAGTAGATGATAAAACTACCTTAAGTTTCCCTTGTATCTTGAGAAACATGAGCCTAATGTCTATACCTTGAGTGATATTGTGTATGAGAAAATCTACAATAGAGTGCCTTTTTAGAACACGTTGTATTCGTGAGGTATAGTTGGGTACCCCTTTGCTGCATCTTTTCCTAACAAAAACTTATGTTCTTGAGCCTATAGTTGAATCTTTCCCCCCATCATGAGTTACACTATCAAACCCATCATGAATGTTCTTATATCTGCATACATAGTCACAAGTATCTAGTCCTCTTGTAACATGGTGCTGGAGGTAGGACTTTGCCCCCACTTGACATGTTTTTCCTCACCATTTCAGCAAACTTAGACTACTCTTGCTTTCTCCTTACATCCATTGCACATGTAGTGACTATCTACGATTGATTTTTTGATATCTTCAATTTGTAGAAAAATGGCAAAACTTTATGATGCAGGAAATTCTCCCATTGATCTTCTCTCTGGTCCTCTAGGGAAGGCAAGATAACGTAAGATTCTTTGTCATTTAAGAAGCACCTGTAATATTTGTCACCTAGGAGGAGGGTGTTACCCTTGTGAATCGTGAAAACTCTTTCCACAAAGTGCTCAAGTTTAAAAAGAGCATATGTTTGGAAGGCTTGACATCCCATGAGCTTTTATTGTATGCCTCTGTTGGAATCCACCCACTCAAGCACCTATGGGACTAAGGCAAGCACTATTCTAACCTCTGTTGAATTCTAGACATACACTTCAATGGTTTGGCTAGCCCCAAGAACAAACCATTTTGCAAAGTGGTGCTCACAGTGATTCACAAAGCTATCCTGCTTTACAATCCCAAAGTACAGGGTGTTGAGATTAGATAGGTTTAGTCCCTCATTCTTGTCATGAGTGACAATAAGCATATCTTAATATCATGATCAAGGTAGACCTATGGTCCTCCGTGAGGTCAGAGACATGGAACTAAACTACCCAAGGTGTCTCTCGATCAAAATGCCCGAGGTCTTCTTCACTACACTGCTGGTGCCCAACATTACCAACAACTTGTACTTTTACTACAATGCCCATAAAATCACCCAATAAATTCAAGTGGAGATTGACACCAGAATGAAAAAAAAAATCTTATATTAAAAAAAGTAAATACCGCAAATAGCATAGGGAACTTAAATTTTCCGGTGTGCATGGGTTTTTGAGGGGTCGTGTTTAGTACTTTTATTTGGATGTGGAGGAGTGCAATGCACTCTTATAGACACTAAAGTTTTTGCAGAGCCATGAATTCCTACACAATGATCTGCATGCTTGCAACATGTTTATATACTTTGGCACCAAAGGTGTATATGTTGGCATCGCTGTGGATGTCTATCCTCACTCCTATCTTATTGCAGACATAGTGAGAACCACGAATATAATTGTCAATCCATGGGACGAAGCTGACTCGACAAGTGCATAGAGGCTACAAGAAGTTTTTAATCTCTCGGAAAACAACAAACAACTTGCACCTAACTCAAGTTACACTCAAATGACAGAAATCACCAAAAGCTAGTCGCTCATCGGCAAACAAATCACATCCATTATAGCATCAAATGACATCCAATGTTACAAAACTTCTAGGACATGTTTATAAGACCTAAGCACACATGATTATGGTCTCAAATCTCACTTTAGGTCAAGGGCAAAAATCACAATTATTAACAGCAGCAGTGAGTTTTTGACCTAATCGTTTTCGACCCAAAATGCATCTAAATGCTTAGCAATGATGCCCCAATACCCCGCCTATACTTAGTTTATAATTTTGAAGCTTAAATTCCTACTTATGATTAAATTAGGTCGCGGGTCGGCGATGCCAAAAGCTACAGATTACCATAAAATGCTTACATCAATGCATAGAGCTCTTACTTGCGGTTGCAACGCAACATATGACACTACAATGTGACAACCGGGAAGGGAGTAGGAAGCGCGAGAAGGAGAGAAGCTCACGCCGTTAGCTCACGCCGTGTTTCTATTATCCAAAAACTTACAAAAATTGGCTTTTATACATTAGCCAAGGTTTTTGTGGTCAAAACTAATAATCTGGGAGCTCTAACTAAAGACAGGTTGATACAATCTGGAAGCTTGTAGCCCCGGCTCATCAATTACAATGTTTATCTAGAAAGTAGGAGTTACAATATTCTCGATTCATCAAAATAATAAGTGTTTTTACAATAAAAGCTCCGAAACATGATATCCGAGTTAGCTTGCTGCTTACAATCGTTGATTGTTCCCATTTTCAAATTAGCACAACAAATCTCTTAGCCAAAGTGATTAGATTTGTAATTGTTCTAAAGGGTATGGTTTGAAACCAAGTCAAAGTGTTGCCCTCTAGGGTCATTCTAAATCCTTCAAATTGTGTATGGATCCCTAGATCCACTGTATTTTTGTTCCCATATTGAAAGTATACTAGTCTAACTCTCCGATTATGCTCAATACATGTTCTCTTGCTTGGTAGTCCCACATCTAAGCAGACTTGTGTATCCCTTTATTGGCTCTACTTCTCCATGCATAGTGGATTCCATTCTTGGGGAGATCACTAAAATAAAAAATTGCATATCAAGTGGGTTCAATAGTAGGGATTAGTTTTTTATATATTTTCTCACACTTTCACATACAAAAAGGTGTTGAAAAAATGATTGTGATTTTTTTTTTTGTCGATTGAATAGGGAAGGATCTTTGTATCAATTTTAAAAACAAATTTGAAGAAGTTTTACAAATTTTTACCAGTTTTTAGTAGTTTGTAGACTCTAATACTAAAAAAGTATCAATCTCATTCAAAACTATTTCAAATTACTTAAAACATTGGCACATGTACTCTATTGCTATCATAGATCAAGGTCCTTTCAAAAAATTTAAAATCTTGTGTTTTGGATCTGCTAATAATAAGCGCGATTATTATCTTTTGATATGGAATAAATATTTTTTCCAAGTTTCTTGACCCACTTTGGTTGTACACCTTATGAATAGGTCTCTTACCAAGTTTCACAAGGTTTGCATGAATTTTCAAGTCTCTAGCCACTATTGATTGGACTTCAAATAAATTTTGGCATAATTAACACTCAATAGCTCCAAACAACAACAAATTGGAAACATATAGCCATTGCAAAATGGTACAACATTTTAACTTTATGAAAATTTTGCAATTTTTATGACCTCAATAATAAGCACAATTATTATCAAGATGCCTAGATTTGCAAGATTTTCAACTTTTGATGGTTTTCATAGCTAATACAAAGTGTTTTATGGTTTGTTAACAAGTTTTATGGTTTATGGTTTATATCTATTTAAAATACTTATCATCACTTACCATTTGATTTGAGATGAAAGAAAATCTGGTATCAATTGTCAAATCAGATGAAATCAAAACTTCTTGAGCCTTTATAGAACTTCTTATACTTCACCTTGGCAAGCTCAAACCTTGACGCAAGGCCCAATTTCACCCTTCAAAAAATAAGAACAATTCTTATCTTTTGGTTAAAAATTGCACCTTTTTTCAAGTTTGATGCTGGAGAGCTCTTATACAATACATTTCAAATAATTTTGGCTAGAAAAACCAAACTTGCATGCAAATATCACATAGGAAATAAAATAACCTATATTTTTACAAAATTTTGGAAATTTTCCCCAATGCAAGTTTCAACTTACCACAATGATCTTATAGCTCCCATAAGATCATTGTTTGGTGGGCTTTTGACTTACCTTAGAATTCTAGAACTTGAAACTCTAAAAATCATAGAAACAACCTCACTGGTGATTCTTTATAGTGTGAGATAGGTTGGAAATCCACCTTGGTGATTACTTAACCTACTCATAATCAAAACACAACATGTGTAGTGAAAAGTGTCAAGAAATGCCCTTTTTTTTTCTCTTTTTTCAAAACTTGGGTGTCAATTTTTAGACTTTGACATAGTCTAAGTCATCAATCACTCAAAAAAAGAAACCTAATCTAATCCTACAAGGTCATGGGAAAAGTATAATTACTCCCAAGTCACCTTTGCATATTTGAACATGACATCCTCAACTATGCGATCTTTAAAAGCTGATAGGGAGATCTAGAGGAAGTAATGGACATTGTTATCCAAGTACTGAGCTCCTCCTAGTTTACGTCACTCTAGTTGTCACATCAATAAGCAAATCATGAAAATTTACTAAGATTTCTAGATCCAATCTTTATCAAACTTATAGGAGTAGGTATGGTTTAAGCAGACATGGCTAGCCCTCAAATCCACTATTGAACCACTTTCAAAAATTTCAATTATTATTAGCAACCTAATTTGGCTTTAATTAATTTTGGTCCGGATTGCACTTTGGAGCTTATCTTTGATACCCTAATACCTCTCCTATTACTAGAATGCACTTTCTAAGTCTAAATGATGAATTATGAGCTAATTATAAAGATGATTAGCAACAAAAAATCATAGAACCATCACAACAAAAAACTTACTTTTTTGCGTAGAGCTTTCATCTATGGATGTAGGAAGGTAGATAAAATTCCAAACAAACAATTCACAAGATTGAAGAGAGATATTAGCATCATAAGAAAGTGGGAGAGCACACAATCCTCGAGGACAATGACATGTTCTTTAATATATAAAACTTAAAAGAGTTTTACAAAAAAAAGATCATTACATCTCAAGCAAAGGTCTATAGTCCAAAATAAGTTATCTCATAGTCCACATGTCACTAGAGTCTAGCTCATACAACTTGAAAACACCTAGCTTGGCTCATAACTACAAATTAAAACTTGAGAATTAACAAATTACATAAATTTTAGGTTGTGTATTTCCAAGATAATGGAAAGAATAGAAAAATTTACATTAGTGGCTCATAAGCTGTGCAACTAACTTCAATCAAAGAAATAACTAAAAGGAGAAAATGAAAAATCCAAGAAGAGAAATGTTATGCACATCACCATCAATAGAAGGTTAAGTTGATTTGGATCTCAAAGTCTCTAATGGTAGCAAAAAAGATGAAAGTGGATCTTCTAGGTGGAAGCGGAACAAATGGGCGTAATGTTATCCAAAGACAACAAAGGATGGTCCCAATGAAGTTACTTCATTGGGACAACACAAGGATTGTATGAGGGCAATACACATATTTGCTAACCCAAGATTAACCACCATCAATCTCCTTGATCGACACAGACAACTCCAAAGTCAAGTTCATTGTTGATGCATAAGTACATTTGGAGAGTCAAAGAAAATGAGACATCGTCAAAGTCAACCAAGCACCATGCCAACAAACATGAGAAGGAGAAATCATAGATGTCATAAAATCTAACATCTAACCAACCCAAATTCTTTTCTCATATTAAACTAATCATTTAATGTGGGAGAATAAACGGGAACAAGGGTTATAATATAGACATGTGCTTTCAGATCTATCTCAACACGGGGCCAATGGTAAAGGAGACCAAATGAGGGATGGTTTATCAAAGAGCAAGGCTAGCTAATGGAGCTTAATGACCTTAGGGTTATCTTCATTAAAGACCTCCAAAGACTAGTTTTAAAAAGTCCTTTGACCTTAGGTAAGCTAGGGCTGATCTTGAGGTGGGAACATGGCCCAAGCTTGAGGTGCTTGTCGTGCTTGATGACTAAGGTTCTTGAGATGCTTGCTGAGTTAGGTGCTTGAGGTGCCTGTTGACTAAGGTGCTTGAGGTGCCTGTTGACTAAGGTGCTTGAGGTGCTTGTCATGCTTGATAACCAAGATGCTTAAGGTGCTTGTCGTGCTTGTAGACTAGGGAGCCAGAGGTGCTTTTGGGAACACTACCCAGGCTTGACATGCTTTGTCATGCTTGCTGACTAAGGTGCTTGGGGGTAAGGTGTGAAAAAGTCAACAACTATCCCTACAAGGAGGGGACAAGCCCTACAAGAGGGGGGGGGGGGGGGGTAGAGAGAGAACACACACACCCTCACATGAGGCAAGCTTGGTACAAAGAAAGGAAAAGGGACACTTGTCAAGCTCCTCCTCATGTTGCCCTCATGGTGTGCCTAAAGACTATTGGTTGGCTTCCCAAGGGGTCCAATGATAAATTAGTTAATTTAATTAATTGTTTTTGCATTTATCAAGTCCTCTCTCTCAAAGGGGAAAGAGGGACACTTGTCCTAAGACTAGCATGCTTTCTTGATATCCCTCTTGCTTGTGATTGGCTAGGCCTGGAGGGGTCCAATGAGCTTCAAGCATGATCTACAAGGGGGGGTCGACCAAAGCAAGCTAGGGGGTTTCTTAAGGGGTATACTCTCCCACACACATTCACACACACTCATGTTGTGAAATACAAAGTGCAAGAGCTCCACCTCCTTTTCCAAGCTAGTAGAGAATTGAGAGCCTTCACCAACACTCTTGGCTATGGAGCACAAATCCAACCAAGAGCTATGCTTCAATGATTAAGCTTGACATATTCTCCATCTTCATTACTATGCTATTATGTATGCTATAAAGAAGAGTGATGATAAGTGAGGAACTAATTCTTTCTCCTATGAAATGCTTCTTTTTCCTCTTCCCTACCCTCATTCCCTGCTAGCTCTCTCCACCTTCCAAGGTGTTTGAGGTCTTGGGAATGAGGCTTGGGATAGTTAATGCTTTCCACAAAGTTTATGTTATGCTCATGATGCACGAAGCTTTCCATTTTCATTGCATCACCTCGGTCACAAGGAACACAAATATTGTATTGTACCAAGTCTCCCTTGACGGGAGAACTATAATAAAAATGCCTATTGGAGGGGGGACCGACTTTGCATAAATCTGGTCCTCAATTGTTGTCCCATTCTCTAAACTCTCTCTCTTGCAAAAGTATTGTTCATGCCAATTTAACTAAATGCTATATTTATGTTGATACCATCAACTAAGTTCACCCTCTATGCTCACAAAGTAATTTCACAAAATCATTTTCTCTAATTTCTGCTACTCTCAAAGTTAATAGGCCATTTCCATTACATTGGTATCAGAGCATTTGGTTTATCTTTTCTTGCTTAAGAAGGGAGGTCCTTAAGTAGCCTATAAATGGTTGATTTTGTTAATTATAGTAGGGTAAGTGGGACTGGGATCTCTTATCAGTTTTGTTGAGTTCACTATGTGGGATATGGTGCACACGTCAGGAGCTTTGGACTTAATAATGGGTTCTTTTTAGACTTGCCTACTGATTTACCTTATTGAGCCATAAGAAGTCTAAAAGGAGCTAGCCCTTGGCAAGTATGCAATATTAGACCCACTCCACTACTCTCTATAATTAACCACTATGAACCATGGGTGTAGATACTTAAGTGCCAATTTTCAAAGGCTAAGAGGAGTGGCAACTAAGGTTTTGAATTGCCAAAGCATACTCTAAGTAAGTACAATTTTTTTGTTAACATGGCTGACAATAAACAAGAGAGTAGAATGAACATTGATAACTCTGATTTTGCACATGAAGGTGCTAATGATGATGCTCCCATGTTTGTCAATTATCTTGTTACTAGGTTGCAGCAAGCTATGGGCAGCCTTGCTTTGCAAGCCGAAGTTACTCAAAAACTTCGCGCTTATGGGATTTCCCTTCCTCTCCAAGAGGAGAGAGAGCTTAGGAGGCCTCTTGAAGAGACCCCCAAAAGAAGACACTCTCCCATACGAGAGGAGGAATCCAAAGAGCAAGAAAGTAATGAAACTTTAAGTTCTTCTGAAGATGTGGCTCCACGAAGATGGCGGTCTAGACGATTGCCAACTCCTCCCAAGAGTAAAAGATCAACACACAATCCTTCTCTTCGTCACTTGAAAAGGGAAGAAAGGAAACAAAGGAAGAAAAGGGCAAGAAAGAGGTCACCCTCTTCTCTTTCTTCTTCACCTTCTTCCTCTTCCGATGAAAGCTATGGCTGTTCTCCTAGAGAATACAACTGGGGGAGGACATTGTAAATCATACCTTGCATGGTGAAGGTCACAAAAGCTCAAGAAGTTCAAAGAGGGAGGAAATAGTATCTCGTTTATCACCTATGATGGCACCTTTGGTGCTATTGACAAAGTGTTGGTCTTCATCCAACAATTTGATGCGGCCTTTGGAGATGAGGGCTTCACGGAGTCCTCCAAGCTATGCCATGTACCTATGAACTTCCAGAAATCAGCTCGTCAATGGTGGGCTAGCCTTCATGGCAATGGCGAAGCCCCAAAGACATGGAAAACTCTACGAGTTTCCATCATGAAGCAATTCCTTGCAAGAGATGCAAATGACAAAGTGCTTACTGAATGGCGTAGTTTAAAGCTTCTCTCATGAGTCTATCCACAAGTATGTAGACAAGTTTTGGGATTTACATCTCAAGGCTACTGTCTTCCAAAAGATAGACTTTGTCAAGCAAAATCAATAGTTTTGTGCGGGATTACCTGAAGAGATGTCCAAGTATGTCAACTCTCAATGGATTGGTTCTATCACCAAAGTAATCCACCACACCATGGTTGCTTCGCGCATCAACTTACAACAAGGGGCTAGAAGGAATGTCAAGCCCATGGAAAATAAAGACAAAAGGGATGCCAAGGGGAAAACCAATGCCCAAAATTCTTCCCAAGGCAATTCCAACAACCACAGCAACAACAATCGGTCCAAGGGTAAGTGAGCTTACAAAGATAAAAACAAGCTCTCTCCTGAAGAGCTTGAAGCTTTTTTCAAGGGCCATTAATGTTTTAAGTGTGGGGAGCAAGGACATGGCTATCATTCTTGCCCCAAGAAAAATGCTCACAATGAGACTCCTAGGGCTTCCACCATCGAAGCTCCAAAAGAGAATGCTCATTCTGCAAAGGTGCACCTCTCTCCTACACTTGGGGAAAGGTAAGGGAGCATGATGCCTTCATCTTGTTTAACCTTGGATCTACTCACAATTTCATATCAACGGAGTTGGACACCAAGTTGGACATTCAAGCTTTTGAGATGGGAGATGCTGTAATGGTCGACACTGCTTTCAAGGGACAGCGAGCCTCCATTACTCCCTTGATTGGGAAGTTGAGGCTTCATGTCCAAAGCTATGTCGACAAAGAGGACTTTTTCATCTCTCCTCTCCAACATGAGGATGCTATCCTAGGGGCACCATGGTTCAACCGTATGGCTGCCAATATGAAGTTCCTTGAAAGGAGAATCTACTTCACCTCTACATGGGAAAAGACATGTATATAGATGCTAGTGAGTCTGGTCATATCATACCACTTGTAAATCCTCTTTCTCTTGATAAATCAATGAAGAGCTCAGTTTCCGCGTACATGATTTTTGTCAAAGAGTCTCTAAAAGGTCCTAATGTTTTATCAAATGTAAATGGTAGGAATCAAGAAGAGGTAGAATTGTCTAATTTTCTAAAAGGATTCCAAGATGTGTTCATTGATGATATCCCTATGGACTTGCCTCCAAAACGAGGGGATGATGACCATCGAATTGAGCTTCTACCAGGAAGCTCACCGCCTAACAAGCCTCCATATCAAGTTTCCTAAGATCAACAAGAGGAGATCATGAGGCAAGTACAATAATTGGTAGACAAAGGGATGGTGAGGCCTAGCTCCTCTCCCTGTTGTTCTCCAGTCCTTTTAGTGCAAAAGAAAGATGATACATACCGTATGTGTGTGACTATCGAGCACTAAACCATATCACTATCAAAAACAGATTTCCCATGCCTCGGTTATTTCCCATGCCTCGGTAGAAGATCTATTTGATAAGCTACAAGGCTCTACCTACTTCAGTAGGATTGACCTTAAAAGTGGCTATCATCAAATAAGGATAGTAGATGAAGATATCCTAAAGACCGCGTTTTGTACAACGTTTGGTCTTTATGAATATCTAGTCATGCCTTCTGGTTTGATTAATGCACTAGCCAAGTTCAATCGTCTAATGGAGAAAAATTTTAGACCCTTCCAAAAATTCACTGGAGTGTTCTTTGATGATATCATCATCTACTCCAAGTCTTTGGAGGAACATAAGCAACATCTCCAAGTGATTTTTTAAGCATTGAGGGAGAACAAGCTTTTTCTCAACCAAAAGAAAAGCGAATTTTTCCTCCAAGAGATTCAATACTTAGGTCATATTATCTCTCAAGATGGTAATCGGATGGATCCATCAAAGTTAGAGGTAATAAAAGCACGGCCTAATCCAAGGAATCTACATGATCTAAGAAGCTTTGTTGGTATGTGTGCATACTATAGACGCTTCATAGCAAAATTCTCTAAAATAGCAAGGCCATTACATGACTTAACAAAGAAACATGTTAAAGTATTTATGGATTTCTAAGGAGCAAAATGCTTTTGACAACCTCAAAGAGAAGCTTAGCTCCCAACGAGTCCTCATGCTTCCGGATCTCTCAAAGCCATTTGAGGTCCAATGTGACGCTTGTGGTGATTTCCTTGGAGCAGTCTTGCTTCAAGACGGGCATGCCATAGCATATGAGAGCCAAAGGCTCAATACACATGAACGAGTCTTGGGCATTTATGAGAAAGAGCTTTTTGCTGTTCTACATGCCGTAGACACATGGAAGCACCATTTATTGGGGACTCCCTTCATTTTACAAACATACCATCATAGTCTCAAGTACTTCATGATGCAAACCAAGCTTTCCGACAAACAAATGAGGTAGGAAAATTTTCTTTCGCAATTTAATTTTCATATTGCTCACATTGGGGGTAAGCACAATCAAGTGGCGGATGCACTTTCACGAATGACCAAAAGTTAATGCGGTGTCTATAGATACTCACAATGATCTATCTTCTATGATAGATGAGTATGCTACTGACGTTAACTATAGAGACATCGTGTCAGTCCTTGCTTTGGGAAAGAAAGAGTCACCTTTCAGGATGGTTATCTTCTCCATGGCAATAGGCTATGTTTACCCACACCCTTCGTGAGAAAGTCATGTATGAATCCCATGCTCCTCCCTATGTGGGAAATAGAGGCATTCAAACTACTCTATGAGGAGTAGAAATATATTTCTATTGGCCTACCATGAAAGGGGACATACAAGAGTATGTTTCAAAATGTGTGGTATGCCAAAAGACCAAGTATGATAGAGGGAAGCAACCTAGATTACTCTAGCCATTGTCTATCCAAAATTCACCATGGGAGAGTATATCCATGGATTTTATCTTTGGATTACCCAAGTCTATCCATGGGAATATTGGAATATGGACAATAGTTGACAGGTTTAGCAAGCAAGCACACTTTATTCTTGTCAAAAAGACTATTAAGGCACACCAAATGGCAACTCTCTTCATATCACAGATTTTCAAACACCATGGATTTTCAACATCCATCGTGTCAGATAGAGATCCTAAAATGACCATTAATTTTTGGAAAGGTCTCTTTGAAAATCTAGGAACAAGATTGAATTTCTCCTCGGCCTATCACCCACAAACACATGGACAAAGTGAGATAGCCAATCTTACAATACTCGATCTACTAAAAACTTATGTTACAGAAGTAGATCAATGCTCACAATGGGAAAAGTACTTACCTCTTGTAGAGTATGCCTACAATAATACTGTACATACTTCTACCGGGAAAGCACCTTTTGAAATAATTGAGGGAAGACCTAAAAGTCCCTTGCATGGGAAGATCTTCACTGCGATGAGTATAGCCATGACCTATGAGAATATTTTCAAAAGATTGAGGCTATATCCATCTCTCAACAAAGGCAAAAAGCTGCTACTGACAAGCACAGAAGGGCCTTAACGTTCAAAGAAAATGATTGGGTCTTACTTAAGTTTACTAAGGCTTGATTGAGGCAATCGACGGGCAAATATCCTATGGGCCATCAAAAGTATTATGCTAAGCTAGAAAAAAGATACTATGGTCCTTTACAAATCTTGAAGCCCATCAATGAGATGGCTTATCATCTCAAGTTGCCCAACCATTGGCTCATACACAATGCTTTTCACGTGAGCCTACTTAAGCCCTACAAAGGAGAGCCACCAAGTGAACCAATTATTGAAGACCCTCCCAAAATTGAAGATCAAGAAGAGGTGCTACAACCCGAAGCTATCCTTTGGCATGAAGACAAGGTACTACAACATGGTAAGATTATCCGATGGTATCTTATTAAGTTCAAAAATTATATTTTTGAAGATGCTAGATTGATGCAAGGAATATAGCTTAAGGATAGTATGAACCTTGTCAATGCTTACAATGCTACATTAGAGTAAGAAAATGTACAAATTTATTTCAAATGATCAATGTTTTTGTCTTATAAGACTAATTCTCTTTTCATTGTGCACAAATTTAAATAGTATGCATGCTTAGAATCATGTTTGTGACTACGTCTCTCAAACACCAAGTAGAATTTGTCACTCTACTTTGGGAGAATGAAATGGACTAAGGAGTAGACATGCTTGCGGCAGCTATGTCTCCCAAGGACCAAATGGATTAGTCATCCATCTTGGAAAGATGTCGTAGGGTAAAAAGGGATCCTCTACTCGCTAAGCAAGATTGACTAATGACTAAGGCTTTATCTCTTCTACCTCATAGTCGAGGACGACTATGATTTCAAGAGAGAGGTAATGTCATAAAATCTAATACCTAACAAACCCAAATGCTTTTCTTATATTAAACTGATCATTTAATATGGGAGAATAAACGGGAACAAGGGTTAGAATATAGAGATGTGCTTTCAGATCTATCTCAACACGGGGCCAATGGTAAAGGGATCCAAATGAGAGATGGTATGTCAAAGAGCAAGGCTAGCTAATGGAGCTTAAAGACCTTAGGGTTAAATTCATTAAAGACCTCCAAAGGTTAGTGTTAAAAAGTCCTTTGACCTTAGGTAAGATAGGGTTGAGATTTAGGTGGAAACCCGGCCTAAGCTTGAGGTGCTTGTCGTGCTTGATGGCTAAGGTGCTTGAGGTGCTTGTCGTGATTTCCAACTAGGGAGCTTGAGGTACTTGTGGGAACACTACCCAAGCTTGAGGTGCTTTGTCATGCTTGCTGACTAAGGATCTTGGGGGTAAGGTGTGCAAAAGTCAACAACTATCCCTACAAGGAGGGGGCGAGCCCTACAAGAGGGGGGGGGGGGGGTAGAGAGAGAATATACACACCCTCACACAAGGCAAGCTTGGTATAAAGAAATCAAAAGGGACACTTGTCAAGCTCCTCCTCATGTTGCCCTCATGGTGTGCCTAAAGACTATTGGTTGGCCTCCCAAGGGGTTCAATCATAAATTAGTTAATTTAACTAATTGTTTTTGCATTTATCAAGTCCTCTCTCTGAAAGGGGAAAGGGGGACACTTGTCCCAAGACTAGTATGCTTGCTTGATATGCCTCTTGCTTGTGATTGACTAGGCCTGGAGGGGTTCAATGAGCTTCAAGCATGATCTACAAGGGGGGGTCGAACCAAAGCAAGCTAGTGGGTTGCTTAAGGCATATACTCTCCCACACACACTCACACACACTCTCATTTTGTGAAGTGCAAAGTGCAAGAGCTCCCCCTCCTTCTCCAAGCTACTAGAGAAGTTGAGAGCCTTCACCAACACTCTTGGCTATGGAGTGCGAATCCAACCAAGAGCTATGCTTCAATGCTTAATCTTGCCATCTTCTCCATATTCATTACTTGCTAATATGTATGGTAGCAAGAAGAGTGATGATAAGTGAAGAACTAATTATTTCTCCTATGAAATCTTTCTTCTTCCTCTTCCCTATCCTCATCCCCTATTAGCTCTCTCCACCTTCAAAGGTGTTTGAGGTCTTGGGACTGAGGCTTGGGATAATTAATGCTTTCCACAAAGCTTATGTTATGCTCGTGATTCATGAAGCTTTCCATCTTCATTGCATCACCTAGGTCACAAGGAACACAAAGATTGTATTGTACCAAGTCTCCCTTGATGGGAGAAACTATAATAAAAATGCCTATTGGAGGGGGGACTGGCTCCACATAAATCCGGTCCTCAACTAATGTCATGTTCTTTAAACTCTCTCGCTTGCAAAAGTATTGTTCATGCCAAGTTAACTGAATGCTATGTTTATGTTGCTACCATCAATTAAGTTCACCCTCTATGCTCACAAAGTAATTTTACAAAAGCACTTTCGCTACTCTCAAAGTTAATATGCCATTTCCATTACAATAGATAACCAAAAAGGTATGGCAAAAGAAGAAAAAAATTCTAAATTGGTCTCTCATCTTCCTTATTTTGAAGGTACGAGCTTTCCTTTTATTTGAGAATTCTTTAATACAACCTCAAGAATCTCATATAAAGTTGCCAAGATGCAACAACCATTCTTAGGTATAGTCATAAAATTGAGCAGCCAAGCTAATAAATGGGCAAGAAAATAGTCCCAAAATGTCAAGTAGTATTCTTGTGTTTAAGATGTTCTTAGCTATTATAGGTATTTCTCAAGTTGAAAGTGTTAAGTATATTTAGGCTATGTCGCTCATGCTGGTATTAGTGAGCATAAGCATCAGATTGTATGTATTATAAGTTTGGTGGATATAGACAATAAGCACTATGTGATATGAGTGGATAAACTTCTACTTTGGAAACCCTTCTTGGAAAAATGAAAGCTATTGAGATCTCTTTTGATGTCACATGTGCTACATTTGTTCCTTGAAGCACCTATCAACTCCATTTTTTGCACTGAGTGCTTTCCTTGAAAATTCTCTCATGTGTATATAAAGTGTCCTATAATTAGCAACTACACTAGAAAATATTCTTTTTATTCCTCCCAAGCAATCAGCTTGCATGAATAGGTAAAAAAATATGAAATGGTCAACTCAAATAAGAGCGTATAATAAAGGTACATTTTTTCAACTAGATTTTTTCCCTTTGGTCATCCATGTTTTAATTCCTAGTATAAAAACACTCTCCACGGTCCTCTTATACATATTCTTGGGGTATCCACCTTAAAATAATAAGTGGAGCACATGAGTTCAGCGAAAGGGATTTTTTACATTTCAAAGAGATAATGACCGGTAAAAAAGGGGTGAACAAATGAAAGTTTAAAAAAGAAAAATTGGGTTTATGAAAGGAAAGGGGTATTTTAATTCATGGTGAAGTGTATGTGTAGAGAGGTTTTATAAACACCTCTTGACCGCATGTGCTATAGGTAGGTGGACCCCCCCGATACATATTCCTTCTCTATAGTATAGTAATAATGAGGTTTACTATATGAGCTAGCAAAGAATGCATGTGCTTTAGGCATTTTTGAAAGGTGGACCCCTTGAGACATATTCCTTCTCTATAGTATAACAATAATGAGGCTTGCTATATGAGCTCAATGACAAAAGAATCACATATAGTTTTAAGGTATTACTTATAAAAACACTCCATCATGGAGAATGGGAAGCATATGAAGATGCAAACGAGGTGCAAAGTCAAAAATCCTTCACTCAACAACTATCCCAAGCCATTGCAAAGCCATAAAATTATCGTGGTACAATTTGGATCAATAGGTCAACTCTGAATCCAAGAGGTGCATTTCAGAGACCTCCAAACTATGCAAACTCCCTCCAAGAGATCTATAAGGAGTACCAATAGGTTCCAAGTACCTTAAAGAACAAGTCCAAACCAAAAAAATCAATTTTGACCGACTTGTTTAATATTGTGATAATGAATTTTTGTGTCAAATTTAGACATTTTGGTTACTAAAGGATTCAACACGTTGAAACAAAATCAATGGCACCATTTTTTGTCAAAATGGACATGGGATCATCACACAAAAGCCAATTACCAACATTTTAGTGACTACATACGAAGGGGCAACTTTCACCTTTCAAATTTTCTTAGTATGACTGCATATATGTGTTCTTTAGACCATTGGGATGTGTGGAAAAAGTATTAGTGAAATTGGGAAAGATTGTTAAGTATCATGATACTAGTCTAATCTTCAAAATTGGTGTGAATTCATCAATCATTAGTGGGTCGTACGAGGTCCTCACACTAGTTTTTACCAAGTTTAGATCATAAAAGCACCCTAAAAGCCAAGGAAAGGCCATTTTCAAAGTTTCAAAGCCAATTTTTGTCTAACTTCTCATCCAGTTTATCAAGAATTGCCAAGTAAACTTGTAATCACATGTATATCCAAAAGCCAATGCCAAAATGCCATGTCATGAACAATTTTTAAGTATCATGGTATTGAACCATTATTCACGAGGGGGTAACTCTTAAGACCCATATATTGGAATATGTTTCCTAATTCCCCCTCACCAAAACTCACTTAGATATATAAACCTTCACCAATCATACAAGGGAAGTGGCCACTTTCAGAGTCTACCATTCTTTTTTGGGGCTTTACATCAACTTTTAGTGCTCCAAATTACCTAAGAATTCAGGTACATCATTAAGATTGCAAGAACATCCGACTTAAGTGGGAAAAATATTATGATATGAGTAATAGTTTAGTATCGTGATACTCAACAATTGTGTCTTTTTTCACTATTTCTGTAATTTTTTGTATTTCCCTATGCATGGTTTAGTATTGTGATACTCAACAATTGCAATAGTTTAGTATTGTGATACTCAACAATTGAGTCTTTTTTCACTATTTCCATCTTTTGTGCATTTCCCTATGCATGTAGACATGTTTTTGTCTCCAAGTTAAATTTTAAGTTTGGATTTTTTCTCTAAATTTCCAAACTTCTTTTGTCGTGAAAAGAGTCTAACTCTAAAGTTTGAATTTGACACTTGGTAATTTCAAGTAGCATGACCAACAAGAACACATCAAAAAAAGGAAGGATAGTAGTTCTAGAACCATATCAACTCAAAAGAGCTTTGAAGCTCATTACCCAAAGACACGAAGCCATTAGGCTAGATTATATATTTCCATGTCATGGGATGACAAGGCATAGGAAGGGGGGAATGTTAATTATGTTAAGTTGACACATAGCATCAAAAGCAGGATCACACGAAATTGAAAGTAGGACTCCATGACTATAATTATTATTTTCACGGTTGTCTATGAGAGATTTTGGCACTTAGTTTACTAGATTTGGACCATTGGGAAAGTATAAAGACCTATGTTTTTAAAATGAACACAAATTTTCATGAGATTATGAGTTGAGTGCTAAGCATGATATAAACTTCAGCCTACCTACGTGCTTTGTCTGCTTGTATCTCCCTCACACAAATCTTGTTTTTGAATCAAAGAGTGGCATCATGTTTCCATGTGAAATCTCTATTGACCATATTTTGGTGTTTTGGGCATGGCCCTTCACATGCTATTTTTAACCATAACTTGTGATTTAAGTATCCGTTTATGATTTTGAGAGTAGCTATGGATAGAGCTCAACATTATGATGCTGCTCACGATGTTGTAGGGTGTACTTGTTACCAAGATTTACCTCCTAAATTTAAGTCTATTGTTAAGTATAGCCTAATCTCTCTCTCTCTCTCTCTCTCTCTCTCTCTCTCTCTCTCTCTCTCTCTCTCTCTAACTTACCCACACTAGTATTCAAGAGAAGGTTGGGCAAAAGAGAGAGAAAAAAGTGTTTCTAGTTTTGCCTCTAAAAACCATGAAACCCATACAAACTCTCCTTCTTCTTCTTCTTCTAAATCTTCCTTGCATTTTCTCATCATCTTTTGCACAACTTAGATATGTAGAAGACCGATATCTCTTTTAAACCCATCCCCATGCTCTCTCACTATAGCCATTTGAAGTGCCCCATTCTCCTCCCATTCCAACTTGTCTTACCCCATTCTCTCACTCTACTTTCTCATCCTCACCCCACGATGCCTTTCTACAAAAACCATGGCTACCTTGCATTCACAAGTTTCTACTCTAGTGATAAGGGCAATGCCAATGTTGGAGCAATCAACAACATAGGTGTCATATGGCCTCATATGGAAAAAATCAATGGCCCTCTACTTGCTACATTGCAAGGATGGTATCTATGACCACGACTACTACTTCTTTATTGCACTACATATTGAGCTACATCTAGCTATACACGTTTTTCTTTATACATGTTGAGCCCCCTGCCAATTTATGAATGGTGGCATTGATACCACCTATCCAAACTGCTATATTCATGTTGCTCACACTCTCATGAGACTCTTAATTGTTAGAATTAGACAAGGCAAGGAAACAATGGTGGTAGACATCCATATACTAGCACTTGCAATGAGAATATATTAATATTCTAAGTTGATTCTACATGAGTTGTTCAAAGTGTGCCACTTACTGTAGGTCAATTGTAGCACTTGATGACATTGTGCATGTGGTGCTTGATTGATTGAGTGCTCAAGTGTGGAGCTAGCACCCACGACTATGTATGATGTTGCACTAGTTTGAGCTGACCATTGATCAAATGCACTTCAAGGGCACTACCACATGCATAAGAAAAGACACAAGATACACCTTGAAATTTACTTCCTACCTAGCTTTGATCTATCAAGAATCTATTGCACTCGATGGTAGTGCTTTGGCTTCACACACACTAAACTCTTTAGAGAAAAAATAGCTACGAGCGATATAGAGTGCAATGTTGTTGTTGCCATTGTAGGGCTATAACGCCTAGCATCATTGTGGCTAGGTGTCACATAATACAACATTTTACTTTCTCAACCTTTCTACTTAAAGGTTTCTCCATTTTTTTGTTTTACCAAATCGACCTATTAGGCCTCCCCAATCTAAAAAGAAAAGGCCTTTCAAAACATCTTAAGTGTATAAATGAAGGGAGAGTTTAGGAAATGAAAAGACCCATGAAAATGGAAAGTCAAATTAAGTGTATAAATGAAGGGAGAGTTTAGGAAATGAAAAGACCCATGAAAATGGAAAGTCAAAAGACTTTTTGTGTCTATATAAAGAGATGGTTGAGTGCACATTGATAGGTATGTGTTTTTCTTTTGCTTATTTTTCCTTTAGCTTTTTCTTCTCTTTATTGATAGGTATGTGTTTTTCTTTTGCTTATTTTCCCTTTAGCTTTTTCTTCTCTTTATTGATAGGTATGTGTTTTTCTTTTGCTTATTTTTCCTTTAGCTTTTTCTTCTCTTTAGAGTGGCCTTGCACTATATAAATAGTGAATAACTATTTTTTGAAGTCATTAGGAGAGAAATATATTTTATCAAAATCCACCTGATAGAGTCTCTTTATTACACCAACCACTTCAAGAAAGCTATTATGACTCTACAAGATTTTTGATCTTTCCTTGTCCATGATAACACTTCCATTATTGCTTTTACACACTTGTGTTTTTTGATGAGATCTTTATACAACATTCAACCAATCAAATTGTTTTCTCAAAATCTAATTTTCTTCCGATAACAAGAAGAAGACCTACCACTAAAGAGGATGAAGAGTTTGCAGTGGCCATCTATTGCATATTTTAGTGTGAGAGTCCAAAATGGAGTGGCCAAAGATGAGAGATGGAGGCAAGAGGGTTTTTTTTTTGTAATTTAAACATTTATGCATCTATTACTGCGTTATTATTGGCATTATCGCCACATCTTTATCCGTGATTATTACCTCTACCATTATCGCGCAATGATTTGGAATTGAAAAGGCCCAAATTTTGGCTACTTTTTTTTTATTTTACAAAAAGAAGGTCAATAGAGCATAACATTTTTATAAAAATTGGATAGAGAAAATAGTAGACATTTGATCAATAAATTAATTACATACATATGATTAAAGTTACATTAAAAAGTGTCGCTCTTTACTGAATTAAGAAAAATAATATAAACTGACATGTTTGATAAAATGTGTGTGTGTGTGTGTGTGTGTGTGTGTGTGTGTGTGTGTGTGTGTGAGAGAGAGAGAGAGAGAGAGAGAGAGAGAGAGAGAGAGAGAGGACATGACAAAAAATACTCATAGAATAAAATTTCATCACTCACCTGCTCACAATTGCCTAAAACAACTAAATTGTCATGCCTCCCCATGTGATGCACACTGGATTCCACCATGTAGATTCCATTCGCAGGCTGTCTAAACACATTCACAAACCACTTGCACTCAAAGACGTAGTTATGAAAGGTTCTAAAATTGACCTTCAATATCCTTTCAATAGTCATATAATACCTGGCTTCATCACTATCTATGTCAAAGTTTCCAATGACGCCACAATCCATGGTGGTTCGGCGCTTGTCAATGCTAGGCGTATACAAAAGTGTTGACCCTTTGACCACATAGAGTTAATCTCTCTCTAATCTCTCTATACCTAATCTCTACCCTCTCTACCCTATCTATCTAGCCTAAACTCTATCCTCTCTACATATATCTATATATCTAACCTAAATACTACCATATCTAATCTCTATGCTCTCTATATCTATCTAGCCTAAACTCTACCCTCTCTACATCTTTCTAACCTTTCTATCTATCCTAAAAGTTACCCTATCTATTTCTATCCTCTCTACATCTATCCTCTCTACTTGTAATAATCTATCCTCTCCCTTTCTATCTAACCTAAAGTCTACCCTCTCCACATGTAATAATCTACCCTCTCCCTCTCTACTATTACATTTGCTCCTATTACACCCTCTCTACACCTAATCTTTACCCTCTCTAACCTAATCTCTATCTTCCCTATATCTAGCCTAATCTCTTCTTAATCTCTACCTTATCTATCGATCTCTTCCTAATCTCTAGTTTATCTATCTCTAGAGTCTACCTAATCTCTACCCTCTCGCTCTACACCCTCTCTATCATCTACCTACCCTCTCCCTTTCTATCTAAACCCAATATGTTTCTTTACCTCTCTCTCTACACCTAGTCTTTACATGATCTCTATATCTCTACCTTGTCTCTCTACACCCTCTCCATCTCTCTCTCTCTCTCTCTCTCTCTCTCTCTCTCTCTCTCTCTGTGTATATATATATATATATATATATATATATATATATATATATATATATATATATATATATATATATATATATATATATATATATATATATATATATATATATATATATATACACACAGAGAGAGAGAGAGAGAGAGATGGAGAGGAAGCTAGATGAAGAGATTAGGGGAAATAGATATTTCCTCTCCCTATCTATTTCCCCTAATCTCTTCATCTAGCTTCCTCGCCATCTCTCTCTCTCTCTCTCTCTCTCTCTCTCTCTATATATATATATATATATATATATATATATATATATAGGTACTTCTTTATATATCTACCCTCTCTCTATTTATCTACACCTTAGGGGGTCACTATAATAAAAAAATGCTTGTCACATGGGTTCAACAATATGGATTATTTTATTTTATATTTTCTCACATTTTCACATACAAAAGGGTGTTCAAAAAATAAACTTGAAAAGAAAATACAATTTGAATAAAAAAAGGGTTTCTTTTATTGGTGAAAATTTTACAAGTAAATTAAAAAAAAATTTCCTTGAACGCATGTGATGTATAGGTTTTAAATATAGTGAGCCTCCCCCCCTCCCTCGAGTCTACACCAAGGGGGATGTGACCTTGAGTGGATCCAACTCTGACGAGCTTGAGTGTAGCTATCTTTTTGTGTTTTTTGCAGGCATGACCCTCTTACGATTATCGTGGAGCTGCTCGATCTATGCAAACTTCTCAGTTAGTTCATGGATACAAAGCTACAACAACCACTCTCTTTGCGAGAGACGAGTATCTACCTTCGATGCAGGGTTTATTTAATTGCTGCAATCCACAACGGCTAACGGCTTATGGTATTTCACAGTAGAACACATTGTGGGGGAGATAGAGAGAGACTCCCTATGTTCAGAGTGTCGCATTGACAACATCCCCTTCTATCACATCTTCTTATCGATCCACCCTCCTTCCATTGCAGGGACCCACACCATTGCATTCTACTCTTGCTTCATCTGATCCTCCTCGGCAATCCACGGGTGATTGACAAACATCTACCATCAGCACACGTAGGCGATCCTCTCAGGGTAGAGAGCACCATGATATATGGAGCGGCGGGTGCTCTTGTTGGGATGCCTGTTTTGGATAATGGTGGAGAGGCCCGAGCTTTGCATTGTTGTCTATGGGATGAGCCTATTTGCCACTTCATCACTCTTTTCTTGCATGACCCACTCTCACTCTGCACATGTTGCCGCCACAAAAGCTCCACTCTAGATTTGCGACCTAATTGGTTATGGCATGTTGTACGGTTAATTGCTTTTTTATTAGAAAATTCTTTATATATCCCTCCAACCATTGCATGGAGAAATGCTCATTGAGGGGGTTTGGAAAGCGATCATGCAACGCTTCTTCGACATAACTTCCATAATTGCATGGAGAAATGCTCACTGAGGGGGTTTGGAAAGCGATAATGCAACGCTTCTTTGACATAGCTTCCATAATGGCAAAATAGCTTGGAAAGACAAATATGTAAGCAATTTTTAATTATGCAAACTTTCTATATAGGAGATATTTTAACTAATGCAAACTTTTTGTCTATATTTAACTTAGGAAAATATCACTCTGATTCGTCCTACTAGAGACATGGTCAAGTATTGAGAGAGACACATAGAGTTTGATATTTGACAATGGTTGTTAGAAAACAACTATAACTCTCGTGAGCATTTCAACTCTGCAATTGGATCTCTACAAACGATAAGTATAGTTACTAAATATTGTTATAATAATTTTGAGTTATTGATTTATCTAATTTGATTTTGATTAATGTTCTAGAGTTAGAGAGATCACACTTATGTTCTCTCGACGAGGAAGAGGAAAATGAGGAAGAAGATGTAATTTTTGGCTTTATTTATAAATTTCAATTTTGTTCTTTTGTGCTTCAAATTATGCAGGTAAGGAGTGAAATATTATTTATAGTATATTGTTAACTTCAAAGTTTATAATTATCTTCTTTTTGTTGTAAACTTTACAAACTGCAACTGACATTTGATTAATTTTATGCAGGTGAAAAACAAAGATGCTCATCAAGGCCATCTTATTTGAATGGCTCAAATGAGCATCTTTATTTTTGAGTATCCGTCTAGCAATAATTTGCGCATATATGAATGTTGTAATGGCTACAGATATATTTTCACGCATATTGATGTTGGACCAATATTGTGATTTTTGTTGTCGTTATTGTCGCATACACAATATTTTCTCTTTTTGTTTTTCTTTGTTAATGCATGGCAATGTAAGCGATTTTGGTCTTCTCCTTTAGAGTGTTTCTTTTTAGCTAGCTAAAGAGATGGTGTAATGAAAGAGAAGAGAGATAAAGGCTTAAAGCTTTTATCCATTCACACATCAACTAATATCCATTCACACATCAACTAATAGAAAGGAAACATGTATGCCTAGGAAAATGTTTTTTGCCATAGTCGTTGGCTTTGCAAATTTGAGTGTGAGTGCACTTTGAAAACGTATGACGTAAGCATGTTATAGTTGCATGGAATATATAGAGGCAACATAGATCGTATAGCTGCATGATAAGAAGGGAGGGAGGCGTGGGATAGCAGACCAGTATGTCGTAGGTGGGTAGGGTTCTCTAACGTGCGTTTGGTGAGAAATTGACATTTTGTATCCACAATTGATAGGATAGACCATTCAACAACGAATTCCAACATTGATCACGAACAGGCAAATTGGCAATACGCAATCCGCGTCTTGAAAGAAGACCAATGATTCGCGACTCGGGGGTTGCCTTCTTTGCACCGCCCGAGAGCGAAGGCGGAGAGGCTTGGCTTCGCCCTTAGGCCTTAATGCGTGCACCGGCAGATTAAAGCTGCAGCTCCAAAAAACAGATCAAAGAGAAGGGGATGTAGCCATAATTAGGAATCAGATCATCTGGGCAGGCAATGGAAAGCTCAGGAAATGGAATCTACAATATGGCCAACGTGAACTCAAGTGGTAGTGTTACAAGTGCAGCAGACGGCAAGGGGGGCAGCTCCTTTTCGCCGGCTGTGATAGCGATAGTGGGGATACTAGGCACAGCGTTTCTGCTGGTGAGCTACTATACGATGGTGGCCAAGTTTTGCAGAGGGGGGACGGGGCGGCGGATGGGCTGGACGGGGCTGCGTAGGAACGCCCGGCTGAACGAGGATGCTCTACAAGCGGCGGTGGCAGGGCAGCAGGAGCATGAGCAGGGGCTGGAGCAGACGGAAATAGAGGCCATCCCCGTGGTGGAGTTTTTGAGAAGAGCGCGGTCGACCAAGTCAAACATGAGCGGCGGCGGCGGCGGCCTGGAGTGCGCCGTGTGCCTGAGCGAGTTTGAAGAGGCGGAGCACCTTCGTCTGCTTCCCAGCTGCCTCCACGCTTTTCACCTGCCCTGTATTGATGTGTGGCTGCGCTCCCATGCCAGCTGCCCCCTCTGTCGCACCCCCATCCACTCCCATCTCGACCTCTTCGACCTCGCTGCCGGCCATGGGCCCCGCCTCGACATCTCTGGCCCAACCTCACCTGCAGCTGGCAGCGGCCACCTTACCTCTCCTTCTCTTGCTGCTTCTCCAGCTCCTTATCGATTGATTCCCATTTATCCAGGCATGCTCTCTCTCTCTCTCTCTCACACACACACACACGCGCGCGCGCGCGCACGAACGAGAAGAGAGGTTTTAACGAAGTAGGAAAAATCGTAACTTGACCTCAAGGATCTATCCGATGAGTTTTGAACTCAAGACCTTGAATAAAAGAGGGAGAGAACTGTAGTAGATATGTTATCCTACTTCTCTCTTGAACAAGAGGCCTTGCGTTCAAGGCACATCTTTGAGGTCTCTTGAAATTGTTCTTGTGCTGTTGAAACTTCTTCTTTTTCTTCTTTTCGGGGCATGGAGAAAAGAGTACAAAGTTTTGAACTCTTTTGTTTAGTTTCTTCCTTTTCAACTTTTTAATCTTTCTGTAATTTTTTTTAGTTTGTAAATTGTCCCTTCCGTCAAGGTCCAGGGGAGGGGGGCTGCAGATCTCAGCCATACATCTAGGATACATTAAATCAAGGAATGTCACAACCAATCATTGGACGTATGACAAGTCAGCAGGCAGAATGTCAGAGGACACACTGTTACTTACAGATTTGTCAACTCACCAACATCAAATAATAAATAGACAGCTCAGCAAAGGGAATTTCACCATTGCTCGATACATCAGCAACAAGAATATGAAGCTCTGCATGACACATCAGCAGAGGGAATTCAACAGAAAATTGACATCTTAGCAGAGGGAATATAACTGCAACATGACACACAACTTAATAAGAGTTGCTTCACCCTCTGCCATTTGACTCAGAGAGTTCGGCTCAGCCCTCGCCCACCCTTTCGTGCATGCCTTGCCCTCGAACTCTGCTTCCCGCTTCACTCGCACGTCTGGTTAGCTGAAGCCGACACTTTTCCAAAAGGCAAGCCTAAAATTAGTTCATATTTGGCCCCCCTCGCCCTGGACCATTGACGGCCGAGAAAGGACACAAGAGGTCCTTTCCCTACACCTTCAAAGAATCAACATTTTCTTTTGAACAAACTGAGCCTTCACCTTGTTTTGTTTGTTTTGCTGGAAAAAGCGTTCTCTATTTCTGTATTTATAACATAGAACTACATACAGTCAAATCGTGGACAACACTTGTATCACTTCTTGCTATTTGGAACCCTAGAAGAGTCTCAAGAGAAGTGAATTAATTGTAAGGAACTGCTTAGATCCTAAGTTATTAAAGGAAGATAATATATTATAGAATGTAAATGAATGCTTCCTATATTCTCAAATTGATATGTAGGGGCCACTAGTCACAATGTAACATTTTAGTCCACACCTCATCCCAAAATTAATCCCTGCATGGGTCCAAGGTGTCCAAAAATGTCTCGTCTGTTTCCAACGCCAACAAGAGAGTCAAAGTAAGTGGCAAAGGGATTTCTCAATTGAAATTTCTAGGTTTAGATTCAAAGAAGCACTCAAAGAGAAAAAACATAAATGTTTTCACATTCATATTGTTTGCTTATAAGAAAACAAGCGTATCATCAACAATGCCAAGCCTTGCTATTTGTTTGCTATCATTGTTTCAATCCATAATGGACCCAATATGCCTCCTCCCATAATAAACCAAAAAGTGGGTGAGTAGCTACAACAAATAGCAAGGGACTCAATGGAAAACCCTACCTCACATATAAACATATGCTTATTCCTTTCAACAGCCTCCCAATAAGTATGATCCTTGATTGAGTACGTTTTCCAAGCAAGCAGATGCATCCACTTATGCATCTACTTATGTTAGCATCAAATTCAAGTTTTGCTAGAATTGTCAACACAAAGTTCCACTATATAGTGTCAAAAGTCCACTTGAAGTACAACTATATCTGATTAGACTAAAGATAATAGTCAATCCCAAATTTAATAATCATTCGCTAGTATAAATGGAATTTCCTCCAACAGACCTTGATTGCGTGGGTGCTAGATCAAGTGTACCCAATTTACAAATTTAGATAGTTAGTGTGACATTTAACATGCCCCGAACATTTGCTAATGTAGAGTCTCAATAATATGTGCTCATATGTCCAACTAAGATTCAAAGGCTAGGAATAATACTTGGATGACACAAAGACTTCAAAATCTTATCTTTTAGCATTCACAACCGTAAGATCTACACCATAGTTGACTTAAAGTAATATATAGATAATTGAAATAGGTGAAACATGGGCTTATGGTGCTAATTAATGTAGATCAAATTGTTTTCTATGAGAACATCAAGTTGTGGGCTTATGGTGCTTGATCTTGAAATACGCGAGGGAGAGCATGTGTGAGTGTGTGTAACAATGGAGAAGAGAGGAGAGAGGAGACCTTGTGTTCGGAGGGGCTAAAACTCACTCTCTACATGTGAATCGTGCCAACATTAGCACCTCTCACTATGACTAGCTTTAAACGATGCAATCTGAAACTGTGCTCATCCAGCACTACTTGGCATCCACTGTCTCGTAAACTAACTCACAGAGATCAAGCTGTGCGTGAAACCTGGCACATAGCGTACATCTCGCAACACGTATGATGCACCACTCGGCAACAAAAGTCTGACATCTCCTGCACCAACTATGTCATGCACTGAACCATCAGCTAGACACACATATCCAAGCATACCACTAGCATATGTGCTAAACCACTCACGGCTCGACGTGACATGAAATCTAGCACTCACATCTAGTATCCAATGCGAAGGTAATGTGTCGTCAAAAACCGACATAAGAAAGTCAAGAGTAAACATGGAAGCAAAGTCAACATCTCCGTCATGCGTAGCCACATACGCTACATCTGCTCCCACATCATCCAAAGTGATAGCCACATACGCTACATTGCTCCCACATCATCCAAAGTGATAGCATCTCTCTTGTGTTGTCTCTTGCGTTGTCTCATCCGTCGAAAACATCGCCTACCTACATGCCATGTATGACCACAATGCAAACACACAACATCTCTATGTCTGCGAGATCGTCCTTTGACTTTAGGCATCTCTCTAGACTGATTTGTGCCAAAAGCATTGCACAATCTTTGCCATAACTCTCTAGCTGTACATGCATCCAAACCAATGCGATAGACAGACTCACCAAGGTCTAACATGATCGTCGAACGTGCAAGCTCATCCAAGTCCTCCCACTCATCGTCAGTCATAGACTCTGGCCTACCATCCATGCCCTGTAGTGGAAATACTTGGCCCAATTGAGTCAATGCATCATGCATATGTGCTTTCCAATGCTCAAAGTTTGAACCATCAAACTTTGTATGGAAAAGCACAAACCCTGACAATGATGTACATGCCAAATCCATGGCGAGATAACCTGTGACAAGACAAAGCACAAATCGATCAATTGACAATAGCCAAAGCCTGGCTAACTCATACACCAAGTACTAGCAAAATACAACATAAGCTGGCATAAGTTGTCTAAGAGAAGTATCAACAAATATGGCAATCAATGTGACGAAACAAAATGAGCAAAACCGCTCAAATGATGCCAAAAACCTGCTCTAATCCAAGAGCACTATGTGGTAATCGATGAAAGTATCATCAACAATCTCCCTCCTGAAGAGATTACCACATGTATGTCAAATGACATAATCTGGTGAGCAAACACTCTCACAATGCGATGTCAAAACACTATGGCAAAGCAACCACAGAGTGCCAAATGCATCAAAACAGGATTGCAAACCATGCGCATAAACAAATAAACTCGCAAAAAAAAACATTACCACTCTCACATCCGAGAGCAAACCATGTGTGGAATCCTCGATACACAATAAACAGCTGCTGCAGCAGAAAATTTAGAGGTCAAAATCAGTCCAAATGCACATCACCATTGCATCTGAAGCGTGCCAAAACCCCAGGTTACACCCTAACCTTGCATAAATTGCATTCCGTATGTAAAATTTATGTAAGAAACACTATTTTGGAGCCCGAAAAATGACCTACGAAAATGAAAATCTTCATTCTTCCTGCAAGTATGGCTACAAAAAAGCATACACACTTGCAATACACCCTTCTCTCAAGCTTGGGAATGTCTCTCAAGCTTCCATAAGCACAAATCTGGTGGTTGTTCACCGATCTCATGCTTCCAACGAAAGCGAGCTCACCATAGTCGAAAGCTCACTTCTCTGCAACACTCCATCTGTCACGAAGCCAAAGCTCTGATACTAGTTGAAGTGCGCGAGGGAGAGCGTGTGTGAGTGTGTGCAGCGATGGAGAAGAGAGGAGACGAGGAGGAGACCTTGTGTTTGCAGGGACTAAAAATCACTCTCTACATGTGAGCCCCCTTATTCTATTATGTAGAATGAATGGTCAGTGTTAATTCTCGGTAGTCTCCCGACCACCCAACTCTCAGGCGCGGCACATTGGGCTTTACCACCCCAACAACCTCCCACTTAAAAAACAATGTGCCTTTAAGCTGGGGTGACAATGTATATATACATATAATACAGGTAGACAATGACCATCATCTATCCAATGCCCATGAGTGCATGACAATGTGCAAACCGCTCTGAAGGTAAGCCCTTTGTTACAAGATCAACATGGTTTTTAGTGGTGCGAATCTTGGCAATCTGCAATCGCTTGTCCTCAAGCACCTCACAAACGAAGTGATACTTCACATCCACATGATTTGTCTTTGCATGAAACAGTGGATGCTTTGCCAATTGTATAGCACTTTGGCTATCACAATGTAGCACAGGCATCTCAACATTGATTCCCAAGTCTCCCACTAGCCGACCAAGCCATATAGCTTTCTTGCAAGCTTCTGAAGCTGCAACATATTCAGCCTCTGTAGTAGGCAAGGTAACACAATCTTGCAAACGAGATCGCCATGAAACTGCACCTCCAATGAATTGAAAAACATAGCCTGAAGTGGACCTTCTCTTGTCCAAGTCTCCTGCATAATCTGCATCCGTGTAACCCATTACACATGCTTCCTTTCTTCCAAAGCAAATGCACATGTCTTTTGTACCATTCAAATATCGCATAACCCCTTTCACTGCCTCCCAATGTTTCTTGCCTGGATTTGACATATATCTGCTAACAACTCCCACTGCAAAAGAAATATCAGGATGTGTAGCAATCATAGCATACATCAAACTCCCAACTGCAGATGAATAAGGCGCTTGTGCCATTTCAGCCTTTTCCTATTCAGACTTAGGGCAATCATTTTTGGAAAGTTTCACATATGGACGCAATGGAGTACTCAATGCCTTCCGCGTCTCCATATTGAAACGCTTGAGCACTTTAGCAATGTACTCAGATTGAGACAAATAGACCAATTTCTTGCATCTGTCTTGCTTAATGCGCATGCCAAGGATATGGCTTGCTTCACCCATGTCTTTCATTTCAAAGTTTGCATGTAACTCTGACTTCAAGGCTGAAATTTCATCCCTGCATTTCCCGGCAGTTAACATATCGTCCACATAAAGCACCAAAATCAGCAAACTACCATCTTTAGCTCACTTAGTATAGAGGCAATGGTCCATATCGCTACATTTGTAGCCTGGAGAGAGCATGAACGAGTAGAATTTACGATATCACTCCCTTGATGACTATTTTAGACCGTAAAGAGTCTTTTCTAACTGACACACCAAGTCTTCATTGCCCTTCTCAACAAAACCTTCTATCTACTGCATATAAGCTTCTTCTTGAAAATCACCATGCAAGAATGCCGTTTTGACATCCATCTGGTCAAGTTCCATGTCGTCTTTAGCAACCAATGCAAGTACACACCGCAGAGTAGTTATCTTGACAACCGGAGAAAAGATCTCATCAAAGTCAATACCCTGCTCTGCTGCTTAAATCCTTTAGCAACAAGTCGTGCCGTGTCCTTGGGTTTATTATCATGAGGTGTAACTTTTTGCTTGTACACCCATTTGCATGGTAATGCCTTTTTACCTTTAGGCAACCGAACCAACTTCCAAGCTTGATTCTTATGCAACGAGTCCATTCCTGATTGCAAAGCTTTCTCCCACTTTGCCTTCTCATCCATTGACATGGCTTCCTTATAGCAGGAAGGCTCTCCGCAATCTTTTCAACATAATGTAGTCCAATGAGGGAGTGAATGTATCAGGAGGCCTTGAAACTCTTGTAGACCTTCTAATAACTGCTTGAGCCAATTGTTCCTCAGCAACATCTTGCACTGCAGGAGGATTATGTACTTGTTGTCTGACATTAGGCACTTCAGCCCTATTGTGGACAATTCCATCTTCTTGGAAGATAAGTCTGCTGACCTCCACTGTATGCACAGGCTTCTTATGCATCTTTTCTTCATTGAAGTATACGTCATTACTGCGAATTATCTTTTTAGCTTTAGGATCCCATAACCGAAATCCCATCTCGCCAGGATTGCCATAACCAAGAAATATGCATTTCTTTGACTTAGGAGCCAACTTGCTTCAAAATTCCTTTGGAACATGGAAATACGCTTCACAGCCAAAGACTCTAAGATGCTTGTTCTTAGGTGGCTTCCCAAACCAAAGCTCTTTAGGTACCTTCTCATCCAAAGCCTTGTTAGGAGATCTATTAATAAGATGGACAGCCGTTGCTAACGCTTCCACCCAAAATCCATTAGGCAACTCTGCATTAGACAACATGCTACATAACTTCTCTTTTATGGTACAGTTCAAACTCTCAGCAACACCATTTTGTGGAGGGTTATATGGAGCAGTCAACTCTCTTTTGATGCCTTTGGAATCACAAAATTTTTGAAAGGCTTTAGTGACATACTCGCCACCATTGTATGACCTTAAGCACTTGACTTTCTTGCTAGACAGATTCTCCACTAATGCCACAAAATTTTGAAATTTTGAAAGAACTTCATCCTTTTTCCTGAGAGGATATACCCACACTTTCCTTGAGAAGTCATCAATGAATGTAACAAAGTACAATGAACCTCCCATGTATACGTTAGGCATAGGTCCACACACATCACTATGCATTAACTCTAATGGCTCACTTTTTCGAGTGCTTCCCCTTTTGTGTGGTGACTGTGTTTGTTTACCATAAAGACAATGCTCACAAACTGAAAAGTCTGAGAAATTGAAGTTAGGCACATAACCGATTTGGTGGTTGTTCACCGATCACAAGCTTCCACGGAAAGCGAGCTCACCGTAGCCGAAATCTCACTTCTCTGCAACACTCCATCTATCGCGAAACCAAAGATCTGATACCAGTTGAAGTGCACGAGGGAGAGCGTGTGTGAGTGTGTGCAGCAATGGAGAAGAGAGGAGAGAGAGACCGTGTGTTTGCATGGGCTAAAACTCACTCTCTACATATGAGCCCCCTTATTCTATTATGTAGAATGAATGGTCAGTGTTAGTTCTCGGTAGTCTCCGGCCGCCCAACACTCAAGTGTGGCACATTGGGCTTTACCACCCCAACAACCTCCCACTTAAAGGACAATGTGCCTTTAAGCTGGGGTGACAATGTATATTTACATATAATATAGGTAGACAATGACCATCATTTACCTAATGCCCATGAGTGCCCAACAATGTGCAAACCGCTCTGAAGGTAAGCCCTTTGTTAGAAGATCAGTAGGGTTTTTAGTAGTGTAAATCTTGGCAAGATGCAATCGCTTGTCCTCAAGCACCTCACAAACGAAGTGATACTTCATATCCACATGCTTTGTCTTTGCATGAAACAGTGGATGCTTTGCCAATTGTATAGCACTTTGGCTATCACAATGTAACACATGCATCTCAACATTGATTCCCAAGTCTCCCACTAGCCGACCAAGCCATATAACTTCCTTGCAAGATTCTGAAGCTGCAACATATTCAGCCTCTGTAGTAGGCAAGGTAACACAATCTTGCAAACGAGATCGCCATGAAACTGCACCTCCAATGAATTGAAAAACATAGCCTGAAGTGGACCTTCTCTTGTCCAAGTCTCCTGCATAATCTGCATCCGTGTAACCCATTACACATGCTTCCTTTCTTCCAAAGCAAATGCACATGTCTTTTGTACCATTCAAATATCGCATAACCCCTTTCACCGCCTCCCAATGTTTCTTGCCTGGATTTGACATATATCTGCTAACAACTCCCACTGCAAAAGAAATATCAGGACGTTTAGCAATCATAGTTTACATCAAACTCCCAGATGAATAAGGCACTTGTGCCATTTCAACCTTTTCCTCTTCAGACTTAGGGCAATCATTTTTCGAAAGTTTCACATATGGAGGCGATGAAGTACTCAATGTCTTCCCCATCTCCATATTGAAACACTTGAGCACTTTAGCAATGTACTCAGATTGCACACTCACACACGCTCTCCCTTGCGCACTTCAACTGGTATCAGAGCTTTGGCTTCGCGACAGATGGAGTGTTGTAGAGAGAGCGTGTGTGAGTGTGTGCAACAATGGAGAAGAGAGGAGACCTTTTGTTTGCAGGGGATAAAACTCACTCTCTACAGGTTAGCCCCCTTATTCCATTGTGTAGAATGAATGGTCAGTTTTTAGTTCTTGGTATCTCTGGCCGCCCAACACTCAGGCGTGGCACATTGGGCTTTACCACCCCAACAAATCTAACTTGAATCAACCCTTTGTCTTTTCGTACATTAAAGCAACTCCTACAACTATATTTGATACATCCATAGAAACATGAAATGGCGATTTTTAATCCATTTGGTCGTAAAATAGGAGCTACAATCAACATCTTCTTTAGAGCATCAAAAGAATCTTGTTGTACATTTCTCCAAAGAATCTTGTCAATATTCTTTTTTGTTAAATGTGACAAATGTGCCCAGATATTTGCAAGAAATTATAAAATCTAGTATGCCATTTAATTTGGCCAACAAACCTCATTTGTTCCTTCAAATTCCAAGGAGCTAGAGCATACCTTATAAATTGCAATCTTATTTGCATCCATCGAAAAACTCTTCAAAGAAATAATAAAAGCTTTCCCTATTTAATTGCAATAGCACATATAAATGGGTTCAAGGACATCTCAAACCCTCTATACCTCTAAAATCATTTTCTCAAATGTTGCATGGGATCATTTTTTTATATCAAATACATAGAAATGATCCATGAAAATCCTCACGAACTTAGTTAAATATGGCTCGAAAGCTATTTCTGAATAAAATGGAGGTTCATCCTTGAGATCAAAGCTCATGACTGTATACACAAAAGCACCCCATCCATGCTGAATGCTATTTTTCTCATGTCTTTCACTACCGTGTTGATTTTATTGTATCTTGGAAATCAATCCAAGGAACCGTTTATCTCATGTCTTGCTACATCATTGAAAAGAGTATCCACAAAGAAGGTGGAAAAGGATCTGATATGGAGTTGCATTCAACTTCCTCCTTGGGGGTGCACCTTGTACGTATGTAGGTATATCATGCGCGCTTGATAGGAGGGTATATTGTAGTTCATATCACTTACATAGTTACAATTACAAGAGGGGATTTCTATTCAATTTTCAGAAAACGTTACAAATTCATGAAGAAAGCAGGGTAGTTTTATTCCATTCCACAAAATGTTTATTAAAGGGGTAGGCTTTGATCGCACATGATATAGAGGATTTTGTAAGGTGAACCCCCCGAGAGATTCCTATAGTCCACGCATACTCTTAGCTTCCCTGATTTCTTGGGTACCACAACAATGTGATACAACCAATCCTCCAATCTATTGGATTTATAAATCCTACTGCCAGCAATGTGTCTAATTCATCCTTCACTTGTTTAGCATAATTTAGATTCATCCAAAACTTGTGTTGTATTACCAGAATTGTATCTTCTATTGAGATGCCAAGATCAACATGTGCTACTCGTGGATGACTGTCATTGACCGTCATCATCATTGGTGTGCCTTGGTGGATATGTATATCTTTGCTAGTGATACTACATCTAGACTACACCGATTTGGTCTACCTAATAGAGTGATGGCACACTTATCTAGCTAGGTCACTCATTAATGGTTTACACTATATTGTTGTACTACTTTTCTCCTTATAGTGGATTCTCTCTTTTATGTATTGTAGACTTCTTATATTGAGTTAGTGCATAAGAAGAAGAAGAAGGTTTTGTAGAGTCCCTAGTGGTTTACACTAAATTATTGTACTTGTTTTCCCCTTATATTGGATTCTCTCTTTTATGTATTGTATGATTTAGTGCATAAGAAGAAGAAGAAGAAGGTTTTGCCTCTATCTTTGCATATGTGTGCGCTTGTAAGAGCTGAAGCTCTCTTCTTCTTTGTGTTTTAACATCTTTCTTGAGATTGATCCGATCGATGTTGATGATAAACCTGTGGATTAATTTCTTTCATGTTTGAATAGTTCCATGTAAAAACAAAATCAATTCCTTCAATTCCTATTTAAGTGCTTCTTCCAAGTGAACACTCACTTTCACCACTTGTGGAATATTTTCTGTACCATATTTAATTCTTGCAACTCATCTTTGCTCAATATATAGCCACAATTTTGAAGACATTCATCTAAAAAATTGAAATTACTGTAGAATTTCACTTCAAAAAGCCTGCTTCCTCATTATTAATGAGATCAACTTTGGGGAAATCTTCTTGTTTAGTTCTAAGAACTAAGTCTATGTAGCTTGATTTTTTATCCAAGAACGTTTTGACTTCCGTTTGTGTCTTGGGACGTATTCACATGCAGAAATGTTGAGGCTCGTATTTTTGCAGGCCTACATTGTGGTGTTTAGAGATACTGTTCAACATTGTAAAACACGAGTATATACACCTATAGTGGTAACATGTAGTGATTCTATTTGTAGTAGATTGCTTAGAGATACTGCAAAGTAGTGAAATTCTGTAAATATGTCATCAAGTAATGATGGACATAACTAGATTGTCAGTGACAAGCAAGACAAGAAAAACTCCCATGCTTGGAAGTTTCAAATTATTAATTTTCTTATGGGTAAAGGTTATTGGGGTACATTGATGGAGAGCATGAGAAAGCACGAGTGCTACCAGAACAAGGTGCAACTGCTATGCAATTAAAAGACGAGATCATGTATTGGGTTTCTATGAGTGTGCAAGATGTTGGGGTGATAAAGCCCAATGTGCCGCACCTAAGTGTTAGGCGGCCAGACACTAACCGGGAACTAACACTGACCGTTCATTCTACATTAAACAATAAGGACTCTTAACCCTAAACATTAGTGTGTTTGGAGTCCACTACAACCTGTGTCTCCTCTCCTCTTCTCTCTACTCCATTGTTGCACACACACACACACACACACACGCTTTTGCTTGTGCACTTCAACTAGTATCAGAGCTTTGAGGATTGGAGAGCACCATTGGAGCGAGCAAGCATGGAAGCAACAAAAAATTTAGTACATTTTTGCAGATCTATTTTGGTATGTCAAACGGTTTCCATTCAAGTCGATTCCCTATCATGTTGACCAATGCTTTTTGCTCTTTAGCGTTGCAGAAGAAAGTTTTTTCAGAATCCTCACTAGTTTTGGGACGTCACTCGGACTGCCTGCATATTATGTAGGACAAGCTGTAGATTTTGCTGATCAGATTTCTCTTGGTAAGAGTTAGCGTTTCAGGTTGATTTCTAAATTTTCTTAACCATTTTCGTATGCTCTACAAATTTGCAAAAAGAAATTTTTGCAAATTCTGCATGGTTATCTACTTTAGATAGTAGGGTGGTCTACTTTTGTTGGTTCTTCTATGAACATAATTTCATTGCATACTCTTTTGGCAATCTTTGTCATACATGCATATTGGATGTAAGATCTTGAGGGTCTGTTAAATCAGATGAACCGCCACAATGGTTACCAAAAAGGGTTTCTATGTGGTTTATGTATTTGACGAAACTATGCAAAGCCTATTTTTGAGGTTCATGGTAAGGTTTTATTGAGCTGGGGGGAGATCCTTTCGGTGTGATACAAGTTTTGGAGCAAGCCCCCAAAATCCCTATTATTTCAGCATCGACATAAGATGTATGTGTGAGGTCCCCAACCCCGCGAAGATTGGGGCGACTTGATAGATGGCCTTCCTTTATTCTCCTTTTCGGTTGACAACACCCTACTCCATTTCCGCAAAGTAGAGATAGAAGCAACAGAAGAGAGGAAGTCCTCTATCCATCATTTGTGTGGTTATAAGGGTCATAAGCCACAAGCCATGGCGATAAATTTACGATTCTAATGAAAGTTGTTTTCTAACATAAAGATGAAATCCCATTGACATATTTAGAATCCATAAACAACTCTTTTTTTCCCACGTTTAAGAGGCACGAATGCCATCCATAAACCATAAATATGATATGAGACTTAATCTAAACTAACTAGTAATCTTGTGGGCATGTAGATTTGGGACATCTCGACTCTTGGCACAATGAGTCTCTAATTTCACTTCTCTTAATAAAAGGCTAGGGAGTGGAAAGTTTCTCGACTAATCGAGACCACCCATCCTTAACTGGCAACCTGAGCCAACCCCCACTTTCCACCCCACGCTCACACTTTTTAGCTTGTTTTCTAATTACTACCACATTGTTTTACATATACAAACAATGTTCCTTAATTAATTCCAAACACAGGTTCTTTTATACAGCCCTTCAAACAATACCAAAACAATTCAGACAAGGCCTAATGAAGACAACCCTATAATTCAACAAAGATAAATTTTCAAATTCTCACGAGTTGCCCCTACCCGCGGACTTCCTCTGTCTAACCAATAGAGCCTTTGCAAAGGATTTATTCGCTAACCGGAAATTACGCAACCTTCCCATCTCGCTAACCACGAGGCATCCCGCTAACCGCAAGGCATCCCACTACCCGCAAGGCACAAAAGAGATCCAATAACCTCAGCTTAATCTCCGCTAACCGCGGAATCATCTCGCTACCCGTGAGTAACAAAAGATATTCTCTCAACAATTCTTCTCTTTAGATGATTCTTGAAACATGATCTACCAACTCTTCATATCAACCAGTAACAACTTATCAAATAATAACAATTTATCAATCAATAACAATTTATCAAGCAATAACAATCTAACAAACAGTGACAATTTATCAAACAATCCTTTCATTAATCTAAGAAAACTTATGCTTGTTTCTTGTGATAGAATCACATTTCTTGGACAGTTTAAGGGAATCCCTATGCTTAGCTTCCCAGGTCAACATGAATAGCAATGTAGAATTATAAATTTGTCTTACCGGATTAGCGACATGTTCGATTACCTCCCGTGTTTAAGGTTGGATGGCTTTGACTTCTTTCGCAACCACTACCTCCGCTTGAGCAATGTTTGGAGTAGTTGATGCCTTATTCTGCACCTTCCTTGGAGGTGGAGCGACATGAGCATCCTTCGAGCTTTGGGTCACTCGCTTCGGGGCCATTGTAACGAGGTAGGGAAAAGGGAAAGAGAGAAAGAGAACTCAAGAATCCGAAGGGCAATACGACGATGGTAGAGAAAGACTTGGAGATGGAGATGGCTTGAAGGTAAGAGCTTGAGGGAGAGAAGGTAACTCCGACATCAACGCAAGAGAGCTTCCTCTTCTGAGAGTGTGTGTCTGTGTCCTCAAAGTGAAGGGAGAGGGCCTTTATATAGGCTCTCAAGGCCAGCTAAGAATAGAGGGAAGTAAGGAGAGATAAGTTCGCGCACGTTAGTGGTTTTTTTTTTTGTGGACATGGATTCCGGATGCGCAATTTCAGTTCTCCAATTTTAAAAGAAGCTTGGCTTCCAAGACAAGAACTCTAAACTTAACTCCTTCCTCTTTCTTTCCTAAAAATACTCCTCTTTTCCTAAAAATACTCCCTCCTTCTTCAAAGTCAACTCTTATCTTTAGAAACAGACTTGAGGCTTAAGTTTCCCATCAACCCATTGTTTTCAAATGAATAAGGGTCATAATTAGTAGTTCTAGAGTTTGATTTTTGATCCGATCATTCCGTTTGAAAGCTTCAAGACTTAACAAAATACGAACCTTTAATATTTGCAAAGTAAATGAAATACTATTATTGAAAAATGTTGGGTACATTACAATATGTTTATGCAGTTAGTGCAGTATTGGTGTGAATCTTCTGACCTGCCATTGATGTCATCTTTATGCATATGCGTTTTCCAGCATTCAATTGGTAGAGACAGTCCTTTAGAGCTGGTGACATTGATAGTGACATTTTTTGAGATTTTATCTTGCCAGTTTAGATGCTTTGGTCAGTGTTTTAGTCATTGTACACATTTGTTTTTGGTTTTAGAAGTCATGTTTGTATAGGAGACTATCGAATTTTTTTAGGTTTTCTATCATCTTGTTTAGTTCAATGGATCTACCACTTTTGTTCCTTGTCGAGCGATGGCTTCATCACTTTTTGTTCAACATTGAGAAGTTAGATGACACTATTTTTCCATTTTGGAAGGAACAAATTTACAATGTCTTAGTATGAAAAAGAAGATCTGGCCGATAAAGATAAAGGGGATAAAGCCTAAGCATATGGATGAGTATGATTGACAAGAGTTGGATGAGCTTGCCAGGTCCACCATCATACTGACTTTGACAAAGAATGTGTACTTCAATGTAAACATAGAAAAGACTAGCTATGAGCTATGGAAAAAGTTATGTAACAGGCCTGTATGAGAAGCAAAGTGTAGCGTCACATGTTTATTGGCTGAAAAAGCTGATTTTGAAGATGGATGAGGACACACCCATGTGCAACCATCCCAATGAGTTCAATACAATTTTTAGTCAGGTTTCTATGTAGGGAGTCAATTTCGATGATTTGGTCAAAGCAATGTTTTTGCTAGTTACATTGCTAGAAAGTTGGGATACTTTTCACAAAACCATAAGTAGCTCCACACCTCTTGATGGTTTAACATGTGCTGATGTTGAGGACAATGAAGACTTCGTGTGCTAGTTCAAAAAGATGCTTTATGGTCTAAAACACTCATCAAGGGAGTGGTATCATATATTCTACTCGTTCATGCTCTCTCAAGGCTACAAACGTAGCAAAATGTACCATTGCCTCTACACTAAGCAAGCTAAAGATTGTAGTTTACTGATTTTGGTCCTTTATGTGGATGATATATTGATTGCCGAGAAATGTAGAGATAAGATTTCAGTCTTGAAGTCAGAATTACATGCAAACTTTGAAAAAGAAGACATAGGTGAAGCAAGCCATATCCTTGGCATGCGCATTAGACGAGACATATCCAAGAAATTGGTCTTTCTGTCTCAATTTGAGTACATTGCTAAAGTGCTCAAGCATTTCAATATGGAGAAGGGGAAGGCATTGAGTACTCCATTGCCTCCATATGTGAAACTTTCATAAAACAATTGCCCTAAGTTTGAAGAGGAAAATATTAAAGTGGCTACAATGCTTTAGTCATCTGTTGTTGGGAGTTTGCTGTATGTTATGATTGCTACACGTTCTGATATTTCTTTTGTAGTGGGAGTAGCTAGGAAAGGGCAACGTTTCAGAAGATTAGCAAGGGGACATTAAGCAAGCAAGAAGAAACACTCAATAGTGGGCTTCAATAGCGCATGGGATTTTAAAGGCAATACATATGGGCTTTCTGAAAAATTAAACTAACATAACAATAGAGAGCTCTCTGTAGTGTAAAAAACGCAGCACAAGAGAGTGGAGAGCAGCTTGCAGCTCTTCGGAAGGTAGTGTGTGTGTGTAGATCTTGGCTCAAAACGCGCGCACACACACACACACACAGACACTTACACATATGGCTTTGGAGGTAGTGTTTGCTAGAGATAGAAGAAGAGGGCATTGGGAGATTGTGTGTAGAGGTGGAGACAACTCAAGAAGCTTGGAAATTATGCACACATACACACACACACTCACAAGAAGAGAAATTGTTTGTAGATGCATTGTAGATCACTAGTGATTACCACAGGAGCGCAAAGTGGCTTAGTATATCATATGCATGTATTTGAGGTACGAGACAACATACTCCCAAATTTGTTGTTGGCATGTGATGAGTGAGAGACAAAACATGTCTCATTTTCTAGTGAATTCCAGTATTCTCAAGAGACAAAGATTTTAGCTATGCATGACATGTAAGTAGACTCTACAGAGGCAGAGATAAAGCAACACTACTCTATTGAGACACAACAGGTGTCATCAGAGTCTGTGCGGATTGAGGTAGAGTAGTTCTACTTCCTAGAGACACATGCAGAGATGACAGACATGGAGTTCTTTGATATGCTCATGCTAGAGGTTGATGAGTTAATGCTAGGACACATAGTTCCGTCTATGGACAAGATGGATGTAGCCATCCCAATATCAAGGATGACATATCCCATACGTGATGAGTGGTCCTGACGATGAAGTGTATGACAATAGCGCTAAGGAATAGATTTCATCAGCGTTCAATATCTCTTGTACGACCTACTAGTGTCAAGACCTGGCCTAGCAGCTATAGTGAGAGCATTTGCAATAGGGATTGTGAGTCATACAATGAATCTCGCTAGCATGTTGCATTGTGGACCTATGCAGACCATATGAAGTTGTCTGTGAGATCTGCATGCAGGCTCTTATGTGGATACGTATGCTCATCTATCACTAGAGCTGATACGATTGCATGCAAGTTGAGTGAGAAAAACAGTGGGCATAGACTGAGGAACGTTTTACCTATTTTCTTGTACATACTAATAGTTTAGCTAGTAGTACACACTATTGGCACACTCACCTCTAAGTGGGAGGTTTTTGGGGTAAAAGCGGCGTGCCTTGCCTTGGGCCAGACATTGGATCTGGCCGCCTACGCTTCATCCTTATTGTTTGTACATATAGAATCAATAAGGAGCAATCTCACTAGTACTTCTATTGAGAGGTTGTTTCACCCACACCTTGTCACCTCTTCTCTTCTCCTTTTGTTGCTCTACATAGGCACACATTGCGCACATTGATGAGATGGAAAGTTGGTATGCTGATTTGAAGGATGATTTAGGAGTTGAAGTTGTTGGGGTAAAGGCATCTATACTTTTGTCTTGGACTGGATGCCTAGGATCCGGGTCCACCCATTGACTATGGATACTGACCTACTAACCCTTATTCTTATGTAAAGAAAAACAAGGAGTCATCTCACTTGTTTTGTTGAGTGCCTGTCATAACCCCCCTCTCTTTATATCACAACACTCTCTTCTCTACATCCTACATTGTATATCACTTTTGCCCCAAATCTACAAAGGATGTAAGAGCGAATGTGGTTGTAGAAAATAGAGGTGCACAATCACAAGTTTTGAGTTGGCCACAAGGGTCACTTAGTGCAAGTTATGGTGAGAAACTATGGAGTGGTAGGTTGCATGAAAGAGTGATTCCTACTAACTCATCAAATGTATCAAGAAAAGGAAAGGAAAAAGTTGATGATGCCCCTAAGTTGCCAAATTTGAGTGTACGTCATGATGCTAGTGACAACAATGGTTCTGAGTAGAGTCTAGATAAGGAGTTTGGCATACCCTCTATGAAGACTCCAAGTGCAAGAAGGATGCAAGTAAGGAATTAGGCACCTGGAAGTGATCTTGGAATATGTAGATCTAAGAGAGTAATAAATCATGTGTAGAGATTGACTTATGACGGTTATGTGGATCGCCATTGTGCATATATGGGGAAGATTACAGAGGAGGTAGAATCCACTTGTTTTGAGGATTGTGTTAAGGATGTAAAATGGTAGCAAGATATGGATAAAGAGCTGCATGTCCATGAGACTAATTGACACCCAATTTCTAGGAGAGATCAACAATGTGGAAATAAGTTACATGCAAGACCGTCATATGGGCAAGGGGAATGGTTTGAGAATAACAAGGGAAACAATGTTCCCTTAGAAAGGAAGAAACGACATCTAGGTGGAGCCTACTAGGTGATCACTGTCATAAAATGTAATATCTAATTCTCCCAAATGATTTTCTCATGTTAAACTGATCATTTAATATGGGGAAGTACCAGGGGAGTAAAATCTAGAATATTGATAAGGTTGCCATACCGGTCTCTGCAGGGATCCAAAGGAGGGAAAATAGGGATCCAAAGGGGGGACAGTCTGAAAAAGAGCAATGTTCTTCAATGGGGCTTAAAATACCTAAGGTTCAACTCCATTAAGACTTCCATAGGCTAAAATTCCTAAAATTAATTCAATTGTCCAATGGCCAAAGTAGGAGAAAATTGGATGGTTATGGGAAGACTAAAAAGTCTTCCCACATCCCTAGGAAGGATGGGGGGAGCCCTAATGGTAGGAGATGAGAGAGAAACAGACACACAAGCTCTCCCCAAAGGGAAGAATGGACACATGGCAAGCTCCTAGGCCAGTTGCCCCCAATTCCCTCTCAAATCCTATTGGATGGCCATAGAGGTGGACCAATGAGAATTAGGCTAGAGTAAAATTAGTCTAATTAATTTTAAAATGCTTGATGAAAGAACCAATTGAAATTTAGATCCCCAGAAGACTATTGGACAGTCTACCAAGGGGTCCAATGAGCATCAAGCAGCCCAATGGCTTTCCTGATTCCTATTGGCCAGAAGACAAAAAGGTCCAATAAGAATTTAATAAATTATTTTGATTACCTAAAGCTCTCACAAAAGGGTAAAGGGAGACACATGTCAAAAGGCTATCAACTATGCTTCTAATTTGTGATTGGCTAAGTTTTGCAGGGCCAATGGGTGGCCAACAAGAGTAATTGGTAAGAAGGGTCGACCAAGAAGGCTGCATTTTAGTCTAACACTTTGTTACACACACACACACACACACACACACACACACACACACAACTCATGTACGCAAGAAGAACTCCATCTCCTTCTCCAAGCATTGAGAAGTAGAGGCCTACACCAACAACTCTTGGCTATAGAATGCAAATCCAACCAAGAGCCAAGCTTCAATGGCATGCTCATCTCCTCTACCATGCTAATCACTAAGCTAAGTTATGCTCTAAGAGTGATTATGTGAGGAGAATACTTCTTTCTCATAAGATACATCTTCTTCCTCTCAATCTATCCTCATTCCCTGCTAGCTCTCACCATTTTTGAAGGTGTGTGAGGTCTTGGGACTGAGGCCAGGGACACTAGGTGTGTTTTTAAAGCATAATTTGATGTGTGAAGGTTCCATCTTCATTGCACCAATGAGTTTTGTTAAGGAACACAAGAATTGTATTGTACAAAAGTCTCCTTTGATGGGGAAGCTATAATACAAAGCCTGTATGGAGGGGGGACTGGCTCCATGTAAATCCGGTCCTCAACTGTTGTCAATTGTTCTATTTCTCTCTCTTTACAAGTATTGTCTATACCAAACTACCTAGGTATAAATTGCTATGTTTCTTTCTCAAATTAAGTACTCTCTCTATGCTCATTAGGAACTTGTTCTTAATGAAATGCTCACTATGTTATCAATTTCCGCTACACACAATTTACTAGTGCATTAAATGCTACATCGGTATCAGAGCTATTGGTTTCTCTTTTCTTGCTCAAGAAGAGAGGTCCTCAAGCTTGCTACAAATGGACCAACGGTTGGTGTTATTAATTGCAAAAGAGTAAGTAGAATACGGTTTTTTCATCCTTGAAGCATGCCTCTTTTATGCAATTAACGGCCGGGGATACCGTCGAGAGCTATGGTCTCAATAATGGAGTCCTACGAGGCTTGCCTATGCCTTAACCATTATTGAACTATTAGAAGCTTGACAAGAACCGTCTTGGCTCTGTTGAACCCTCTCTTCTATTCCTTGCAATTAATAATATGCAAGCCACGGGTATACATGCTTGAGTTCTTATCTTTGAAGGTAAAGAGGAGTAGAAACTAGGGCTTGAAGTGCCAAAGTACAAGTAAAAATTTACACCTAAAATTTGCTAGTATGGCTAACAAGGGAAAAGATATTAAAATGAATGTTGATAGCTTTGATTTTTCTAATGAAAGAGCAAATAATGATGCCCCTATGCTTGTAAACTATCTTGTTTCTAAGCTTCAACAAGCCCTGAGAAATCCATCCCTCCAAGGTGAAGTGCTACAGCAATTGCGCACCCTCGTATTCTCCAAACTCCCCACCAAGAAGAGAGAGTACCTAGGAAGGCTCCTGGTGAGACTTCCAAAAGAGGACTCTCTCCGATAAGGGAAGAAGAGGAGGATTCGTATGAAGGGCTCAAAAATTACTACTCAATGAAGCAACTCCCTCCCAAAGGAGAACCCAAGTTTCAACGATAGAGCCCCCACCAAAAGAACGAGAAAGAAGTGAGTCTCTTGCCACCTTGGTGGAGATGGCTCCACGAAGACGGTGGGCAAAACGCTCTTCAACACCCCCTAAACGGAGAAGACCATCACATACTCCTCTTCACCATAATTCAAAGAGGGAAGAGAGAAAACAAGAGAAGAAAAAGGTAAGAAAGAGGTCACCCTCTTCTCCATCTTCTTCATCCTCTTCTTCTTCTGAAGAAAGTGATGGTGCAGACAAGGAGGAACAAGGGAAGAAAAATGCGAGAAAGAGGTCACCCTCTTCTCCATCCTCCTCATACTCCTCCTCTTCTGAAGAAAGTGATGGTGCAGCTCTTGAACCACCCAAAAGAAGAGGGCATAGGAAATCCTATGCCACATGGAAAAGGTCGTCCAAGCTCAAAAAGTTCAAAGAGGAGAGAAAGAACATCTCTTTCCTTATCGACAATGGCACCTTTGGTACTATGGACAAAGTCTTGGCCTTTATCCAACAATTCAATGTGGCGTTTGGAGATGAGGGCTTCACGGAGTCCTCTAAGCTATGTCATGTAGCTATGCATTTTCAAAAGTCTGCTAGGCAATGGTGGTCTAGCCTATGAGCAAACGATGAAGCTCCACGAACATGGAAATAAACATACTTTTCCATATCCTCAGAGAAACCCGCACAAAATTGTTTTTTTTTTCTCTCCAAAATCCATTTTTTTGTAGACAGTGTCTTTGAGATGTAAATCCCAAAACTTGTCTACATATTTGTGGATAGATTCATAGGGAGAGAGCTTCAAGCTTCGCCATTCGGTGAGTACCTTGTCTTGGCCATTGGTAGCCAAGAACTGCTTCATGATGGAAGCTCTTAAAGCTTTCCATGTTTGTGGAGCTTCACCATTTTCTCATAGGCTAGACCACCATTGCCTGATGACTTTTGAAAATGCATAGCTACATGACGTAGCTTAGAGGGCTCCGTGAAGCCCTCATCTCCAAACGCCGCATTGAATTGTTGGATAAAGACCAAGAATTTGTCCGTAGCACCAAAGGTGCCATCGTAGCTAAAGAAAGAGATGTTCTTTCCTCCCTCTTTGAACTTTTTGAGCTTGGACGACCTTTTCTAGGTGGCATAGGATTTCCTATGACCTCTTCTTTTGGGTGGTTTGAGAGCTGCACCATCACTTTCTTCAGAAGAGGAAGAGTATGAGGAGGATGGAGAAGAGGATGACCTCTTTTTTACCTTTTTCTTCCCTTGTTCCTCCTTGTCTGAACCATCACTTTCTTCAAAAGAGGAAGAGGATGAAGAAGATGGAGAAGAGGGTGTTGTCGTGCAGAAACACTGCTCGCAGACGCTAATACAATGAGAACCAAGCCAACAACAAGTTGTCAACCTAGGACGGAGTTGATCCGCAGGCGCATGGAAACAAATAGTTGATTGTCACTCAACTATTCGACCTTCTCTAGACAATCACTACCAAAGGAAATCATTCTAAAGCACTCTAATCATACTGAACTGCAATCTTTCCTACAACACTTTCGTTCACCGAAACATGGTCAAACATTGTCGATTCGTCACGAAACTCAAGGATCCTACTCTACACACCTAGAGGACACTTCCCTGAAGTTTCTAACCTAATCCACAACCCATAAACATATGGTGCAGAAATCGCGTATAAAGACAGGTCGAAATTTACAGGTCGTCAAATCTGGAAATGTTTAGTCCTAAAGTGTAGTTCTACTTGCCCTGACATGATCTTTGTCTGCTTGACTTGCCGCCTGGGCCATCTTCTTATGCCCGCTGCTAATGGAAGCTTGGTGGCTTTATCAATTTGAGATAGGATTCATATCTTACATTCCCTAGAGTGATAGTAGGACCGAAGATCTTGCTGTCATAAGTGAAAAATCCTGTATAAAACGCCTCTTCGAATGCTTGCATATGATAGCTCGGCAAAAACATAACTCTCTGATAGAGTACATGCAACACTTTAGGTGTAGGCTGCTTTGAGAGGTCATAGACCATCTTGGCGAATGTGTCGCCCGTTGATAGTAGACTTGAGTCAGTAGCTTTGGAGGGCGCGAACACTTCAAGACAGGTCAGTAAGGTTTTGCATATTTTTCTTAGCATGATGCACGCTAGGTCAAGAGAGCCAGTGAATATCCTAATGGCGCCCTTTAGGGTTTTCACCATATAGGCTGCACTTATTCTCTCTCCTGCACTAGGTGGTGGCAATGATGGGTAATTTAGCCATGTTGCATGTGTTCTCAATAATCTAAGATGATTGGCCCATGATCTGACATGTGGCATTGGGCAGTAGGCACAATCATCCCTTATAGCCTTAGGTGCTTCCACCAAATTCTTCAAATATGCCGGATATTTGATGAGCCAGGCTTTTCTCCATTTGGGTTGAGAATCTACAATTCTTTTCACATCTGCATTGCTTTGTAGATCTCCTTCGTATATGGCTATTGTTCCTTCGGCTTGAATTCTCTTTTTGGTTGCTTTGACTTCGTATTTTAAAAGAGGATATGGAAGTGTTGGCTGCATCCACTCTTCTCTTAAGATTGATGTGGCAATCCCTTGAGCACCCAATGAGTGGATAATTCTTTTTTCCCATTCTATGGCGGCTTTGTGATCTTCCGCTGTAGTTTGTTCTATCAGATGCTGCAATCGGGCCTCCTCTTCAGCCATTAGAGCCTGTTCCTTTTCCTCTTTCTGCTGCATCTCTTCCTCAATATGCTTAGGGTCTTCAACCCCTTCTGGTATTTGCATGTGCTCTATCTGTGCACTCACCTCTGTCTCCCCCGTGCTTGGTCCTGCTTGGAGCTCTTGCAGCTGTCTTTGTAGATCTAATTCCCTTTGAGTAGCTGTAGCTGCATTATCGACCAGCAATTCTTGAAGCTCCACGAGTTGTTGGCTTAACTGCTTGTTGTTGGCTTTTAGCTTCTCTTACAAAATCTTCAGCTAAAAGAGTCCTTTGTCGTTGCTCAGACTTAAGAGAATGCTGTAGTCCTTTGATTTTCTCTTCAAGGGCCTGCACTTCTCTACTGTTGTCTTCCGATCGGCCTCTCGCTGCCCTTGGAGTTGCCCGTAGCCTTTGGTTTGTTATGTCTTGAAGTTCCAATCTGGCTTTCAGCTCCATGATCTCATCTCTGGTGGCTTTTAACTCATCTTCCACCTTTTCTTTTTCAAGTGTGACACTTCGGACCTCATTGGAGGCCTCTTCCATCTGGAGTGTTAGTCCATCTCGTTCCGCTTCAGCTTCTTTCAAAATTCTAAATACATCTTCAAGTTCATGCTCTGCATCATCTGCTCTTAGTTTTGCATCTTGAAGGTCTTTAAAGAGATGATCATATTCATCTTGCATGTTCGCTTCTCGTGTTCTGAGCATACTGTTTTCCTCAGCTAGTGTAAGAGACCGCGTCCTGATTCTGTCCAAAAGTTGGTGCGCGTCTCTTACATCTTTCTCATTATCTTGCAGTATGTTCTGTCTAGTAGGCCGATCAATTTGTTGAGAGAGAAAGAGAGAGCACATAAATAGAACCCCAAAGTGTGTGGAATACACACATGAGATGATGTATATATTGAGTAGCTTCACATATAAGCTCAACACCCCCGCTCAAATAAGGGTCCCTAATTGTGGATGAAAAAACCATTGGGGAATCAAGGGAAAAACCCACAGCTCTATATACACCCACCATTATATTATTAAAATCATTGATTATACAAATGTTCATGAGGAGCTACATCACTCCTTTTACAATGAATATTTTATGAGGAGCTACATCACTCCTTTTACAATGAATGTTTTATGAGGAGTTACATTACTCCTATCCTATCAAATACAATAATGAATCCAAAGGTTCAATGAAGAGGTGTAAAGGCTATCGATTAGCTCGTAATCAGAAGTGTCTCCAAGAATCTGTTGTGTAGCTTGTCATCACTATCGCATCACCAAACATATCTTCATGTTGTCATCAATATGGCATCACCAAACATGTCTTCATAAATCTTTTATTGTCGCTAAGTTTTTCTTCATGAAATCAATGCTTTGATCAATCCTACATAGATATAGACTCAAAAAAAAACATAGTCATGAAAATTATTAGCATCGTTAGTGAAATAATTACGTTCACTATGTCATAAGAGATGGTTCGCGACGCCACTCTTTTGACGAAATATATACGCACGACATCATATGGTACATAACGTATGAACGTAAAAGTACAAGATGCGTGATTACATGATGCAAATGATATGTGTATATACTACATAAAACAACATTTATCAACGTAGTGATCAATGAATATCATCAAAGTATTAAGAAAACATCATCATTGTATCAATAAAAATGAGTAAATCATCATGGTATCAACGAAAAGCATCATGATATCATCGAGAATAATCATTGTATCAACGAAACAACATCATGGCATCACCGAGAATAACCATGGTATCAACGAAACAACATCATGGTATCACCGAGAATAACCATGGTATCAACAAAACAACATCATGGTATCACCGAGAATAACCATGGTATCAACGAAACATCATCATGGTATCAACAAAAATCACCATAGAATTAACGAAATATCATCATGGAATCACCGAGAATAACCATGGTATCAATGAAACATCATCATGGCATCACCGAGAATAACCATGGTATCAATGAAATATCATCATGGTATCAACGAAAATCACCATGACCAAAGTCCTAACAAAACATCATCATGGTACCATCAAAATCACTATGGTATTAACGAGAAATTATCAATAAAACCACGTAAACTATATCTCTAAAAGAATAATTATACGAGAATCAATGAACGAGTATATCATATAACAAAAGATCATGTACCAACAGTAGCTCGATAGAATTTGGACGATCGGCTCGACTGAATCGGAACGATATGTAACTGGCTTCTGTAGCAAAGTTACGTCAGTAACAAATATATGATTGATAAAGAAAAAATATAATTGAGAAGTTTTCAATTATGAGAAAAATCAAAAGCAAAAAGTAAAATTTTGCTTTTCAAACATATTCACAGTCCAAGACGATAACCCAAAATCGGTGCAGAATTTAGAGAAACTTTCTTCTGCAAAGTTATAGACCACATCAATTACGATGGCTTAAGCAAATAGTTTCTCATCGATTCCGATGCCTGCAGCGGCTAGTTTCTGCAAAATCGTTTTCAATCAGGAGAAAAATCAAAAACAAAAAGCGAAGTTGCTTTTAAGGCATGTACGCAGTCTGCGAACGATAACTCAAAATCGGTAAAGAATTTGAAAAGAAAAAAAAAAATCTTCTGCAAAGTTGTAGACCACATCTATTCCAGTCCCTTGCACGGGTAGTTTCTGTAAAATCATTTTCAATTAGCAGAAAAATCAAAAACATAAAACGAAACTTGCTTTTCGAACATGTACGCAGTCCGCGAATGATAACTCAAAATCGATGCAGAATTTGAAAAAACTTCCTTCTGCAAAGTTGTAGACCACATGGATTCCAGTCCCTCGCGCATAGTTTTTGCAAAATCGTTTTCAATCAAGAGAAAACTCAAAAACAAAAAGCGGAAGTTGCTTTTCGGGTATGTACACAGTCCGCGAACGATAACTCAAAATTGGTGCAGAATTTGAAAAAACTTCCTTCTGCAAAGTTGTAGACCACATCGTTTCCAGTCTCTCTAGTGGGTAGTTTCTGCAAAATCATTTTCAATTAGCAGAGAAAACAAAAACAAAAAGCGAAAGTTGCTTTTCATGTATGTACGCAGTCCGCGAACGATAACTCAAAATCGATGCAGAATTTGAAAAAACTTCCTTCTTCAAAGTTGTAGACCACATCGATTCCGGTCGCTGAAGCAAGTAGTTTTTGCAAAATCATTTTCAATTAGTAGAGAAATCAAAAACAAAAAACGAAAGTTGCTTTTCAGGTATGTACGCAGTCCGCGAACGATAACTCAAAATTGGTGCAGAATTTGAAGAAACTTCCTTCTGCAAAGTTGTAGACCACATGGATTCCAGTCCCTCTCCTACGTAGTTTCTGCAAAATTGGTTTTGAGAAGGAGAAAAATTGAAAACAAAAACGTATTGCTCTGATACCATGTTGAGAGAGAAAGAGAGAGCACAGAAATAGAACCCCAAAGTGTGTGGAATACACACATGAGATGATGTATATATAGAGGGGACCTGGGTGCCATATATAGAGAAGCCATATATTGAGTAGCTTTACATATAATCTCAACACAATTGGCCCGAAAAATGGAACTTGGTACCCCATGCTCAGCATAACCCCTGATGGAGGAGGCCTATACGGGCGCTCCAAGGGTTTCCAAATGTAGTGTTGGGGAATCTGTTCCATTCCCACTTCAGGTTGCTCTTGTTGCTCTTGAGATTCTTCTCGTGCTTTTCTATCCCCCTGTGCTCTTTCTGCAGCTTGTGCTGGCGGCTTTTCTTCAGTCTTTTCCTTCCATGGTGGGTGTGGCACTCCGTACACTACCTCGGTCGCTTCTTCTTCTTAACAGCCCACATTGAGTAGGTCTTGAAAAGTGCATCTATCTTCTTCCTCCTTATCCTTTGGTGGTGTCTGCACCTCTCCCTTCTCTTTTGGTGAGCTCTTTGGAGGGGTGATTGAAGGTTGAGGGTTGGGTAAAGGAGAGAGTGGCCTTGGAGAGGGTGATTTCCCACTTTCCTTCTTTTCTTCTTGGGCATCTTTTTCTTCAGCAGGTATTTCCTTCAATCTCTTCTTTATGTCCTCCACTTCATCTGAAGTGAAAGGCTCTAGTGATTGTTACTCTATCACTCTTTCCGACTCTTCATATGCTTTAATATAATGATCAAATTGATCTTCGAGTGGTCGGGATGAGCTGCCCCCGACTCTTGCTGGATCTGGCACCCAGTATTCTTCAAAATCTCCCTTCAAGGCTCTTTCGGCTCTAAATTGGTCAATTAGCCGTTCTATCCTTGCCGCTTTTTGGCTAGTGGTCTCCTTGGGCTTTGGCTCCTTGGTCATAATTGCTTTGCCTTTCTTTTGCGGAGGTTGTTCCGCTTCCTCTTCATGTACTGTTTCTAATCTCTTTCAGAATCTGGTCGCAATCTGAATGGGTGGTGCTACAGGTGGCTCTTCCTCTACATCCTCCTCCTCTCTCAGCCACTCATTCTGTGATGGGGGTGCAGGCCATTTTCCTCTGGCTCCAATGGCTTCGTATTCTATCTTGGTTAAGACCTCTTCCCCGCCAATGTATCTTGGCTTCTCTGTCCCCATTTGTACTATTTGTTCATGCAAATACTGTGCATAGTTTACCGCTTTAGGCACATTGCTTCGGATGGCCCATGTCACTGTCGTGGCAACGGCATGTGGTGGTCCCGTATATTTCTGAGGTCTTTTGTTGCATAAATGGATATACTGATTGTACAACTTGCAGATTCTGGCTGTTCTTGGGTCCACCATGTCTTCCCAGGTCTGATTTGGCTTCTTCTTTTGGTGATAAACTTCTAAAGTTTCTCTTCTTTTCCTGACAGAATTCCGTTCATTGCTCATACTTAGGGCATTTGCTATCACCTGTGGTGTAATCATCACCTCGACTTTTTGGTTGTCCAAGTCGGTGATCACAGCCTTGCCATCCTTCTGAATTGTGCTTGTGAGCTCATAAACTCTTTGTAAATCCACACATGTTGGCTCCGTAGTGAAAAAATTGTGCAAGTCTGCCCTTTCCAACTAAGTTAGCAGAGCTTCTTTGTTTGCATAATCAATGATTTCTCTTGGGTTCATAGGGATATCAACTGTGTTCCCTTGAGGATCTCTGAAAGTGCCTTGGTATATTGAGATCCCTTCATCCTCAAGTGTTCCGTCATCTATCCATGCTTTTGCAGGCTTTAGTGATTCTCGAGGTATGGTGTATGGCTCGGCCTTTGCAATGATGTCCTTCAGGGACATCCTTTTCTTTTTTGCCGGTGATCGGATTGACTCCATTGATCCTGGTGTACTCAGAATGTCAAAGTTAGTGAGCCTGTTAAAATCTGGCATAATATCAGCTTCTTGCATCTATATAACTTCAAAATTGAAACACAAGCTATTTAGGGCCTAGGGGTGCTATGCATGTTGTAAAAAGTGCAAATCATGCTCAGAATAGTGCAATGAGACTTTATACCCGTATAAAGTCTATGTGAACAAATGGTGGTGATTTTGAATGTGTGCATAGCCCTTGGCTAGTAGGTCACATGTATAGGCCTGGATTCCAATTTGGATGTCATTTGAACAAGTTTTGACCCTTTTTCTGATTTCAGGCTTTTTGTGGGCTTTATGTTGAATGACAATCATTAAGAGGATTTCTGAGGATGAAACTTGGTGGGAATTCCTCTGAGATAGGAGCAAAGGCTTGGGATAAGTGAAGCTTGAGATTGGATGTCAAATTTGGCATGAGAGACATTATACGCGTATAAAGTCTAAGTTGGCAAATTTCATCTAATTTGATACCATGGATAGACTTTGGCTACGCTTACACTCCCTTTGCACCAAAACCTGATTTGGGTTAGACATCAGCTGCTTTAAACCATGAATTTGAGATCTAGTGTGTTGACCCTTGTGATTGGGGTTTGAGTGGTCATGAGGCTATTGAATGTGGTAGAACTTGGGTTTTGAGCTATAACAGTTGTGTTACAACCCTGAAATGTGAAAAATGTTAACAACTCCTTCAATTTTGCCTCTGTAGTCTTTATACGCGTATAAAGTCTAGATGGTCAAAATGAAGCTGAACTTGATCTGTGAGGTCCCCATGGCATGGTTAGCCCTTTGATCATTCCAAATTTGACTTTTGAGGTTTGTCACTGAGGCTGGGGTTCAATCTGTGGTTTTGGCATTCTTTTTTCACTCTTTTTTATCCCACTAGTCATAAACTTGTTCAAATTGGTCCAAATTGGATATTTGGCATGTATTCATGATATTGGATAAGATGAAAACAAAAATTGATGAGTTTGACCTCCAGAAGAAGATGAAGTCATTATATGTGTATAAAGACTACATCTGGATTTTTTTACTATTTTTAATGTATTTTGTTGTTGATGCATTGTATAGTGCCTGGATCAAGTTTGGTTGGATTTGGAGCAAGTTTGTTAGTGTTTTGGTTATAGTTTGAGTTTAGTCCTAAACCTTGCGTTTTTTTTGGCATTAGATGCTCCAACTAGCTCCAAACCCAGTCAAACTTGGTAGGTCCTATGCTTAGAGTATGTACTATGGCAATATGAATCAGTTTGTGATGAACTCCTTGTGAAATTGGCAGTGAATCTTTATACGCGTATAAAGACTACTGTTGCAAAAATGTGATTTTTTGAATCCTGACTTGCATGGTGATTGTGCCCTAAGCCCTAAATACTTGATTTCAACTTTAAAAGTCATTACTTGAGCATAGAAACTTCCCTTTGCCTTTTCAGTCCTCGAAGTTGTTGCTTGGTCCTTGAGCCATCTTCCCACCATTATTCCTGCTGAATATCAATTTCCTAGCTTGGGGAAGTGAGTAAGAACCTTTTCGTGTGGTTGTTGGCGCATTTGGGTTCTCCAACACCCCTTTTGGCGATTTGTCGCTTTTAAAGCGTCTTTTTGATTGGCGATGATAGATAGCCACTTTTTTGCACTTTTGGCCTTAAGAACAGATGGTTGGTGGTATGCCGATGCTGCTCGTGAAGTTTCGGGGCAATCGGTCGCTTCATTTGCCCGTATGAACCAAATGACACTTTGCAAGCTCGAAGCCGTTTCTTGTATTAAGGCCATTTTTTTGTGATCGGAATTTGGAGTAACTTCACAGGCCCTCAGGCTATGCTAAAAGGTATCTCCTTGTGAAATTTCACTCCATTCTGACAACTTTTTTCTGGATCGGGTTATAGGAGGCCTGAGAAATTAGGGTTTTTCCAGCTAACCTAATCTGGCATTTGGGGTCATAGACATGTTCTTCTACTCTAGGGTTAACCCCCTAACAAGTCTTGTAGCTACCAGGTTAGTGGTTGTCGAGTTATGGCTACTTTTCTCTCTCTTCCCGCATTGCCCTACTGCTGTTTCTGAGAGTTTTTCGCGACAAAGTAAACAATGAACACCAAGAGTGTATGGTAGTGAGCTCACCTCTCATATCTGGCGCTGTCTTGTATCCCGTGCACGTCATACAAAGCCATCGTAGGTCAGAGCGCTCTAGGTGGCTGGAGGTCTCTGTCAACTGTGAATAGTAGAAAAGAGCTTTAAATGGAGTAAAAATTTCTTATATTGGGGGTCCCCGGACCACTCTTGATGAAATTTGACATGTGCTCCCATCTTCTAGCGAAATGCGATTTAGACTCGAAAAGTTCCTGATTTGGACTCCGTTTGCCCAGTTTCCGAGAAATTTGACGTTTCGGTCAAAATCAGGCCAAAACACGCTTCCGGCTACATCCTCATAATTGCACCTCCATCGTACCATAGGTTGGCCTATAGTTGCTGATCATCCCCATATTTTTTGTTTTTCATTACGACCATATTTTACCTGCTTTTTGTATTTTTGAAGTTTTTCTATCGATAATTAGTCAAATTAAAAGAAAAATAGCAAAATGAACCCCATAAATTCTCAAAAATCACAATAACTCAAAAACAACACCGCAAAACACTATGTACACTCACATGCAATTTTTATGGCCGGATTTCTCCGTTTTACCAATACTTTGCCCGAAAAATGGCTATTTCTACTTATATACACACACCTAGGGGCTTGATTTGGAGTTTGGCCCCATATACCTATAGATACATGCTGTATAAGGGCATATGTACTTGGGTTAGTCCAGAAGATTTCGCAATCAAACCAAAACCCTTCAAAATAGTCGAAAAACATGCCCTTTTTTGCTCTTTTCACATTCATTGGGTCCGCATTGAGAATGCCTCCCCCCTTACTAATCGGAGTCCTCCTAGACAACAAGGTATCGCCTCGGGGTATGTGCAGTGCATGGGTGAAAAAGTATGTGCTAATGCGTGGCCGTGTAATGTAGCCCTACCTGATGCATACTCAGTCAATGCATGGAAAAATTAATGCAGTGCTAGATGAGGTAATAAGCAAGATGCTTATTGGCATTCGACGTCGAGGTTTCCTGTTTTCTTTGCAAGTAACAGCTGTAACTCTACTGCTCTCTGTTTAATTGTCTTTTTTGCAAAAGGCAATCGAATTGCCGCTTCTGTTGAGATAGCCGTAGTCTATTTTATGGTTAGGATTGTCTTGGCCGGAATGGCCGTGGACCGTCTTCCCTTTGCTTTCCATTGGTAGCTTGTTTTTGCCAGTTTTTGTAGATGTTTTGGTACTTCCTTCTTTGCCACTGGTTTGTTACGGATTGGCATCCACATAAGTCGGTTTTCCTTCTTGAAATGCAGCTGTCTACTTTCCGTTGTTGCTTGTACTGAAGGGAGTTCCTCTTGCTTTTGTTTCGATATCCAAATGAGAGTGATATTTGAGTTATTGCTGAGCATTTTCTTTGGGATCCATATCTGTTTTATGCCCTTGGTTCGTGGTTGAACTATCTGCTTCAGTTGATTTCTTTCGTTGCATTGTTGTTGGTCTGCCCTGTCATTTCTATCCTTCCGCATCCATACTTGTTTCCCTTGTTTTGGTAACCTAGATCTTTGCACTGCGGTTGGTGACTTCGTATGTATGTAGTCTGCATGGTTTGCTTTTACCTGTTTGTTGGCCTTGGGTATCATGTTATTCTTTGGTGGAATTCTTGTTTTGTGTTATTTTTGCAATGATTGCATTGCTTGTAGCTGATTATTCCAGTATTGTTGAGCAAAGGCTATCACCTGTTGTTCTTGTGCATGCTGAATTTTGACTACATTTGCATTCCAATCTATCTGCACATTGTACTCTTTTTGCCAAGGTTGTCCCAACATCATTGGGTGTTGTGTGATTTCATCCTCCACCACATAGAATTTGTGTGGGTAATTATATTTATGTACTTGTACATGCAATATAGTCCATCCCAATGTTTTCAATGGGTGTGATGTAGTACTTTCCAGCACTTGAGGAGTAGGATGAAGTTGATCTGTGGATTTGAGCTGTTGGTATAATCCGTAAGAGATTAAATTTGCTTGGGCTCCAGAATCAAGCAATGCCGTTGATTCAACCTGATTGCTGTCCACTTTGACTGCAATTATTGGCTCCATTGTGTCTTCATCCAACTTCGTCAGTCAAATGGCATTGATTCGCAATGGTGCTCCACTTTGTTGTTGTTGTTGCAGAAGTCTTCGTTTTGCAATGCGTTCCTTTGCTTCTGCTTGAGCTTCCTCTCGTACTCTCTGTTTTTCTATCATTCTTTGTTTTCCTTGATGGATTTGTTGGAGCATCTCCTGTGTGAGTGGTAGATGATATTTCTTCAGTCGACATCCACTAATCCAGTTCGGCATTTCTTCACTTGCTAATGTAGCAAGCTTGAAAGCTCCACTTTGTGATAGATAGTGCTAATCACAAATGGTCCCATCCCTCGCTTTTTAATTTTCTTGGCATGTTGCTTCAAAGTATAAACAAGTACATAATCACCTGTTTTGAACTCTTTAGTACGCACATGTTTGTCAAAAAATTATTTTTGTCTTCTCTTTTTAGCATAGATTGAAGCTACAGCTCTCAAGCGGAGTTCATCTAGCTTTTCAAGATCATCTATTCTTGAAGAGGGCTCATGCCCTGTCCATTCTAAGCGTTTCGCTACTCGTAGAGTTGGAATTAAAAACTCTATGGGTAGTATAGCATTTAGACCAAACACCATGTTGTACGGTGTTGTTTCTATTGATGTTTTGTAAGCTACCCTGTATGCCCATAGTGTTGAGTGTAGATGCTAATCCCAATCTGTTCTTGACTCTCATACTATATTAGTGAGAACCGTGCATAGTGTTTTATTTGTGGCCTCAGCTTGTCCATTGGCCTGTGGATGGTATGGAGCAGATTTCCTATGTATGACCATGAATTCCTCTAGCAAATATTCAATGACTTCATTAAGAAAATGTGTCCCAGGATCACTGACAATTTCTATTGGCAACCCGTATCGTACAAAAACATTCTCATACAAAAATTGTGCAGTTGTGCATGCATCTGCTTTTTGCGTTGCCTTGGCTTCCGCCCATTTTGTGAGATAGTCCGTAGCCACAATGATATATTGGGTATAGGTGCGATATGCAGGAGGTGAAATAGGTCCCACAAAGTCAATTCCCCATTTTGCAAATGCCCGTGCTCCCATCATTGGCCGTAATGGCATCTCATCTCTTTTTATTGGCACTTTAGTGCGCTGACATGCGTCACAACGCTTGACAAATTCCTCCGCATCCATGTGCAATGTCGGCCACCATATCCCTGCGGTTAAGACAATTTTTGCCGTCTTATCGCCCGAAAAATGGCCTCCACTTATTCCGCTATGTGCATGTTCTAGAATCAGCAGGTATTCACTTTCACTTGCACAGATTCTAAGTTGATCGTCTTTTCCTCGTTTATAGAGCTGATTTTCAATTAACTGAAAGTCACAAGCTTCCAGCTCTATAGCCCTTTTCCGTGCTCTTGTGATGTTCTCAAGAAACGTCCTGGTGGTTAAGAAATCAATGATATCTTGACTCCATGCAGGTGCAATGTTTACCTGAAACAATGTTGCGTGGTCCACTGGTCGTTTGGCACTACATATAGTATAATTGGTAACATAAGAATGTGAGTCCGCATACATAGTTGGCCAATAAACCCCTAACTGTTTCAGTCTCTAGTGTGTTTTCACTGTTGAACAATGAAATGCACAATCCTGGACATGTGCTTCTTCAAGGTAGCACTCGAATCTTCCGGACTTATACATAATCGTAGGATGTGGTCCGATCCTAGATGATACAGCCGTCCTGCTATCAACTGAAAGTTTTTTGTTTGTCGAATTATTTGTTGTTTGGATTTGTATTTTGTATTATCAAACCCACTTCCAAAGGAAAGAATGCTAACAATTTCCTGTGACCATTTGGGTATCATTTCAATGTTGGAAAGATAAGCATTTGGTATGTCATCATCTACTCCTTCAAGAGCTTCCCCGTTATGTATCCTTGAAAGATGATCTGCTCGTAGATGGGTTTTACCCTTTTTGACCACCACTGTGAAGTCAAACTCTAGCAATATAATAAACCAACGTACAATTCTCCCTGTATTACATGGTTTATTTACCAGATACAGAAGAGCTTGATAATCTGTGAAGAACACAAATTTGTTTGCGAGCAAATAATGCCGAAATTTCTTTATAGCATAAATCATTCCTAACCCTTCCCGTTCGTAGTTCTTTTCCGCACTGTTTAACTGTTGGCTTGCATAACAAACTGGAAAATCCATTGTTCCGTCTCCAGGTTGAGCCAGAATACTCCCAATTGCATATGCAGAAGCATCAATGTTAACATGGAATATCTTTTCCCAATCCGGTGCTTTTAGTACAGGTGCTGATATAAGGTTTTCCTTCAACTTCTGGAATGAAGTTTCACACTCCTCGGTCCAATCAAAATTGACTAGCAAACGATACAGAGGTTGTGCGATAACCGCATACATGTATATGAATCTTTGATAATATCCGCAGTGTCCCATGAAGGATTGCACTTGTTTAGCATTAGTAGGCCTGGGTAGGTCTACTATGACTTTGACTTTGTCTAGGACAGTGGTTATGCCATTTCTTGAGACAATGTGTCCTAAGATGCGGCCTTGCTTAACCATAAAGATACACTTTTCTGGGTTTAGACAGATTCGATATGTCCTGCATTTTTCAAATACCTTTTGCAAATGGTCAATATGTTCCTCTCGTAGAAGAGAGTGTACACAAAGATCATCCATGTATATTTCTAAGAATATTCTCAGGTATTCTTTGAACGCGTGCGTCATTAACCTTTGGAAGGTAGTTGGGGCATTAGTTAAGCCAAACGGCATAACTCGATATGCATAAATTCCCCTTTCTGTGGCGAACGTTGTTTTGTGTTGATCCTCCCTTGCAATTGCCAGTTGGTTATATCCTGAAAACCTGTCCAGAAAGGAATAAGCCCGTTTTCTGGCCACCCGCTCAAGTACATGTTCTGTGATTGGCAAGGGATAATTATCCCTTATGGTGGCTGCATTTACCTTTTTGAGGTTTACACACTCTCAATTTTCCATTCTTTTTGGGAACTACCACAATGGGTGACACCCAATTTGTATGTTCGATTTCATTGATAAATTCAGCTTCCATCAGCTTAACAATCTCCTCTTTGATTTGTTTAGCAAATGTGTCATTATATGTATAAGGACGTTGTTTGCTAGGTTTTGCATCCGATTTCAAAGGAATTGTATGTTGGCATATCGATGGATCAACTCCTTTGAGGTCTTTATAGGACCAAGCAAACACATCTTTACACTTCTTGAGAAGTTGTGTTAACCGTTCTTCTTCTTCGGGCTCTAAATCATTTTCTATATAGACCGGCTGAGGTTTTTCATCTGGTTCCGCAAGGTCTATCCTTTTTGCATTTTCTGGCCCATCGTAAGATTCTTGGTTGGTTCTTTCCCTGACTGGTGGTGTCATGATGATTTTTATGTCCTGGATGGTAAATTTTTGATAGTGTGATGGTACATTCATGTTTCCCTTTTGTGACTCCCCTTTACCATCACTATCTTCTTCAGTAGTCCATATCTCACATAAAAACCGTTTCAGTTCTTGGTATTTCTGTTTACGCTCTAGTTTGGTCCACTCTTGGTCTTTTGTTGTTTCTTTTTGTGATTTTTGTGATTTTGTTTTTGTTTTAGCTTTTCGTTCCTGTTTTATTTTTCTCTTGCGTTCTTGCCCTTCGATCTTTTGAGAATCTTCCTGATATTTGATCTTTTACACAATCTTCTGCTTTTACAAGCATCAAACAGTGAGTTTTACCTTTTATCCCAAGCATCAGATTCTCTCTCGCTTTATTCCCTGCTCATTTCCTTCTATAGCGTTCCTGGCATCTAGGGTGCTGATTAGAAAAATCATAAAACTTGATATTCTCGATTTCCCTTCCACGCTCGCTTGAGGTATCTGAACACTCATTATCTGCATCATCATTTACTTCCAGATGTTCATAGGAGTTATAAAACTCTTGTTGTTCTGGTGGTTCTATCGTCTCATCTTCTCCTGGTATAACACTTACCATGTAGTAGGGTAGCACATCATAGCCATCCTTATCGCAAAATTTTGTTGTTGGACTATCTGTAATGGTACAAACATCCAATGTTGCTAGTATGTGTTCCCATTCTAGAGGTTCCAAACCATCTTCAGGAAAAGGTTCCAAAATATACTCCTTGTCCTCTATCGCTCTTTCTAAGACGCATTCCTCTCTTCTTAAGCTTCCCCAATGTGAAGCTCCGCACATCCATAGCTCTTTTTGTTGCCCTAACCATGCTGGGAGTTTCGATCCTGCTACTGTAGCTGAATCAAACTCTTCCACCGGTGTTTGGTTCACATCTTTGTAACTATGGTCTTTTAGGTGTATTTTAGTTGTTGTCTCGCCTTGTCTGAGGTATATGTGGTCATAACCCCAATCTTGGACCATCTTCAATTGTCGCATGAATGGTCTTCCCAAGATGATCTCATAATTATTCTTTTTGTCAAAATCGACTATTGCAAATGTATGCTCATACTCGATTCGGCACGAAGTGACAATCACTTTTTCTAAGAGTCCTAGAGGCTTCTCCATGAACCCATCTGCCAATTGCAGTTTCATTTTGGTAGCTCTTAAAGCTAGTTTTTCCCATTTGTTCCAGATTTCTTTGGTGGCGATAGCAACTCCCGCTCCACTGTCAAGAATAGCTTTGGAAACTACTCCTTGGAATTCTACTGGTAGCGTGGTGTTTCCATCTTCTCCCTCGCAATACTCTCCAACCTTGTTTATGGTACAAGCCTAGTGTTTAGTTGAGGCCTGTCCAACTCTCTGATCCCTTCCTGAAGCCTCAAGGTGGAGTCTCTTACTCCAAATTTTTCTAGGCATTTACCCAATGTGGTCCATATGTTTGGTCGTAACCTGAGGAGTTCTGCTAATGTGATTGTGCATGCCACTGGTGTGGACAATAACTCAATCAATCCTTGCGAATCCATCACTTTGTTAGAAGAAAGTATTTGAGATGGGATTGCTCTCACTTCCGACTTGGCTTCATTCTCTCCTAGGTAATAGGGTAAAGTTTTCAACGAGTCTGGTTGGCTGTGCCTCGAACTAATTGATCCTTGGTCTCCCCCTTGTGAATGTATCTCAAAGTTCATTTGTGACCTTTCCTCAAATTCTTCAATAGGAGGTAAGATTACATTCTTTTCTTTTCTCGTGCTATTTGTGTGGTTACTCACCCTGTTAGCCTCGTTGGCCTCACAGATTTGCTTCCACAGATTGTCTAGACCATTACAGTCCTTACCCATTTCTGTCAATGTTTTAGGCTGAAACCCGTCACTTGCCTTATCTGTTGTGTTGGGCACTATGATAGGCTCTCCTCTGGACTCATAGGCATTAGTGAGTCTTTCCTTTGTTTCTTCATGTTCCTCTAAAGTTGGTTGGATAGGGGTTGGAGCTGGTGCCTCATGCCAATTTGCAGGTTTACCCAGCGGGTCTTCCATCAATGATTGAGCTATTTCGATCATCTTTTTACACATTTCCAACCTTTGTTTCTCTATTTCCGCATATGGATAGGTCATCCACCTTTGCTCCTGGGTTTGGTTCTTTTTGAGTCTAGCTTCATAAGCCTCTAGAAGCGCATCCAACTGCTCATTTACCTTGTCAGCCAGTATAGATCCTCCTGGTCCTACACTTTTGGGCTCTGCTATTTCCTTGGGTGCTATGGTTGCCGTGGCTATATATCCTCTAACCGCTCTAATCTATCATCTGTATGTTTTAACTCCTCGGATAGAGCTGTTTGCTCTCGTTCTTTCCTAGCTTTCATATGCGCCTTTCTAGCTTTCCATGTGCTTCTATGATTTTTCGTTCTTAAACTTTGGGCATCGGTTTTTGATTCTTCAACTATGGGTTCGTTTGTCATTCTGTGAGCTTGGGCTCGTGTCACTGCCTGAATAGGTATGATTGTTTCATTTTCCGATCCTCCACTGGAAGGTAATGTTTCTAACATGTTCAAGGTAGTTTTTGCTCCTTTGCTCAGGTTTTTAGGGCAATCGGGAATCAAATGAGTAACTCCACACTCAGTGCAATATGCGTTGATTCTAATGATTTCATCATGAGGAAAGTCTCTCAGCCAATGGTCTCCACCACACTTGTAGCAAGGTCCCTTGGGTTGTTGAGGTGCTCCTTGAGCTCCTCTTTGTTGGTATGCATGTCTCTGTCCGCCCATGCCTCTGTTGGCTATGAACAATAATGTTCGTTCATCCGAGCTATATCTTCCTTCGCATGCTGCCTGTGCACCTGTTGGTGGTCATGTACTTCCTATCATGCTCCATGGTTCTGGAGTCTAGGGTTCTTCCGGTGGATAATAGACAGGGTTTTCCGCATATCCATTGGGATCTTCATAATATGCATGCATAGGCACCAAAGCCTTATCCTCTGATTCGGTTACGGTTGGTGTATATCTTATACCAACTGGTCGTAATCCTGGTAGGGGTGGTTGTTGCCCCAACACTGGTTGTGGTCTTTCTACACCTACAGGTCCTGGTAGGTTGCCTGCTTGATACCTAGGCATCGGTGGAACTTGAGGAGAAGCTACCGGAGCTTGGGGAGCGTAAGGTCTCTCTCTCACATATCCCTTGTTATATAACATTCCTCGGTCCCATGGTTTGTCCATTTTTGTTCAATTGCACACCACTTGGGCTGTTTAGCCTGGGGTTTGGCGTACAAGTTAATCTTTTTTAGCACTTCATCTACAAGCTGCTCTTGGCTTACCGCTACTTTTCCTTTTGTTACTGTTTTAGAAGACTTGCTTCCACTTTGTTGTGAAGATGAATCATCGTCAAGGTCCTTGAACTCCCCTTCTTTGTAGACCGCACAATTGTCCACAAGGTAAAGAGCCTCCTTGGTCAACTCATTCAACGTTGTGCTTCTCTTCATATGTAAGTCTTTCTGGAGATCCACATTCCTTAGTCCTTGGATGAATATCAGCATGAGTCTGGACTGAGTTGGCAGTTCTTCCACAGGACATAACTTAACATATCTTTTTAGTCTTAGGGATGCCTTTCGGATAGATTCCCCATCTTTCTGTTTGAATTTATGGATTTGTGAGACGGTATTATGAGCTATCCCCCTTCGTGAGAATTCCTCGATAAACTCGTCAAACACTTCCTCCATAGACTCAAAGTCTCTACGCTCTACAGAGTCACTAGGTGGCAGCGTCATCCTCTAGGGTTAGTCCAAACCCTCCAAATTGGGTAGGGAATTCTAACACCTCTTCAGCTCTAATTACACGCACAAAGGCTACTACATGATCTCTTGGGTCTCTGTTCCCTGTGTATTTCTTGTTTACCCATTTTTGCACTTGAGAAGGTCTAATTCTCGGATGGTCTACAAACCTCATCATTGGATCTCCACGTCCTAATCGATATACCTCCTCAGGTCTTCGGTAGTAGGCTGGTTCCTCTCCCAGTGGTGCTCCTAAGCCATAATTTCTAACAGTTCTCGCCAGAGATGGTTCATCTCTTCGAACTTGTTCTATGGGTGGTCCTCCAGGCTCTATTGATCCTTGAGTCTTTGGCTTACTCTCTCCTTGATACTTTGAATAGAGTGGTGGTTCTTGCAAATCCCTTAGCCCTCGTGGGGCTTGATAACCCTCTCGGTTTTGGTCTTGCTCCATTGTTGCACTCTGTCTAAGCCATGCCTACAACGATGGTTGAATTGCCTACTGGTTCTGATAGTTGGCAGCTTGCTGCCGATTAGAATGTGATGTTGCATCGTAATCTTCTGAAAATGGATTTGTAGACTTGCTAGGGGTATAGGTTGACCTTGGCAGTTCTTTCGCGACATATGTTGATGTTTCTGGAACTGTTGCCCTATTGACCTCCTCTGGCAGAATCCGTTTGTACTCTCGTCCATACCGATCAACAAAAATGATATCCTTCCCTATAGCAATTTCATAAGAGAACAAGTAAAGAACCTTGTCATCGCTTAATTTGTTTAGGTAGGGTTCTTTGCAATGGAAATAAGAGACTACTCCCTCGCTCTCATGCTTGTAAATTCCCACATTCTCATTAGAGGTAGGGACTCTCGTTGTTTTTTTGTCATACATAAAAAGAGCTCCAGGTCGATCAATTTTAGGTGGCGGCTCTTGAGTTTTTGAGATCATTTTACCTTTTGCTACATTATCTCCATACCTGTTGTAATCCTCAGGGTTCCTAACTATTAGATAGTGGTTCCCTCTTTCATCTCGAAATCTATCTCCATCATCATAGACTTGGATTATCTCCAGTCTCTGGGAAGGTCGTTCTTCTATACAAATACATTTGCGTCCTCGATAATCAGAATAAACTAGGGCTCCACGAGAGTTAGTTCCTTCTAAGAAGATTATAGTGAACTTGGCCTGGTTCAAAGGATTTTGGGATGTTTTCCCTCCTAGCATTTGTCCTTCACAGGAGAAGCCTCCTGGTTGTTGACTAGCCATCATGTAGAAAGATTTGTCTAACGAAGTGTCAATATCACTTCCTTCCTCAATGATTGGGACTAATGGGTCTAGTCGTGCCTGTGTTACACTCTCCTCGGTGGAAACTACACTAGCTTAGTCTCTTGCTACTTTTTGGTCTCTTGGAATGTGTCTTCCTGATCTCAAATTCATCAAACTTACCTCTTAAACAACCTTTTTTAAACCAAACCTCTTATCTGAGAAGTTCTGTTGTTCGTGTCTTTTCCTTGACCTGCTCCCTTGTATAGTTGCAATCCCTAGTTCCTGCTTTCTCATAAAATATTTAGCCTCTGAAACTTCATCAAAATATGAGCATTCACATTAGCCATCCACAGCTGCTAGAACTAGTCAATCAATCCTCAATCAATGACTGTATGCAAAGTTTATGCACTCGGTGGGTAAGTCCCAACTTTTCACACCTATTCTGGCAATTGGACTCGTTGTTTAAGTCCAAATCTTGTTTTGACAAAATATTTGGGATTTCAAGGTTGACAGAATGTCTTTGGAACAGTTGGTTTCTCTTTTTGAGCCCAGATCTAGCCTCAAGTCTTTATACACGTATAAAGACTATTGTGGCAGAATTACACCAAACTTGGTCCCTTAGTTGACCTTACAATATTGAACAACCCTATGATGTCAATTCCTAAATCTGGTGTCTATCCTAGGAGATGAGTCTTTATACGCGTATAAAGACTTCTGACACAGATTTGACCCAATTTTGTTTTGGATGTTCCCTACACCCTAAGGAACTCCTAGATACTCTCGGTTTCTGTTTTCACCCCTTTTGGTGTCAGTTATGAACAATTCAAGTTGTTATCTAGTCCAGGTTTGCCTTTTTTGCACTTTCTAGCCTATATGAATTTCAAAAGCAATAAAATTTTGGCTAGGTACTTCTTTTCTGCCTTAGAACACTAGGGAATATTCATTTGCTCCATAGACTCAAAGTCTCTAATCACTGGGTTTCAAGCACTTTTACCAATTTTTATGCAAAATATGCTTAGAACCACAAGTTTTTCTCTTTTTCTCGTTTTTGACACTTTGTCTTTTGGCTTTTGGGTACTAAGGGTTGGTCAAAACCCTACCCTCTTTTTGAACACCCTGGTTCAGTCAGATTTGTCAAATTTGGTCTCCAGATGCCCCTTGAGACATTATACGCGTATAAAGTCTCTGTTCACAGAATTTCAAGTTTTCTTTACAGAACTCTTGCAAATGCCCTCTTATATGCACAGTAGCAAACAGTCATGAAAACCTGTCAGCAAGAACGTGTTTATTGCATTTTTAGCCTCAAAATCAACTTTTCAGAGATCGTGAATGCAAACAAATACTTCAGCAAATAAGTAATCTTTGAATAGCTCTAGATCAAAATCAGATCCCTTACCTAAAGCTACTCCTACACATCATGTGGGTTTTGCATTTATGAGTAGAAAAACACTTCACTGCCACACACAGACTAGTAAGCCCTGTTCTCTGCAATACAACTATTCTAAACTAACTAACTGTCAATCACGAAAGACCCAGGCAAGACACACACTCCCTCAAACCTCTCTTTGATCCTTAGTTCCTATCTAAGATACAAGGAAATTTGGCGAACCAAATGGGCTTTTACCTCGTAGGATTAGTCAAAAGTCACCTACTTAGGGCTCTCGTCCCCGGCAGCAGCGCCAATGTTGTCGTGCAGAAACACTGCTCGCAGCCACTAATACAATGAGAACCAAGCCAACAACAAGTTGTCAACCTAGGACGGAGTTGATCCGCAGGCGCATGGAAACAAATAGTTGATTGTCACTCAACTATTCGACCTTCTCTAGACAATCACTACCAAAGGAAATCATTCTAAAGCACTCTAATCATACTGAACTGCAATCTTTCCTACAACACTTTCGTTCACCGAAACATGGTCAAACATTGTCGATTCGTCACGAAACTCAAGGATCCTACTCTACACACCTAGAGGACACTTCCCTAAAGTTTCTAACCTAATCCACAACCCATAAACATATGGTGCAGAAATCGCGTATAAAGACAGGTCGAAATTTACAGGTCGTCAAATCTGGAAATGTTTAGTCCTAAAGTGTAGTTCTACTTGCCGTGAACGCAATGACATAAAGCAATCACAAAACGGACACACGGATAGAGAGAAAACGCACTCGAAAGCTCACGAAAGATCTCTTCGCAAAGAGACTGAAACCGCTCAAGCTTGGCATCGAAGCGTAGCTCTTGTCATTGCTAACACGATGGCATAGTCACTTTCACAATGTAGTAGTCATAGCATGCAAGGGGAAGGGAAGAAGACCTCTCTCACTCTCACACACAGTACGTAGTCACCGTACGTTCAGATAAGCCCCAAAAATGATTTTAAAAGATCCCCTTAGGTTTACAAAAGATTGGCTTTTATACCTCAGCCTTGGAGGTGTCATCTCATCAAAATGAATTCTACTTCCTATCAGGGGTGTTGTTGAGTAGCAAATACAATGACATATGTTCCAAAAATTATCTGGAGCCTGAAGAATTAATTACATTTAAGCTCATCATGTGAATAGTACAAGAAAAATGGGATTTCGGATGCGGTTGATTTGCAGGTCAACAGAGGGTGACCTCTTTCTCGTATTTGTTTTCTCTCTTCCCTCTTTGAATTATGGTGAAGAGTAGTATGCAATGGTCTTTTTCGTTAAGGGGGTGTTGGAGAGCATTTTGCCCGCCGTCTTCGTGGGAGCCATCTCCGCCGACGTGGCAAGAGACTCACTTCTTTCTCATTCTTTGGTGTGGGCTCTACCATCGAAACTTGGTTTCTCCTTTGGTAGGGAGATGCCTCATCGAGTAGTAAGTTGTTGAGCCCTTCATACGGATCCTCCTCTTCTTCGTTAATCGGAGAGAGTCCTCTTTTGGAAGTCTCACCAAGAGCCTTCCTAGGTACTCTCTCTTCTTGGTGGGGAGTTTGGAGAATACCATGGGTGCGCAATTGTTGTAGCACTTCACCTTGGAGGGATGGATTTCCCAAGGCTTGTTGAAGACTAGAAACTATATAGTTTACAAGCATAGGGGCATCATTAGTTGCTCTTTCACTAGCAAAATCAAAGCTATCAACATTCATTTCAATCTCTTTTCCCTTGTGAGCCATACTAGCAAATTTTACTTGTAAATTTTTACTTGTACTTTGGCACTTCAAGCCTTAGTTGCTACTCCTCTTTACCTTCAAAGATAAGCACTCAAGAATCTATACCTGTGGCTCGAATATTATTAATTGCAAGGAATAGAAGAGAGGGTTCAACAGACCAAGACAACATTGGTTCTTGTCAACAAGCTTCTAATAGCTCAATAATGGCTAAGCCACATGCAAGCCCCATGGGACTCCATTATTAAGACCATAGCTCTCGACGGTATCCCCGGCCATTAACTGCATAAACCAAGCGTGCTTCAAGGATGAAAAAACCATATTCTACTTACTCTTTTGCAATTAATAACACCAACCATTTGTAGCAAGCTTGAGGACCTCTCTTCTTGAGCAAGAAAATAGAAACCAATAGCTTTGATACCAAGGAGAACAATTCTTTCAAAAAGCATAAAGAAAAGCTTATCTCTCAACCTGTGCTTACACTACCAGATCTCTTAAAGCCATTTGAGGTCCAATGTGATGCCTGTGGTGATTGCCTTGGACCTATTTTACTTCAACAAGGGCACTCCATAGCCTATGAAAGTCGAAAGCTTGACCCTGTTGAGCAAGCTCTAGGGATATATGAGAAGGAACTCTTAGCAATTCTACATGCTCTAGACTCATGGAAGCACTATTTATTGGGGACTCCTTTCATTTTGCAAATGGATCACCAAAGCCTTAAGTACTTCATGACGCAGGCCAAGCTCTCCGCCGACAAACAAATTAGGTGGGCAAATTTCCTTTTGCAATTTCATTTTCATATTTCTCACGTTACTGGCAAGCATAATCATTTGGCCGATGCACTCTCAAGACAACCGATAGTGAATGCGGTATCCATAGCAACTCACAATCTTTTAGGATAGATGAGTATGCTATCGACCCAATTTTAGAGACATGATTTCAGCCCTTGCACTAGGGAAGAAGAAAGGACCATTTACCCTACAAAATGGTTATCTTCTCTATGGAAATAGACTATGTGTCACTAACTCTGAGAAAGTAATGTATGAATCTCATGCTCCTCCTTATGCGGGACATAGAGGGATTCAATCTACCCTAAAACGGATAGAAACATACTTCTATTGGCCTGCCATGAAAGCAAACATACAAGAGTATGTTTCAAAATATGTGATATGCCAAAAGACGAAGTTTGATAGAGGGAAGCAATTTGGGTTGCTTCAACCTTTGCCGATTCCTAATTCATTATGGGAGAGCATATCCATGGATTTTACCTTTGAATTGCCCAAGTTTATCCATGGGAATACAGGAATATGGACGACAGTAGACATGTTTAGAAAACAAGCACATTTCATACCTTTCTTCAAAAAGACTATTAAGGCCCATCAAATGGCAACCCTCTTTATATCACAAATGTCCATAGTGTCAGATAGAGATCCTATAATGACCGGTAATTTCTAGAAGGGTCTCTTTGATAATTTAGGTACAAGGCTAAACTTCTCTCCGGTCTATCATCCCCAAACGGATGGCCAAAGTGAAATATCTAACCTAACAATTCTTGATCTACTAAAATCTTATGTTACAGAAGTAGATCAAAAGTCCCAATGGGAGAAGTACTTACCTTTAGTGGAGTATGCTCACAATAACACAATACATACTTCCAAGGGAAAAGCAACTTTTGAGGTGATGGAGGGAAGAATAAAAAGTGCCTGCTACTCAAGGTACATGGGAAGATCTTTGTTGCAAATGAATATAGCCGAGGCCCCGCAAGAATCTTTTCAAAAGATTAAGGATGATATATCCATCTCTCAGCAAAGGAAAAAGGTTGCTGCTGATAAGCACAAAAGAGCTCTAGCCTTTAAACAAGATGACTGGGTCTTGCTTAAGTTTCCCAAGGCTCGATTAAGGCACACGACGAGCAAGAATTATGCGGGACATCAAAAGTACTATGCTAAGTTAACAAAAAGGTACTATGGTCCCTTTCATATTCTTAGACCAATCAATGAGATGACCTATCAACTCAAGTTTCCCATGGGAATACAGGAATATGGACGACAGTAGACATGTTTAGAAAACAAGCACATTTCATACCTTTCTTCAAAAAGACTATTAAGGCCCATCAAATGGCAACCCTCTTTATATCACAAATCTTCAAGTACCACGGCTTGCCAATGTCCATAGTGTCAGATAGAGATCCTATAATGACCGGTAATTTCTAGAAGGGTCTCTTTGATAATTTAGGTACAAGGCTAAACTTCTCTCCGGTCTATCATCCCCAAACGGATGGCCAAAGTGAAATATCTAACCTAACAATTCTTGATCTACTAAAATCTTATGTTACAGAAGTAGATCAAAAGTCCCAATGGGAGAAGTACTTACCTTTAGTGGAGTATGCTCACAATAACACAATACATACTTCCAAGGGAAAAGCAACTTTTGAGGTGATGGAGGGAAGAATAAAAAGTGCCTGCTACTCAAGGTACATGGGAAGATCTTTGTTGCAAATGAATATAGCCGAGGCCCCGCAAGAATCTTTTCAAAAGATTAAGGATGATATATCCATCTCTCAGCAAAGGAAAAAGGTTGTTGCTGATAAGCACAAAAGAGCTCTAGCCTTTAAACAAGATGACTGGGTCTTGCTTAAGTTTCCCAAGGCTCGATTAAGGCACACGACAAGCAAGAATTATGCGGGACATCAAAAGTACTATGCTAAGTTAACAAAAAGGTACTATGGTCCCTTTCATATTCTTAGACCAATCAATGAGATGACCTATCAACTCAAGTTTCCCAACCATTGGCTCATACACAATGCTTTCCATGTGACCCTACTAAAGCCTTACAAAGGAGAGCCACCTCAAGAAGCAACCATTGAAGACCCACCGGAGATTGAGGACCAAGAAGGAGTGCTGCAGCCCGAGTCCATTCTCAGACACAAAGACAAGGTATTATGATGCAGTAAGACTATCCGAAGCTATCTTATTAAGTTTAAAAATTATCCTTTTGCCGATGGTAGATGGATGGAAGGCACACAATTAAAGGATAACCTAAACGTTGTCAATGCTTACAATGATTCCCTCAAGTAAGCAAAAGTAAATATGTGTAAATGAACAAAGTTTTTGTCTTATAAGACTCTCTTTTTCTTTATTGTGCACAAATGTTAATAAGTATGCATGCTTAGGATCATGTTTGTGGGATCCTCTACCCGCTAGCACGGACTAATGACTAGGCTTTATCTTCTCTACCTCCTCATAGTCGAGGACGACTATGATTTCAAGAGAGAGGTAATGTCATAAAAACTAATATCTAATTCTCCCAAATGATTTTCTCATGTTAAACCGATCATTTAATATGGGGAAGTACCAGGGGAGTAAAAGCTAGAATATTGGTAAGGCTACCAGACCGGTCTCTGGAGGGATCAAAGGAGGGAAAATAGGGATCCAAAAGGGGGGACATTTTGCAAAAGAGCAAATGTGCTTCAATGAGGATTAAAAGACCTAAGGTTCGGCTCCATTAAGACTTCCATAGGCTAAACGTTCTAAAATTAATACAATTGTCCGATGGCCAAAGTAGGGGAAAATTGGATGGTTAAGGGAAGACTAAAAAGTCTCCCCACATCCCTAAGAAGGAGGGGGCGATCCCTAATGGTAGGGGATGAGAGAGAAACACACACACACACACACACACACACACACACACACACACACACACACACACACACACACAAGCTCTCCCCAAAGAAGAATGGACACATGGCAAGCTCCTAGGCTAGTTGCCCCCAATTCCCCCTCAAATCTTATTGGATGGCCATAATGGTAGACCAATGAGAATTAGGCTAGAGTAAAATTAGTCTAATTCATTTTAAAATGCTTGATAAAATAACCAATGGAAATTAAGCTCCCTAGAAGACTATTGGACAGTCTACCAAGGGGTCCAATGAGCATCAAGCAGCCCAATGGCTTGCCTGATTCCTATTGGCCAGAAGACAAAAAGATCCAATGAGAGTTTAATAAATTATTTTAATTACCTAAAGCTTTGACAAAAGGGGAAAGGGGGACAAATGTTACAAGGCTATCAACTATGCTTCTAATTTGTGACTGGCTAAGCTTTGCAGGGGCCAATGGGGGGCCAACAAGAGTAATTCGCAAGAAGGGTCGACCAAGAAGAGAGAGAGGGCTGCATTTTAGTCTAACACTTTGCTACACACACACACACAGAGAGCTCATGTGTGCAAGAAGAAATCCATCTCCTTCTCCAAGCATTGAGAAGGAGAGGCCTACACCAACAACTCTTGGCTATGGAATGCAAATCCAACCAAGAGCCAAGCTTCAATGGCATGCTCATCTCCTCTGCCATGCTAATTACTAAGCTAATATATGCTCTAAGAGTGATTATGTGAGGAGAATACTTCTTTCTCATAAGATACATATTCTTTCTCTTAATCTATCCTCATTCCCTGCTAGGCTCTCACCATTTTTGAAGGTGTGTGAGTTCTTGGGACCGAGGCTAGGGACACTAGGTGTGTTTTTCAAGTATAATTTGGTGTATGAAGATTCCATCTTCATTGCACCAACGAGTTTTGTCAAGGAACAAAAGAATTGTACTGTACAAAAGTCTCCTTTGATGGGAGAAGCTATAATACAAAGCCTTTATGGGGGGAGGACCGACTCCATGTAAATCCGGTCCTCATCTATTGTCAATTGTTCTATTTCTCTCTCTTTTCAAGTATTGTCTATGCCAAAGTAGCTTGGTGTAAATTGCTATGTTGCTTTCTCGAATTAAGTACTCTCTCTATGCTCATTAGGAACTTGTTCTTAATGAAATGCTCACTATGTTATTAATTTCCGCTACACACAAGTTACTAGTGCATTAAGTGTTACAATCACCTTACCAATAAGCAATTTCTTACGACTTGATGAACATAGGATGAATAGAAAATATGAAGTACATGGCGGGTTTTAACATTTTTAAGGGTTACACAGGGATCACATCCAGATTACACCCCATGTGTAGCTCACATGAGAATCACATCATGATTAATAGAAAGATCACATTGTGATCACAGTAGTGCAGATCCATGATCTGATGGAGTAGATGAGTGCCACATGTGCCTTTTGACAGGGACCATTGATCCCCATTGGGGAGGTGCATGTCAATTAGTCATGAGGGATGGATCTTGGAATGAGCTGTACACTCTCAGAAAGCTATTCCAAGCTGGTTGTTAGAGTTAGTTCATATCAGCATGAGACATCATATGAAAGAACACTAGAATGAAATGGAATACTAAAACTGGAGGCAACACTAAAACCTAAAATTGGAAAGTGGAAATAGACATTGGGATTGTACACTGGAACTGTGAACTGAGATTGAGAATATGTATTTAGATTGTCAAAGTTTACAAGTACAACCAGTGAGGCAAGTACGGTCTTGTCTTAACAAGAATTACAAAGGTATGAAGAGCTCTAAGCTATTAGGAATTCAAGGACGAGGGCATCAAGAATATCCTCCCCAAAAATGAAGTAGTGAGCCCTATTTATAGCTTTTCATTGTCTCTCTAACTGACTATTCCTTGTGCTAGTTATCCTAGTAACTTGTTTTGGTAATTACCAACCTAGGTGCCCTAGTCTAGCAGCTATGCCCATTATTTACATTCCTTCTCCCCTTTCTTGAATTTTGGTGTAGACCAAAATTTCCCAGAAAACAGTGAGCAATCAACCAATGTTGGTCCATCGGACTCACTTCTACTTATCTGGTGGCTTCTTCTTTGCAGGTTTGTACAAGATGTTAAATGGCTCCTGAACTTTTGGGCCATCATTCTTTTTCTAAACGAGTTGGTACAAAGCTTCTTGTTCCAACTGATCCTACCTGACTATCTTCATTTCAACCTCATACAGAGTTAGTGCATTCCATGTCTTCATTTCAACCTCATACAGAGTTAGTGCATTCCATGTCTTCATGTCAAGGTTGTATAGAGTTCTTTTGCCTCTGGTTAGGCAAGGTCTGGCCAATTTATGATAGTAGGATGCAGTATGGATCCATCCTTGAGACAACGGTTGGTTACACTTGACTTGAGCTTCAAAGAGTATTTTGGCCATCTGTCTAAACTGAGGCTCAAAGGATTCCTTGTTGCCAACTCCTTCTCACATATCCTGAATGCTTCAACTATGAGTTTCAAAAGCTGATTGGTAATCGTAATGAATCTACAATGTGAAGATTCCATTGGCCCATCATTAGTTGGAAGTTCTGGAGTGCTTGAATCAAATCAAGAACTAGATCTTTCTTAGAGATTTTTCTAGAACTTGTTTCTAGGTGGTCCACTCAGTAGTGACTCCGTCATACCATTCTTTGAGCTAGTCGATGATCGTGATGTAGCTTGGTTGGTTCTATTGGTTCTGGGTATGTTGGATATATAGTTGGAAAGAACCTTGGCGGCTCAGATTCTTTAGTAGGCATGACATAGATCATGGTTGGGGAGTCTAGTACAAATTCTATTAAATTCATGACCACTTGGTTCTCTTGTTGCATTAATTTTTTAGTGATTTGTACCATGTGGAAGAGGTTCTTGAGATTGCTCTCCTGTTCTCTAGGCTCATTATGGTTCTTGACCCTCGACTAGTGGTGCAGTGTTAAGGTTGTCAGCCTTTATTGCTTATGGTTGCATCTGATTCACAACTATTCTAAAGTTCTTGACTGGTTTAGTTAGTATTTGGCACATTTCTTGAATTGGCGTGATGTAGAATAAATCCAGAGGTTCACTTGCTTATTTAGAATGGATTTTCTGGTTCTTGGGTTACTAGGATTGCCTCTAATTTGGCATAATATAGCTTGATCTTCGCCCCATTGTAAAGTTTAAGAAACAGTAACATAGAAAATCCCCTTAATCTAACTATTCCATTAGAGAATACCAATAAATCTCATAAGGTCTAGACCATGCTATTTTCAAGTTGGGATTCTTTGGTATAGCAGCCCTAGATCACTCTTCTTGAATTCTCTGACCCTGATTTTGCTATCCTGCCAATGCTTCCTCCTTTGCTGGACCACCTCCTGTTCCAACATGGCCCTTTGTCTTATGTCATCCAGTTGTAACAACTCATCCAACCTTTATTTCAAATTCTGGTTGAAATTCATTCCATGTTCTATTGCCAATCTGAGACTTGGTATAGAAAACTCCATTAGAAATAGTGCCTCTATTCCATACACCATTCTGAAGGGTTTCATACCAGTGGTAACCTTGGAGGCAGCCCTATAAGCCCATAGTATTGTCTGGAGTTTGGCATCCCACTAATGTGGTTCGTTTTGAACTATTTTAGTCAAAATGGTCTTGATGACTACTTTTTGTTTGACCATTGTACTTGGGATAATAGGATGTAGACTTCCAATGCTTAACTGAAAAGATCATAGTGAGTATCTAAATGGTTTTATTTATATAGTGTGTATTGTGATTTGAGACAATTTCAATTGAACATCCATATTTGAATATGATATTCTCATACAAGAATATGGTTGTTGATCTGGCAGTGTTATTTGGTAAGGCTTTGGCTTCAACCCACTTGGTGACATGATATGTGTCCATGATGATGTACCTGTTCTTTCTTAAAGTAACCTTTTTAAATGGCCCCATAAACTCCAAACCCCATTGCATGAATATTCCTAATGGATGCACCAGAGTTAGTGGTGTCATGTCCACTAATGTTGGCCTTCCCATCCTCTAGCAAATGTCACAAGTTTTACAGAATGCTCTGGCATTGGCTATCATAGTCTGCCACCAAAGACCTGCTTGGAGGATCTTCTTATATGTAATATCAGTAGAGAAATGTCCACCTGCATCTCCATTGTGAGCTTCAGTAATGACTTGCATCCTTTCTTTCATTGGCACACACCTTTGAAGTACATCATCAATGCCTAATCTGTGCAGGGTTCCACCAATGATGGTAAACTTCAGACTTTTTATGATCAATGCCTTTTTCTTAGTTTGAGACCAAACCTTTGGAAACCGCCCCTTCTAAAGGAATTCATAGACAACTTTCCATTCTGGATCCTGTCCATCATCAGTTGTATTGTGGAAAAGTTCAGCATCTATTGGCTCATCTCTTGGTGATGCTTCAAAATAACCTTCTGCACTTCTGGAAAGAAAGTCAGCACCACAATGTGTTTTGTCTAATTTGTGGAAGATTTTGAATTCAAACTCCATCAGAAACATCATTCGTCTAATTAGTCCTCCCTGAATGATCACTTTGTTAATTAGAAAGAGGAGTGCCTCATGGTCCACATAGAAATGAAAACACTTTCCCAGCAGATAATGCCTAAACTTTGAAGCATTGCACCATTCCCAACGATCCTTTTTTAGTGGTAGAATAGCCTTGCTCAGCTAGGCTAAACCTGCGACTCGCAAAGTAGACTAGGTATTCTATCTTCCCATAAGGGCGATCCAGTATAGCTTCCATCGCCGTTCCAAAAGCATCAACATGCACATGGAAAATCACATCTCAGTTCAGTTGGTGAAGGAATGGCTTCCTATTGATTGCATCCTTTAAGCACTGGAAACTTCGCTCACATTCTTAGTCGAGATGAACTTATTTCCTTTCTTGGTCAATTCATATAGAGGTAATGCTTTAGCTACAAACATGTGAATAAACCTCCTATAAAAGTTGATGTATCCCATAAAGGAGCTCAATTTAGATACTGTTGTTGGCACTTTGGCTTGCTGAACACACTTTACTTTGTCATTGTCCATTTCAATACCATTTCTATAACAATGTGTCCCAGAAACTATCCTTTCTAGGCCATGAATATCGTTTTTTCCATATCATTAGAAGGAGGATGGGTTCTAGGAGGGCCTCTTTATTTGCCATGAGATTATGGAGGTGATTAACATTTTGACAAATAGATGAACGCCATGTGTGCAAGAATGGTGGGTGTGTAAAAGAGGTGTAAGAATGGTCAAAGGATACACTTTTCCCCAAAAAAAGGGATGGACAACTTTATGATTTGCAGTCGTCCATAACTCCTACATATGATCTCCAATTTGAGCGGAGATTATAGATCTATAATCTACATGCTGAGCTCTTTCTGTAGATATGTTACATGATACACTTTTGCTCGCTAGATTTTAAATTTCATTTTGGGGAGAAATCTGAATTCAAATAATCTAGCCGTTTTACCTATTTGAATTCAAGTGATGTCCCTTGATTGTTTTCTTAATACTAGAGGCTTGACTCCCTTAAGGTGCCAAATAAAGAGGCCCTTCTAGACCCCATTCTCTTCCTAATGTGTAAAATCTTCTTGACCTTCAAATTTGCTTAATTCAACCACTAAATATTGTAAGAAAAAGAGGAGCTGCAAAGAAAAGGGGAGAGAGACCATCTCATTACCAAGTGACTAACCATAAAAATTAAAAGGCATTAACGTGATGCATGTTCCCGTCATGACCTTTGCATGACCATAACCAATCTTGATAGTGAGAACTCACCTTGAGAAAGTCCATATTAGAATAAATAAACTAGACCACCCTTCATCTTGACCTTCAAATTTTCTTAATTCAACCACTAAATATTGTAAGAAAAAGAGGAGCTGCAAAGAAAAGGGGAGAGAGACCATCTCATTACCAAGTGACTAACCATAAAAATTAAAAGGCATTAACGTGATGCATGTTCCCGTCATGACCTTTGCATGACCATAACCAATCTTGATAGTGAGAACTCACCTTGAGAAAGTCCATATTAGAATAAATAAACTAGACCACCCTTCATTTTGAAAGGTTTCATGTGTGCAAGCCCCCTTTTCTTGCCCAATGCCACATGAGCAGCATTTGTACACAAGCTAGAGCTGCATTTGCCCCTGGTCTTGTCTAATTCCTACCCCACTATATCGATCTCTAACCTAAAGCATCCTAATATTAACATTTATTATCACTTTGCGTTTGGTAACCATAAGTCGCTAACATAATAGTTTGACGAACAGCTAACATAACTTAAAAGTACTGCGTAAACTTAAAATAAAATTGCATAGATACGAAATAATTAAGTATAAATGAACTTAAACAAAAACAAATAAAAAAATACTAAATATTTATGTTAAAACAAATTTCAATCAGTTTGTTAATGGTAACATTTATGTCAAAATTAAAAATGACAAATTTAATATAAGATTTAATTTTAACTATGATATTTTATTTAAAGATATGTGTGTATGTACGTAGTGTATATATTTATGTGCAAACATATGTGTATGAATTTATTTGTGTGTTTATATGCATGTATGAGTGATTATGTGTGTATGTATATGTGTATGAATTTATTTGTGTGTTTATATGCATGTGTGTGTGTGTGGTGATTATGTGTGTATGTATATGTGTATGAATTTATTTGTGTGTTTATATGCATGTGTGTGTGTGTGTGTGTGTGTGTGTGTGTGTGTGTGTCTGTAGGAAAAAGAAAGAAAGAGCACTCACATTTGACCAATTTGAGCATAAAGAGCCCAAAAACAAAAAAAACATACCTTTTCTTTGCAGGAGGGTGTGTGAGTGGAAATCCAAAGTTAGGTGAAGCCCAATGTAGTAGATCTGCAAGTATGGAGGAGAAGCGCAGAGGAGGAGGAAGGAAAAATTAAAAAATGAGGCAAAAACACAAAAATGAACATGCGGGTTCTGTTGCAAATGTTGGAATGGGTATTGATATAAACGTCAGTATATGCGCCTCGGTATAGATGTCGATATTTTAAATTTTGTTTTTTTTTTAATTTGAGACTCCCTCAAGTTTTAGCAATGGATATACCGACGCCCGCCAACGACATCAATAACCTAGCATCGTTAATGAATTGATCTCTCGTAGTGAGATCTAAGTGCACTCACTAATGGGTAACTTGATCGTGTAACTAATCACTATCCAATAAACTAAGATGAATAGAAGCTTGAGAAACTAAAACCTAAGAACATAATTACATAAACCAACCTTCTAATGGCTAGTGAGACGAGGATTTTGATGCTAGTGCTAAACTACTAATCCTATTTTCATGGTTTGATGAGAGCTTATAATTAACCCAAAATGTAACATACTCCTAATGGCTTTTATATATATATATATATATATATATATATATATATATGTGTGTGTGTGTGTGTGTGTGTGTGTGTGTGTGTGTGTGTATGTATTCACTACTTACAAAACGTAAATTTATAGCACACGGAAATTTATAAGAGAAAAAAATGTCAAAAGAAAAATTTTTAAAAAAAAGAAACACAAATGTACTAACATGAAGTAGACCACCTTTTTATATGAACACAAAGAGTTTTTTGACTTTTCACCTTCGCGTGTCTTTTCATTCTTTAAACTCACCCTTCACTTATTTCACTTATGCACTAAGATATTTTGAAAGGCTTTTCATTTTTCCTAGATTGGGGTGACCTAATGAGACCTAATCACCGTTAAATTGATTGCTAAATGAGCTTCAATTGGTTGCATCTTGCTTTTTATCACAATGTTTTTGGTGAGTGGTTTTTTAGTGAAGGATTTCATCAACTGTTTTTTGAGCGTCGATTTATATAAAGGGCACTGAGAATGACGTGATTAATGGCGCCTATTGCAGGTGGTCATGATGCTGAGGACCAGAACCAACAGCATAATATCACAAGGTTGCCATCGTCACCGCCAAAACTTGAGGCATTAGCCCACGAGCGGGTAATTAGGAAGGGAAATCTCAATGCAGTTATGACACCGCCCATGTCGAAGGCGCAACTGGAACATCTTTTGCTACAAGGCGGCCAAAGAGCACAAATGACCCATGAATATGCAGGCGGCGCACGTTCAAATTTTCCGTTGGGCCGTTGCTTCTCCACGGGCAGATCACGAGGACTCCTCCTCGGCCTCAACTCTAATTCTACTCCTCCTGCAGTACCTACTTTTCATACTAACGTTTTGCAGGACGATGCACCAGACGTACAGCTACTGCTTCCACACTCCACTTTGTTGTCCTCTCCCAGCCCTATACGTCTATCTAAGCACACCGGTCGCAGTAGCACTATATTGATGCAGAGGTCTAGTAGCTATGGCGTGGGGTCTTTTTTTCCCATCTTCAAGCGACAGTCGCCCACTAATGAGCAGATGATACGTAAGTTGTCTACCTGGAGCACTAGTAAGACAAGAGCGCCTGCTGGTTTAAGCGCTGTTGCATCTTCTAATTCTTCCTTGACCAGTTTTGCGCCTTGTTGTTGTTCTTCTTCTTCTTCTTTTGCTGCTGCTTCTTCTTCTTCTTCTTCTTTTTCACATGACCATAAAAGCGTTGAACATCCAGCTGGACGACCATCGGCAGCTCAAGTCATGCAATTGAATAGTGCGCTCAGATCTAAGAGCCTCAATAATCAACAATGTACGTATGAGGATCTGGGTGTAATCACACATGGGTATTACGACACTAGAACAACTGTTAATGCTAGCACTAGTGCAGCTAATTATGGTAGAACTGCAGAACCTAGTCATGTGATTCCCAACGCTTTCAAGAGGTCCTCTTCGGGAGGAAGGCTTTAACAGATTATTGTCATAAAGTTGTGCCTTTTTCTATTTCTATGCACATCCACAGGGGCCGACCAATTATGAAGTACATTGTGGACTTACTTCATGTTGTGTGAGCGGATATTACTTTTAATCCTACTTATGGTTTAACTTGAGCTTAAGTTGACCCTAGGGAATATCAATGTGGTGTTAGAACAATGTTCTACGTAGAACTCTAGGGCAAGTTTAAGCAAGACTCAATCTTTAAGATCAACCCACTTTCCAACTCTTTGTATTTTATGTAAGAATAAAGTGAAAGTCACATGGTCTTCACTCTATCAAGGGGGTAATTTGTTTGTATCCATGCAGAAACATGACCACTTGAGTCCATGCGTGCTTGTCACTGTGTGTTATCTCTATGTGCACCTTCCATTTTTTATTGTCAAGAGGACCTAATATTAGCTCCAACTTTTCACGATAGTTTAGAAACTACTTTACCACTTTCCAATGTGGACAAATATATTATTAGACGCAACATTTGGTAAAACACTTGAGACTATAAAATCATGGTAATGATGCTAAATTATGATAGAATCAATTTCACCACAATTTTAGGTTTCTTTATATTTGATATTAATGATGTAGCAGCATGCCAATCCTTGCATACCCGCATGTTCTTTGTGATGTGTATATTTGTCCCTGGTAGTGTATTGATGAGTGCACAAGCAATGGCAAATTTATTTAAATGATGACAAAGCAATTTTGAATCGGAGCAATATCCTTGTAGGGACAACTAGCTAAGTTCACCCTTGTAGCTATCATATAATTGTTTTCTTTACTAATACTTGGTATCCTCAACAACATTTCATTTTTACTTTTGCATCAACCCAGTAGCTACAAAAAGGCTACTTTCGAGTACCATTTCTAATTCTCATGCGTTAGTAGCTACATAAATAGTACTCATTGAAATATGGCACACCATCACACTTATCTAATTCCATTGTACACTCAAAGGCCAATCTTCCAAGCTCCATATTACAACAAGCGCCTAGAAAAGCAGAAAAAACTACAAATTAATATGACAACAACATCTTAATAACTCCAAAACTTTGTCAAAATGCCTTGCACTCCCAAAAAGAATTGACAAATGAAAGGAAATAGAGTTTCTCTAGCTCTTGAACCACTAGGCACCTATCAATATCACATGTGGCAAAAGGCAAGCTCCACATACACCATACTAGCCTCATGTTACAATCAACAACAACAAAAAGGTGCTTGGCTTACAACTCTCTCCTCAGTAGTAAACAAGCCATTCACCTCGTGCTCCTCATGCCTCACAAAGACTTGCATTGCATGAGACTATAGCCATGTGAAAAGATATTGGCATCTCCTTCCCATAGGCATCTCACACACAAATCCTCTTCCCAAACATTAACCTTTGCATTTTTCATCTACAATCCTAGTTCCCTTTTGCTCCTCTTGTTGATGGCTCCTCAATAACCATATATGTTGCACATCAGTACCCCCATCATAATAGCCTCATTAATCAAAACCTCTCCTCATCATATCCAACCTTGATTTAAATTGCTCACGACTCTAGCCGGTTGTCAGCTTCTCCTTAATCTCTAGGCTTCCTCTAAGGAAACGGTGTTGGCCATGTAATCAAGAGCAACCTTGTGGCTAGTTTAGTATCGTGGCCCTCACAAGCTAGCCATTGCAGATATCCTTCTAATTTGTGTCAAGTACACCCTGTGGTTCAAATTTCACAAACCGTGATAGCTTAATCTACTTAGTTCAAGTCACAATGTCCTTCACTCTGATCACTCTCCATCAAAATCTCTCCTACTTTTACTTCTACATCTCCAGCTTACGCTTTATCTATTATGTGGTCAGTGGAGGGGAAGAAGTGCACAGGTTGTAGTACCAAAGATCAGCAATGGGAGGCTCCATGGAAGCACCGAGAGTGTGGAAATGTAGGCGGGAAGAAAAAGTCACACGAGGGTGAAGGGATCTGTGGGCGAACAAACCAAGTTACAACAAATCCATCCACACAAAGCAAGATGTAGAGAAACCAAGTTGCAAAGGAATCTGCCCGAAAACCAAGTTGCATCTAGGAGTAGTGCTTACACCATATTCTCGCTGCTTGGATTAAAAATCCACTATTATAGGCAATGAATCTCTGGAGGAACATGGGCAACTTCGAGCTCTAGAGGAACATGGTCAGCTTCATGATACATGATATTTTTGTGCTACTTTATCAATAATCGGTGCCTTTATATTCTTAGTGACGTACTTATGTGAGTTGTTACACAGTGACTCTAGTTTGTTATGTGAGTGTTTCCTTTTAGGTTCCTCTTTCCCTAGATTTGAAATCGCTCTCTCCCTTTGCCAGCTTCTCTTCCTTGATTTAATGCACACGTGCTCTGTTTTGTGAGAGAAGTGGCAAGTACTCACTTTGATACAACTGCACTAGGGCTCAAGGTCTGATATTGATTTCACCTCTATAGTTAGCAGTGATAAAATTAGAGACGTTTGAAAGTGGTGAAGCTATGGAAATCTGCATCCCCCCCGCCCCCCTTTGCATGCTTGACCAAAGGAGGGGGGTGCTCCCATAGAAAAAGACTTTTTCTCTTTCTCCATCAAGTTCGTCTCCATCTCCATGTTTGAGTCTATCCAACTGGAAGTCCCTTTACACATAATGCATGCACATTGCAACCTATGGCCTTCATAGATGTACTTCAAGACCAATCGCATAGAAAAACATTAAATGCTACAATCAACATTTAGATAACACCAGGGCATAGCACATGGGATAAGGTGATACCATGGCCTTCAAGGATGTACTTCAAGAGCATTACACAAAAAAGGTTACATAATTCACTCATTGTCTCTAACTATATCCAACTAGAAGTCTCTCCACAAACCTACAAGCACATTGCAACCTAAGGCCTTCAAGGATGTACTTCAAGAACGATCACATAGTTGAATAATCATTGGAAGAATGTGAAATTTTATTTGCAAGGATGAAGTGAATTATTGAAGCTAACCAAAACACTTGGTAGCTCACCAAAAGACTCAACATCACCACGAGAACGAGCCCATATGCGAAAAGTTGTAAAATGTGGAGCTACATGGATCGCAATCCATGGTCCTTAGCCAAATTGGTCTATGAGAGTTTCCTTGTGTTCTAAGGGACATGGTAAAACGCATGCCACAGGCCCAACAATGACAAGCTAATAACATGGACATCACAATTGTGTGCTCTCAAGTGCACATGACCAAAAAAATGTCTAAGGTGTGAAGAGTTGTTAAGGAGTACGAAGAAGAAAGGAAAGGGCTAAAGGAGACAACGAAGGCTTGCTGACCACCAATTGTACGTTATTTTGTTCACAAATCACTATATTGTTGTAATATTCCACTCCATTTATTAAAGCCCCATGTAATTTTAAATATGTAAAACCCAATTTGCTAGCATAGAAAGTCTTCCGAGTTGATTGGAAATCTTGGTGATGTTTTGTGCAATTATGTGATGCTTACAAAACTTAAAATTAAATGGTACAATAATTAAGCAACTTTGGTCCATCAAATGCAAAGCCTTATTTTTTTAACCCATTATGTTAAATAACCACTTTTAACTCACTTGAAGGTTTCAAAGTTGAAGAGTTAATCACATCAAACTTGTAAGCTTTGAAAACACCAAAGATCTGCATAACTTCCACATCCACTCCATGAAGCTACTCTATTGTATCTTTTACTCCCACATGCTATGCTTTATGCATGATAATTGAGCATTTTGAATAAACCATTGTTAACACGTGCTTGAAGCTGCTAATCAAACTTATTCGTGCTTGAATATCCAATCCTCGTAGCGTTTCTGAGCGCTTGTGATCCAAGTTGTGTTAAATGTAGCAATGGAGCAAATAGCACATTCCCTCCTTGGTATATATGAGGAATAGCTACATCATTGCTTGTTGTAGAGTGTTGGCCTATGAAGCATTTCAACACTTGGATCATGGTATAAGTAAGAAAGGCTAAGCATTGAGTTCCATTTGAGAAAGGATGAGCATTGAGTTCCATTAGAGTAGAACTAATTGTAAGAATGGTCCAGCTTACAATGCAAACATCGTACATCTCTCGACCCCCAATATAGTGATGTGTGTAGATACTTTCCACACTCATGGTTAAGCTTGATTTACTTGCTCATTAAATATTTGATTGATGGGTACAACACCTAAGGTCACACAATTAATTGCTACAAATGTAACCCTTCCAACCAAGACCATTCAATGCGGATGCAACTAGCTACAATTTGTTATACAAAAAAGGAACAAAAAAGAAAAATGATATTGAACGATTTTTCCTGCATGTCCATTGAAATTTGGAGTGACATGAGAGACACAATCTTTCAAAAACAAGGAGATTAAATGTCTTGCGATCACAATTGATAACAGGTTTACTTATTACAATTTTGTTCAAGTTTCCATTTGGTACTTTCATGGCGTGGCCAAAGTGTGTCTCAACATATCCTTGAGCCAGTTCAAAATTCAAGACAATCAGTTGAGAGGAGGGTAATTTCGTTTGGATTTTGCAAGAAAATAGAGTAATATGGCCGAAATTATAGTTAAATTTGCAAAATTTCCACGTAAGAATTGGCTTAAGGGCCTTTGTGTGTGTATGGGATAAAGTTATTTCCTTAAAACACTGGGTTTCATGTCATGTAGTAAAGGTATTCGAATTTGGTTCACTTGAAGTAGTCGCTCTCATTGGAAAAAATATTCTCCAGTTCTTTTCAAGGGCAATGCCATTGCGCATAAAACATTCGCCATTCCTACTTCTAGTTTGCCTATCAAAAATTTTACACTGATTGGTACAAAATCTTTGCCCGTCAAAAACTATGATGATCAGTAAGGCAAAAAGGTTTCTGCAAAAGAAAAAAGTTGTAGCACACTCTGCTTTTGTGAGGTGTGCTGGTACATAAAAAATATTACTTGTCCCCTTTACAAGAAATGAATCAACTGGTATGGTACATCCTCATGAAAAATTGTTGTCCACCACCACTGCAGAGCAAAGGAGGCCTATGATTACTATCATCTGACTATCAATGACAGGAGGCCTGGATTCTAGCCACCAGTAATAACAATGATGGATAGGGAGGAAGAGGCCCAAAGCATGGTAGCCACAGATATCAGAAATGAACCCGCTAGCCCGCTCGAGAGAAGCCAGCATCCTTGCTGATTTGTTGCCCGCTCCATATTTCCTTCCCAATGTGATCCGGATGCCCCTACCCCCACATTGAGACATACAGCTCGCCCAATGGTATGCCACTGCAAGCGCCTATACAGCTACTACAGCGGTTTCACACTTCGCCCCTAGCCCTGCTCCATGCCGAATAACGCCTTGACAGCGTTCACATAACGTGGGGTGGTTCTCAAATGAGCCAACTTTTACAGAATAGTTCCAGCACCTCTCACACTTGCTCCCATCTGCTTTGCTTACTCCAATCCAGAGATCACCAAGGCCTTCGAGGGTAGAAGTCCCAGTATATTTCACATCGAGGGACGTCGCTTCGTTAACAGAAGCAAGCACTTCCGCCTACATGTAGAAATTTATAACGTAACCTTAAACAACTGAGAAACTGTGAAAAGATGAACCTTGAAGACTCTAGGAGCAATCGACAGACCTGTGATGTGATGAAGATTCTGCATAATCTATCTGGATCCTCAGTCGTATGTTGAGCTAGCCTTGCCAGAAGAGCTTCATTTGTAGTTGACAAGAAGACCTTGGCATCCAGACTTGCTCCAATGAGCTTTCCACCTCTTGCTGCCTCTAGAATTTTATTTGCTTCTGTACGTATCTGGAATCATAAACAGATGCACATTTTTTTCTCACACTACTACTCTGATATAAAGTGTAAAAGAAGAAAAAGCGGATGCCCAACCTACAAAGTCATGTGCATTCTACTTCTGCATGTGCAAGCATGGCATGAATGTAAACATATTTATGTGTTGCTATTGACCAACTTGAACTATATATTGGAATTAATGTCATAGCGTCAAGGCATAGATGAACCTGCAAGAGTGTTCGCCAATACTCAACGTCATCCTTTGACAATGACTTCCAATGAGCATCAGTCTGAGGCCAACCAGCTTCAAAAACATGGTGACACCTTGAACCATCCTTCAAGAAGTGAGTGAAAGGCAAATGTTGCCACACATCCTCTGCCATATGTGGTAGCACTGGTGCAATGGCACGCACTACACACAGGAGATGTGCCACCAAAACAGTTTGACAACTTCGCCTCGTAAAGCTTTTTGTACCTCTGCATGATTCCAGTATTCCTTCATGTGAAGGAAAAGTCCAAGAGAATAATTAACAAAAACAAAATCTCACCCCACATAAAGCCGATCTTTGGCAGTATCAAAGTAAAAATTTGATAAGTCCACCACAGCAAACCTTTGTATCAACTGATAAAACAAATCATAAATGATCCTGAAATCATTTGGTTGTGTAAGCAAATTTGGGAGAATGAGGAGGAACTATCAAATATTACTTGGTAAAACTTGTAAAAGTGGTAACATTCATAGCTTTCTCTTATGTCATCTAGAACATTTGCCAGCTGGAACAGTGCATATTTGTCAATCATGGGCAGACGTTCATAATTGACTGTGTCCGACTCGGGCTGAAACAGCAGAGAAACAAGACCATCAAGTTCTGCTCACAGAAAACAACACACTCTCCTGGGTATAAGACAGCTAAACTCATGCTGCTGAGAAGTCTATTACACCTTGAAGTCGTGAAGATTTGAGAGCAAAAAGCGCAAGGTGCCCCTCAATTTTCTATAAATATCAGACATCTGCCGGAGTATGTGCTCTCCAATCAAAACATCTCCAGTATAGTCCACACTTGCAACCCACAAACGCAGCACATCTGCTCCATATCCTGGAGCTTCCTAAAGGAAACACTGGTAAAATAGCTTAGGAACATTTTATTGCACACAAAAAGCTTACATAATGTCACTCATCATTTTTGTGAAAGAAAACAACCTTTTGGTTTTTGCCACCTTCAATCACAACTTTAGGATCAATTCCATTGTTATTGGATTTACTCATTTTTAGGCCTTTCTCATCTAGGACAAACCCATGAGTCAAAACCTTCTTATAAGGTGCACTGCCTGCAGAACTCCAGAAATGAAACGGCCACATCAGAACAGCTCAATCCACCCATCAGAAAAATCACAGCCCTATAAAAAATTCTACCTTGCACAGCAACACTCGTGAGTAAGGAGCTTTGGAACCAACCCCTGTGCTGATCACTACCTTCTAAGTACACATCTGCTGGCGATTTCAGATGTTTTCGTGTCCCCAGTACAGCTGCCCAAGAAGAACCTGTACAAAGTTTCCATTTTTTTTCATGTAACCCCTTCACGTAAGTTCACATCTAGTAAGCACAAAAGCCATACTTTTCACCATGCAACATAATAATTATACAATTCACAACTATACGATGCTTGTAAGATGATGTGGTTTCCACACAGAATTAGAACTCGAACTTAAGAGGAGAATGGAACCCAAGTTCATACTATTTCCGCTATGTGGGCAAAAATGAACAGATTTAATTTCAAGGGTTCACATTGAGAGAGAGAGAGAGAGAGAGAGAGAGAGAGAGAGAGAGAGAGAGAGAGAGAGAGAGAGAGAGAAATGAAATGTTATATTAACGTCTTCAAAAGGCCAAAGTGACCTATGAGACCAAAAAGTTACAATGTCGTGGATCCGATACAAAGTCAAGAGTAACAAGATGACAAAATGACAAAATGACAAAAATAAAATACTATGGAATCCTAAACTGCTAGGTGTGAACTAAGCAGCTAGCTGGGATAGCTAGATCACAAGAGATCCAGCATCGGTCGCTGGCGGATCTCATGAATCTCCTCCATGGTCAGTAGTCTGACCGGGCATCGTGCATGTCGGGCCAAAGTGATCCAAATCCTCTGTTGCAGCCTCCGTCGATGCTGTGTAGTCCTCCGCAGTCGTGGGCATCTGGATCTTCCCAGCTCGGTCGCTCGGTCGATCAGTGTGTCTCTGGTGTGAGGCGACGAGCTCTGCTGTGGTAGTAGCTCCTCCGGGTGTCCAGTGGCAGCTCTAAAGAAGTCTGTGATCTTCTATGAGACTCGCTAGCCTCTCCTCTCATCAAGCTCTCTCTGTGTCTGCGCAGCTCGAGCAAAAACAAACCCAAGCATCTCTGATCCTCATACCGCATGACTCTAGAGAGTGGTCCAAATCCCTCTTTGAACGAGCAATGGAAGCGGCGTATCTCCCAGTCTCGATCCGCAGCTGGTGTGAACATGTGCGTATCTGGCCAATAGCACATCGTATCCCATGAGACAAGTGGGTGTCCATGTATCTGGGCCTCGTCACCAAACCATCCTCCGTAAGCTAGAGAAGATGCTCTATGTAGAAAGCCATCTTCGTGCCCAGCTCCTGTGCTGGCTGTATCCATGTCCTCCTGGTGTCTAGTTGAGTCAGGTCTTGGCGGATGAGCCTGGTGATCTCGGATGGTGTAAGAGTCAGAGATGATGCGCCTAAAACCATGATGTCATCTCCCCATACCAGCATGCTCTATCTCCCTGCGTGGCTAGTTGTCGAGAGGACTCAAGTGCAAGGCGGACATATCTGTCTCTGGGAAGTTCCCACTTGCGGTGTATGTAGGAGACAGATCTGGTGAGCGCCTCAACCACTAGTGGGGGGCAGCTAGCTCTGCTCGAACAATAGCACATGGTACTGAAGCCTTGGCTCTAATGAGCCGCGAGATCATAGAGACCAGAGGCTTCTCCATGTCCACCCATCCATCAATGCGGCCTGTCCTCCCGTGATGATCCAATGAAGGTCCCCAAATCTCAGCTCCATAAAGCAATGCAAAAGCCACCAAAGTGTCAAAGAGCCAGAGCTTCGTCCGAGGCTCCTAAAACTGAACCTGTGAACACATCCTTTCCAATCTACCCAATGTTGCATGGGCTTTGGTGAATTTAGTCTCTGCTGCCCTCCTCAATGAAAATGCTGGCCCACTCAAAACCACTCCAAGGTAAGTGTAAGCATTTGTATACTCCACTGTCTCCTGACCGTATGTGAATGCAAGCGCTGACCTCCTGATCCACTGTGGAGTAGTATTAAATACCATGACCTTGGTTTTACCAAACGGACAAACCACTTTCCTGGGCAAACCTATCCAAAGCATCCAAGTGACATTGCATCCCCTCCGGAGAGTCGGAGATCAACACAATATCATCAGCATATAACAATAGTGGAATCCATGTCCCTGCCAGCTGTGCACCTCTATCACCATCTCTCTCAATGTAGTCAGAGACCTCATCCACATACATACCAAATAGAGTAGGAGAGAGCGGGCAACCATGCTTCACCCCAATAGTTGAGTGGACCGGTGTGGATAGACCCTCTGAGGTGCGTACATGCCCCACTACTGACCTGTATAATGCCATGACCCCTTAAATGAGCTATGTGGGTGCTCCCATCTATTGTAATCTGCGCATCAATCTAGCTATGGGTACTGTGTCAAATGCTTTGCGGAAATCCACAAAGCTACAATAGATCCGTCTCCCATTTGATCTGCCCTCCTCAATGATGGCTCTGAGTGTCAAGATATGGTCAAGAGTAGAAAGACCCCTCCTGAACCCTGCCTGTCCGGCTGTGCGTATCGCCTCCCTCTCTGCCCATCTACTCAGCTGCTGCTCAAGAATAGATGCGTACAACCGTGCCAATGTGTGTCCAATCATGATAGTGCGATAATTCCCAGGCTCCATAGGGTCTCCCGACTTGAAGATAGGTACAATAGTAGATAGGCTCCAAGTATCAGGCAAGCCCTCACACATGGCACGGTTAACATAACTCCTAGAAGATCTGCTAGTAGATCTCTAGCATGCGTGAAATGCTCAGCCACTAAGCCATCATGATCATATGCTCTCCCAGTCCTCATCCTGTCAATGGCCTTCCTCACCATCTCAGCGGTGAAAAAAGCACATGTGTGTGGGTATGGATCGAGGGGGTCGGGAAGGGGGGGCTGCTTAGGAATTGTGTATAGAGATGATGCGTACTGGCCCCAGGCCTCTATAGAAGTGATGGTAGGGGGGGCCGGGGGGGGGGGGGGGGGGGGGGGGGGGGGGGGGGGGGGGGGGGGGGGGGGGGGCTGGCTCATGAAAGAGCCGCCATGCCTCACGTGAGTCTTGACTCAAGAATAGCTGGTATAGATCCTGCTCTAGGCGAGCCAAAAATGCCCTCTTCTTCCGCCGCACTAGGCGTAGGAAGTCAATCTGTGATTGGCTTTAAGTGATATCCCCCAAAAGCACCTCCCTCTGAAGTCTAGCTCTAGTATACCAACATTCCTCATCATACCAACTGTTCTGGGGCATGCTCTCCGAACGACGTCTCTGCTCAGGCTGGGTATGTGGGTATGCCTCTACTGTTGCATCATGTAGTGTCTGTGTCAGTATAGTAGTAAGCTCCTCCAGAGGTCGCCCTGGCTCCTCTGTGCACAGACGTCTGTAGATCCCATCTATGTATACAGAGTCCGTCTACCGCGTGAAGGTGTAGCGAGTAGGGGCTCCTACCCGTGGCCTCTGTGCTATACTAAACTGAAAAGAGATGGTCAACGACACAATAGCATGATCCATTGCCACACCAACAGGTCTGGGTCCAACCGTGAGATCCTGGATACTAGAGATGAGGCTCGGCTGTGCCATGACATAATCCACTTTGCTGGCTCCATGTCTGTGTGGAAAGCATGTAAAAACCCCCGCAGCGGGAAAGCTATGTAGGCCATTCAAGATGGCCTACAAATCCATGTGCAGTCCCCATGTCTATCAAGTGTCGTCCATACTCAGTGTGTTCCCCATCCTGTGATAGTCTAGATAGGCCCGTCTCTGCAACATCCAGCTCTCTCAACATCTCTTGTGAAGTATCATAAAATATTGTCTAATGATGGGCAGTCCTAGCATTGAAATCCCCTAGAATGATGATGTCACCATCTCTAGAGAACTCCCATATGTCATCATCCAAAATAGAAAAGGGGGACTGTCCTCTGGATGGTGCATAAACTGACGTACTCGGGGGAAAGTAGCAAATAGCAATGTAAAGATATATGTCTGTCTCTGCTCTCAATCTCACCCACATGTACCTAGCTTGCTCATCCCTGCGGGCTATATGTATCAATGGCTGCAACTCCTCCCTGAATAACACTGCCACTCCTCCCGAGCCCCGCCCTCAGTGCTCTAATCGTGTCTCCTATCTATAGGTTGTCTCCCTATATCCACTAATGTGAGGCATAGATTGCCCAAGGGCCTGATGTGTCTCAGAGTAGAAGACAATGTCTCTTCCCCTAAAACTATCCTCAAAAGCACCCACATCAAGGCGCATAGATCCATTACAATTCCAGGTAGCAACTTTGAGTGTGGTCCCATAGGTCTCGCACCGTCATGTGGAGCGCCGCTCTACAATCACCACCCCACCATCTCTGTAGAAGGCCGTCTTTCCCTTCTCCCTTGCCGCTTGAATCTCTGGCATTACCTCTCTCATATGCGCAAGCTCTGTGAGAGTGAGGTCATCTCCAAGGAATATGCCCGTTTTCTTTAGTGTAGGACACCTCTTCAAGAAGTCCTTTGCCTCCATGGATGGGAAACGGATGATTAAAGCTCTCTTTTGAAGTCTCCCCATTTCCTTGTGCCTTCTTCCCTACCCTCCATGCCTTTGTATGAGTAGCCTCACTACCCATCATGCGAAGAAGTTCTTCAATTTCCCCTTTCACATCATCTCGATCTTTTAGACCGGTTACTCTTATATGCAAAGCTCTAATTTTCCTTCGCTGCTCTTCTTCTAGAGTCATGTTGATGATTGTAGAAGTGGGGACAGATGTGGTTTCTTTCCCTTTCCCTTTCTTAGTGACTTCTATCCATTTTTCGGCCTCATCCGCTTTCTTCTGTGTCTTCGTGATCACATCCATCCACGAAGACGTCTTTACCACATTCTGTTTCTCCTCCTCTTTGATCATCCGTACCTGCTCCTTAATGACCTTGATTCCTCTATCACCGAGGGCTGGAATTCCCCTTCCTCTAGTCCACTGCTTGCTCTATCAGCAAGCTCTCGCTTGAGGACTGAGACCTCTTCTTTAAGTGCTTTGCAATCCGCCTTGAGTGCTTGTAGCTCTGCGTGCAAGTCCTCTTTCTCTTTCTTCCATTGCGCGCCTTCGTTGAGAAACATTTGAAGAAGGTTGGCCTTCTCTTTCCACCATCCCTCCGTATTTTCTTTCCATTCTTTCATCTCCCTTGCCATTTGTGTTATCCGCTTGTTTGTAAGCACAAAGGTTGCCTTCGTATGGGGCTTACACACTGGCGAAGCGCTCATGACCTCCATCAAAAACACAATCTGCACTTCTGCAAGAGAGGCCAACCCACTATATCCACATTACGCATACATCCATGTCCCGCATAATGCATACATATGTTTTCCTCATATCAATCATACATTTTCTGATTTCCTGATTTTCTGACTTTTTCATAATTCCTGTCAATGTTGTTCTGTATTTTGTAAATCTGCAAGTCTGAAAAAATTTGCAGCTCTGAAGCTCAATATCTGAGCTCTGAATTGCGTTCAAAATCTGTAAATCTTTGAGTTCTGTGAGAGAGAGAGAGAGAGAGAGAGAGAGAGAGAGAGAGAGAGAGAGAGAAAAGCAAGCAACCCCCCTCCTTGCTTAAGCAACCTCTGTGTTTAAGTAGCCCCCATGCTTGATAAAAGGCTTATCTTTGGCTGATTTTCTGTCCTAAGGTTTTGCTTCTAATCGATGACTGTTGACTTGAACGCGTGGAGTCACTGCGCGAAAGATTGACGCGTAACTTTGTACCTGTTTGAGGGGGGGAGGGGGAGCGCTGGGCTGAGAGAGAGAGAGAGAGAGAGAGAGAGAGAGAGAGAGAGAGCACGTTACTGGTGTGGGGCAGCAGCAGCAGGTGAGCACGCTACACACACACACACACACAACACACACACACACACACACACACACACACACAGAGAATGAAATGAAATGAAAGGAAATGATATATTAACGTCTACAAAAGGCCAAAATGACCTATGAGACCAAACTCATTACAATGGTGAGTCTATTACCAAGTCTGGGTACAAACAAAGAAAACTACAAACTAGAAACTGAGAAAGGAGTGCTACCGAGTCTTATGGGTGGCTGGTAAGCTGAGCAATGGTATAATGCCACAAAGGTACAAAGTGGGGATAAATGTCACCATGATACAATATAGCAGTAACATGAAGCCTATCCTGATCAACACTCTGGGTGTCGCGCTAGAATCCTGTGGATCCTCTGCCGCAATCTCCGTCGGTGCTACGTGGCTCCCCTCCTCAGTCATGGTCGTCTTGATCTCCCCAACTCTAAAGCTCGATCAATGAGAGTACCACTGGTGTGTGTATGGGTGGGAACTGAGCTCTGTGGTGGTGGTGGCCCCTCTGTGGTACTCGGACTGAAGAAATCTGAAATGCGTCTCTAGGACTGTCTCTGTCTATGTCCTCTCAATAGAGAGTCTCTATGTCTCTGTATCTCAAGTAGAAATAATCCGAGACATCTCTGATCCTGATATCTCATGACTCTATCTAACGAGTCAAAACCATCTCTGAATAAACAGTGAACGCGTCCCCAAATCTCATAGTAGACTGTGCAGTGACATATGAAAGTGAAACTCTGGCTCTGGCTCTCGCTCTGCATGGCATAACTGACATATCCTCCTGTCTGCTGGTATGCCTCTGAATCTACATGTCTCAATTGCAAGCTGGTGTGAAGATGTGCGTATCTGGCCTATGGCACATCGTAACCCATGAGATAGATGTGTGTCCATGTAGCTGGGCCGCGTGACAAAGCCATCTGTCGTGAGTTGGGGAAGATGCTCTCTATAGAAAGCCCTCTTCGTACCCAACTCTGGTGATGGCTCTATCCATATCCTCCTAGTATCAAGTTGGATAAGATCCTACCAAATGAGTCTAGTAATCTCCATCCGTGTAAGAGCGAGCCAAAGATGGTGCATCAAGAGAATATTGGAAAGGGGGTAACCTGTCCATGCTAAGACCATGCCTTTGAAACCATGAGCTCATCTGTGCATACCAACATGATGTATCTCCTTGTACTGCCAGCTGTCTAGATGACTCAAGAGCAAGCCTAGCATATATGTCCCTAGTGGTGTCCCACAAGCTGTGTACAAATGATATTGATCTAGTAAGTGCCTCAATCTCCATAGGTAGGGCAGCCAGTGCCGCTCGTATGATGTCATGTGGGACTGAGGTCTTGGCTCTTATCAGCCTAGAAATCATAGATACCAAGGGCCTCTCCATATTACTCCATCCAGCACTGCCAACAGATGGTCCCCAAACCTGAACCCCGTAGTGCATAACTGAAGCGACCAAAGTGTCGAAGAGCCAGAGCTTTGTTCAAGGTTCCTGGAACTGAACCTGCGAACAAATCCTCTCTAAACCGCCTAGGGCTGCATAGGCACGAGTCAATCTAGTGTCTGCAGCACTTTCATGTGAACCTCGGTCCACTAAAGTCTTGATCCTTTGATGGAGCCTCCGTTGATGTCGTGGTCGCCCTCGTAGACGTGGGCGTCTAGCTGTCCCAAGCTCAGTGGCTTTGTCCGCTAATATACCTCTGGTATAAGTGGACTCTGAAGTCTACTGTGAACCATATTCATCTAGCTGCCAAGTCCATGCTCTGAGAAGTCAGTGTTCTCCCTCTGTGAATGTCTCCCACTGCCTGGTCTCCTTAAGAGACTCTCCCTGTGTCTCCGCAACTCTAGCAAAAACAACCCGAGGCATCTCTGATCCTGATATCTCATGACTCTAGCCAACAGTCCAAAGCCCTCTCTGAATAGACAGTGAAAGCGGCCTCATATCTCATAAAATACCGGACAATGACAAATCTGATGTAACTCTGTGTCTGGCTCTATATGACACAACTGGCATATCTTGGTCTTCGTTGGTACTCTCCTAAATCTGCCAATCTCAATCTCTAGCTCAATCTCTAGCTGATGCGATGATGTGCGCATATGACCAATAGCACATCGTATCCCATAGGATAAATGAGTGTCCATATGGACCAGTCTGATCACATATCCATCCTCTATTAGTTGGAGAATATGCTCTTTATAGAAAGTCATCTTTGTGCCCAACTCTTGTATTGGCTATATCCATGTGCTTCTGGTATCTAGTTGAATCAAATCCTAACGTATAAGACTAGTGATCTCTGTCCGTGTGAGAGAAAGGGAGGGTGCATCCAAGGGGAGGCAGTCTATCCATGTTGAAACCATGTGACTAAAACCATGATGTCATCTGCCCATACTAGCATGTTGTGTCTCCCTGTAGGGCTAGCTGTCGGGATGACTCAAGGGCTAGCCGATCATATCTGTCTCTGGGGAGGTCCCATCAATTATGCATGAAGGAAACTGGTCTAGTAAGGGCCTCAACTACGAGAGGGGGGCCAACTAGCTCGGTTAAATAATCTCGTGTGGCACTGAGGCCTTGGCTCGAATCATCCGAGAGATCATAGAGACTAGACGCCTCTCCATACATCACCATCCATCAGTGCTACCAGATCTGCCATGGTGGTCCACTGAGGGTCCCCAAATCTGAACCCCATAAAGCATAGCTGAAGCCACTAGAGTGTCAAAAAGCCACAACTTTGTTCGAGGTTCCTGAAACTGAACCTGCAAACACATCTTCTCCAACCCCCCCAAGGCTACATAAGCTCTCGTCAATCTAGTTTCTGCCGCTCTCTTCAATGAAAAACCGGTCCACTGAAGACTACCCCAAGATAGGTGTATGAATATATATACTCCATCTCTTGGCCATATGTATGTAAAAGTGGGTGTTGATCTCGTGACCCACTATGGGCTGGTGTTAAACACCATAACCTTGGTTTTCCCCATGTCACAAGACCGGCACCACGTGCCAATAGAAAAGAACAGACTGAACAAACTTTTAGCACTTCAATAACAACTGAACTGAGAGAGAGAGAGAGAGAGAGAGAGAGAGAGAGAGAGAGAGAGAGAGAGAGAGAGAGAGAGACGACACGCGACACGCAGTGGCAGAATTCCACCCCAGAGAGTATTGGCCCCAAACCTTGGCACCCCTTTCGGTATTTCTTTATATTGCATCAACACTGTACAAGCCGGTACTCCAGACTTTGCACCTTCTCCAGGAAGCATGCCAGAGAAGGAGCCCTAACCTCATATTTAAAGGCCCTTAGCCTGAAAAGCAGCTACAGTGAAAAGCCTTCAAAACTCAAAAGCTTCTGATCCAAAAGCAATGCCAAAAAGCTGCCAACGTAAATAGTGGAAATCCGTACAATCCTACTACGTCAACGCTACTAGTGTGAATAGCGTAAATCCGTACAGTTCTGCCACATGAGCACCGCCAACGTGAAAAGTGGAAATCCGTACAGTTCTGCCACGTCAGTAGTCAGCAGAATTTCTGAAAATATGTTGCTGCTTCTTCTATTGCTTCTGCTTCTTCTAGGGTTTAGGCCCCTCGGCCGGTAGCTCCATTCTTCAGTAGGTCGACACGTAAGCAGTTTCTTACATCTCCCCTTCTTGAAAAAGACCATCGTCCGCGATTACAGCATATCTGCAAAACAACTCAAGTTAGCTCAAAAAAAAAATCCCGAAGGTCATTACGAGGGACATTCAGTTTGCTCTTTTGTTAAGGAGTTAGCTTCTCCTTTTGGCTCTTTTCATGAAGGAGGTAGCTTCTCCTTTCAGCTCTTCTGATCAAGGAGTTAGCTTCTCCTTTCATCCAGATCGGAACTCTTGATATTCTTGCGTAGTAAAATTAGCCATCACACCCATACCATATTGATCTTCCACGGGTGTCTTGATGCACCAAAATTACATACCCACGCAATCTCATCCAATTAGTAATATTCAGTAATTGGCACATCACAATGCAACACAAATGCTTACATATGCATGTTACAAGACACAACAAACAACGCCGCTGAGCACTCCCCCGAGACAAATGGTTTGCGGTATAAAGCTACTCAACGACTACCTCGCCACTCCCCCCGCAAATAACCTAAAAAGGCCCGGGCCATGAGCTCAGAGGACTGTACAACCAAACGCTCCCCAAACCGCAGTCAGTGTCGCTTGGAGGTTCAAGCATGCAACAAAACGCTCCCCAAGCATCAGCATGCGTCCTTCCGAGGTTTTCAAACATACAACGAAATGCTCCCCAAGCATCGGCCTCGTCGTTCCGAGGTTCAAACAATACCAAAACAGTATTTCTCACTTCTCTACCCGGGAGTAAAATCACCAATCAATGAAACCAGTATTAAAACCAAAGTCAAACATTTCAAATCGGCACCAAAACAGGTTCAAAACAGATACCATCTATTTCAAACAAATTTCAAACAATCACCAAACAAGTTCTCAAACAGATTTCAAACTTAAAAAGCAATCTCGACATCGATTGAGCTCAAAAAGTCGCCTGACTTTCCATCCTGAAACCAACACCAAAAATTAGGGTTAGGTTCATTCCATAAGGTCATAGCCGAGCACAGCATGGTCCATCAGCTCTTGGACAAACAGTGTTTTCGTTGGCGGCGATGGTAGTCCCAAGATAGCAATCGCACTGGATCTCCAAGGTCGTCTTCTCTGAAGAGACATCGACTGAGAGATGTCGAGAAATTTCAAGTTATAATCTGCTAGGGTTTCCATGGCAAGCATTTTAGGATACCCCACTCTACCAGAAGTTGACTCGGAAGGAAGATGTCAGAAACCATACAACTTCGGACAAAATTTTTCTTGAAAGCTTGCCAAGTCCTTGGAAGTGTGTGGCTTGGTAGCTATAGACATCAACATCTGCATGGCACTGCTTCTGAGAAAAACAGTGACTTGAAACAAATCTAGATCCTTCTCTTGCAAGTGATCTTTATGGCTTATGCCCTGTAAGACATGAGCGATAAAGACGGGAGCGCGCCCGATGCGCGATGAAGTAAGGGTGGGAGTGGCTAATAAGTCCGGGGTCGGAGCACGAGGGTAAAATTTCCAATGAACTTTGCAAGAGCGATCTTGCTTTGCCTACTCTTTGGTGGGACCGGTAGGGTCGAAGCACGAGGCTAAAATTTCCAATGAACTTTGCAAGTGCGATCTTGCTCTGTCTACTCTTTGGTGGAACCGGTATGCTTTCAGAAAAGCACACGCCTGATGCTCTGATACCACTGTCACAAAACGGGCACCATGTGCCAATAGAAAAGAACAAACTGAACAAACTTTTAGCACTCCAATAACAACTGAACTGAGAGAGAGAGAGAGAGAGAGAGAGAGAGACGACACACGACACGGAGTGGCGGAATTCCACCCTAGAGAGTATTGGCCCCAAACCTTGGCGGCCCTTTCAGTATTTCTTTATATTGCATCAACACTGTACAAGCCAGTACTCCAGACTCTCCACCTTCTCCAGAAAGCATGCCTAGAATGAGCCCTAACCTCATATTTAAAGGCCCTTGGCCTGAAAAGCAGTTACAGTGAAAAGCCTTCAAAACTCAAAAGCTTCTGATCCAAAAGCAATGCCAAAAAAAACTGCCAACGTAAATAGTGAAAATCCGTACAGTCCTGTCACATCAGCGCTACCAGCGTAAATAGCGAAAATCCGTACAATTCTACCACGTCAGCACTGCCAGCGTAAAAAGCGGAAATCCGTACAATTCTGCCACGTCAGCAGTCAGCGAAATTTCCGGAAATCTGTTGCTGCTTCTTTTGTTGCTTCTGCTTCTTCTAGGGTTTAGGCCCCTCGGCCGGTAGCCCCGTTCTTCAGTAGGTCAACACGTCAGCAGTTTGTTACACCCCAGGTTAAGAGACAATCCACTATCGTGGGCAAATGTGCTACAAAGGATCTAAATGACGCTGCATCCCCTCTCCCCTTTGGAGTGCGTACATGCCCCACTACTGACTTGTATAGAGCCATGATCCCATAAATCAACTCTTTGGGTACCCCCATCTCCTACAGTCTGCACATCAATCTAGCTTTGGGCATTGTATCGAAGGCTTTGCGAAAATCCACAAAGCAACAATAGAGCCGTCTCCAATGTGACCTCCCCTCCTCAATAATGGCTCTTGAGTGTTAGATATGATCAAGAGTAGAGAAACCTTTCATGAAACCTGTCTGTCCTGCTGCCCGTACACCCTCTCTCTCTGCCCATCTACTCCATTGTTGCTCAGAGATGGATGCATACAACCGTGCCAATGTGTATCCAATCATGATAGTGCGGTAGTTCCCAGGCTCCATAGGGTCTCTTGACTTGAAGATAGGTACGATAGTGGACAAACGCGAAGTATCAAGTACGGCCTCGCACATGGCACGATTAAACATCATTGCTAGAAGCTCTACAAGCAGATCTCTGGCATGTATAAATGCTCTGCTATCAGGCCATCGTGATGTTCTGCTCTCCAGGTCTTGATCATGTCAATGGCTTTCTTTACCATCTTGGCAGTAAAGAAAGCACATGTGTGCGGACATGGCTCTGGCGGATCCAGAAGAGGTGGCTGCCCCGAGACTGTGTAGAGGGATGATGCATACTAACCCCATACCTCCGTAGAAGTGATGATCCATGGGGGAGAGTGCTCATGGAAGAGTCTCCATGCCTCGCCTAAATCCTGGCTCAAAAACAACTGATATAAATCCTGCTCTAGTCAAGCTAGAAACGCCCTCTTCTTTCGTCGTACCAAACACTGAGAAGCAATCGGTGACTGCTTGTGAGTAATGACTCCTAGAAGTACCTCCCTCTAAAGTCAGGATCTAGTCTCTCTGCACTCCTCATCATACCAGCTATTCTGGGGTGTGCTCCTAGAACGTCGTCGCTGCCCAAGCTCAGTGTGTGGGTTTGCCTCTGCTGCTGCATCTTACAGGGTCTCTGTCAATATATAAGTGAGCTCCCCTAGAGGTCTCCCCGAATTCTCTATGCATAGGCATTTGTAGATACCATCTATGTAGACTGAATCGATCTCCGAAGTAAGAGTGTAACGGGTATACGTAGATGTCTGTGCCAACCGAGCTGTGCTGAACTGGAACGAGACGATAAACGTGAGGAGGGCATGATCTACAGCTACCCCAATAGTGCCTTGGCCGGACTTACAAATCCTGAATAGAGGGTATTGAGCCAAAACATAATCCTTTGTGCTAGCCCCATGTATATGAGGAAAACAAGTGAACCCACTCGACGCTGGAATCTCTGGAGGCCATTCAAGATGGCCAGTCCACGTGAAGTCCCCAGATTTGTCAAATATCCCCCATATCTAGTGTGCTCTTCATCCTGCGAACACCTGGCCAATCCCATATCACTGACATCCAATTCTCTCAACATATCCTTTGATGTATCGTAGAAAGTTGTCTGAGACTGGCCCGTCCTGGCATTAAAGTCTCCCAGAAAAATGACATCTCTATCCCTAGAGAACTCCCATCTGTCCTCATCCAATAACATGTAGGGTGAATGCCCCCTGGGCGATACATAATGAGATGTGATGGGGGCAAAATAGCATATTGCAATGTAGAGTGGCCTCCCTGTCTCCGCTCTCACTCTGACCCGCATATATCAAACAGCTCATCTCTTCGAACAATACAAATGAGGGGTTGAAGCTTTTCCATAAATAGAATAGCCACACCTCCTGACCCCCGTCCTCTATGCGTTGATCTCACATCCTGCCTACAAGTAGTCTCCCAACAGTATCCCATCACTCTAGGTAATTTGCCGCCAGGAGTCTGATGCGTTTCCGAGTATAAATAATGTCTCTTCCCTTAAAGCTATCCTTAAATGCGCCTACATCCAGGTTCATTGATCCATTACAATTCCATGCTGCCATTTTAAGGTTGGTCACACGGTCATGCGATGCGTTTTTCCAACACCACTACTCTCCCTGCCCTTTAGAAAGCAAATTTTCCCTTCTCCCTCGCCGCCTTGATCTCTCGCATGTGTGCTACTTGTGTTAAGAGTGAGGTCATCACCCAAAAATACCCAAGTTTGCTCGAGTGTTGTTCTCTTCTTCAGGAATTAATGCGTGCTATTTCCATGGGCCTTCCTTTCTCATCAGTTCCCTTCTTGCCAACTCTCGAAGCACCTGTGTGTGGTTTCAGAAATACTATGCGGTTCAGGAGCTCTTGTCCTTCTTCTGCATTTCCAGTGTCTGAGAGACCTGTAACACGCACATGAAGGGCTCTAGTCTCTCTTTTACTCCTCCTCAATTGTCATATTGATGATAGTGGATGTTGATGTGGCTTCAAGCATCTTATCTTTTCCTTTCTTTGCGTCCTCGATCCACTTTTCAGCTATATCAACCTTCTCTTTTGTTTTGAATAGGTGCTCCGCCCATGAGAGATTGTTCGTGCCTTCTGCTCTTCCTCTTCTCGTAGAGTTTTCACATGCTCCTTAATGCTTTCGAGCTCCTTTATCATTGAAGGTTGGTTTTCTCCCTCCTTTGCGAAGGTATTTTTGCAAGCTACGAGGTCTCCCTTAATTGCTTCGATCAATGCATCCTTTTCATTCATGAGTTCTTCCATTTTTTATTTCCAAGATTCAAACGCAGCAAGTGCATCCTCTAATCTTTTTTGCATCATACATTCCATTACATTCAATTCTGCCCTCACAATCGTCTGCATTCGGCCTTCAATGATGTGTACATCTCGTCACCCTTACTAAGCATCTCTTTGTCCAATGTTTTCCTCATATCTGCATACATAGCTTTTTTGTAAGTCTCCACATTTGCATACATCTCTTTTTCAATGTCACGCCTCAAAAGGCTCAGCTCCGCCTTAATCATCACCTATACCTTCTCAAACATTGAGGCATCTTTGACTCTAGAAAGTTTCTCTGCTCTCACAGAACCTGGTGATAGTGTGCTCTCTCGAATCCTCCATCTAAATGTTGCTTTCAATTTAGGCGGGGTTTCATCGATATCGTCATCTCCGAAGTCGGCTAGTTGGTCCATCCTCAAGCACCTCGTGTGAGGCTTTTGCCCTGCTGTTGCTTTTGTTGCCTCACGTGATCTGCTAGCACCATAGAGCAGTGTCAAGCTGCCCCGTTGAAATGTGTGTACTCCCCCACAACCGTGTGTGATGCAGTTGCTGCAACTAGTCTTGGCAGAACTTTCTCAGATGAATCACAAATCGGCCTTCAATGTGCAGCTTCCTCGACCAATCCGCACCATTGTCCACACTCAGCTCCCAGATCTCATATGTCTTACACACATCAGCCCTGAGATCCTCTTTCCACACACTACTCACACCGGACATACTTCCCTCAATATACCTAACCCCCCCCCCCCCCCCCCCCCCCCCCCCCCCCCCCCCCGTGTGCGGGGTACTAAATCACACAACCAATCCTATGATGATGAGTGTAGAGGGAACCGCACCCTACAAGCACAGAGATCTCTTCGGAAGACTACAGAGCAAAAGGCTAGACCGTAGATAAAGACTCACACGAGACGAGCCGCCAGATTTTGAGGAGGTAGAGGAGCTTGAGTTTTACCACCTATTCATGGAGTATTCATAGTGCGACAACATAGAGGACTCTTAGAGCGCCCCACCCAACCACACCCATTGAGGGCCCACACGTAGAGGGAACCGCACCCTACAAGCACACAAAGCTCTTGGAGACTACAGAGCAAAAGGCTAGACCATAGATGAAGACTCATAGGAGACAAGCCACGAGATTTTGAGGAGGTAGAGGAGCTTGAGTTTTACCACCTATTCATGGAGTATTCATAGTGCGACACAATAGAGGACTCTTAGAGCGCCCCAATCGACCACACCCATTGAGGGCTCTGTAACAAACTGCTGACGTGTCAAAGCCTACAGAATGGAAACCCTAATTTCTGTCAAAAACCCTAACTACTGAAACCCTAATTCTGGAAATCCTAACCCTAAAACCTGCAAACCTTAATTCTGGAAACCCTAACCCTAGGGCAGCGTGGCAGATTTTTGAAAATTGCGCTAGCATGTTGACGTGGCAAGCTGTACGGATTTCCGCGTTTTGTGCTGGCTGATGACATGGCAGGCTATACGGATTTCTGTGATTTACGCTGGTAGCTTTTTGGCTTTGCTTTTGGACCAGAAGCTTTTAAGTTTGAAGGCTTTTTATTGTAAACTGCTTTTTAGGCCAAGGGCCTTTAAATATGAGGTTAGGGCTCATTCTCTGGCATGCTTCAGTACAAAGGTGCAGAGTCTCGAGTACCGGCTTGTACTGTGTTGATGCAATATAAAGAAATACCGAAAGGGGCGCCAAGGTTTGGGGCCAATACTCTCTAGGGTGGAATTCCGCCACTCCGTGTCGCGTGTCGTCTCTCTCTCTCTCAGTTCTGTTGTTATTGAAGTGCTAAAAGTTTGTTCAGTCTGTTCTTTTCTATTGGCACGTGGTGCCCGTCTTGTGACCTCTCCAGTTGTTTTCTACTTAGAAACTTTTGAACATTGTTTGAGAAAGTACTGTTTGAACTTTGTTTGAAATGGATGCTATCTGTTTTAAACCTGTCTTGGTGCCGATTTGAAATGTTTGACTCTGGTTTCAATACTAGTTTCATTGATTGGTGATTTTTACTCCCGAGTGGAGAAGTGAGAAATATTGTCTTGATATTGTTTGAACCTCGGAACAACGCAGGCCGATGCCTGGGGAGCGTTTCGTTGTATGCTAGAAAACCTCCGAACGACGCAGGCCGATGCCTGGGGAGCGTTTGGTTGTATGCTTGAACCTCCGAGCGATGCAGACTGCGGTCTGGGGAGCGTTTGGTTGTACAGTTCTCTGAGCTCATGGCCTGGACCTTTTAGGTTGTTTGCGGGCGGAGTGACGAGGTAGTCATTGAGTAGCTTCATACCGCAGACAGTTTGTCTCCAGGGAGTGCTCAGCGGCACTGTTTGTTGTGTCTTGTAACATGCATATGTGAGCATTTGTGTTGCATTGTGATGTGTCAATTACTGAATATTCCTAATTGGATGAGATTGCCTGGGTATGTAATTTTAGTGCATCAAGACACCCGTGGAAGATCAGTACGGTCTGGGTGTGATGGCTTATTTTACTACGCCGGAATATCAAGAGTTCCGATCTGGACGAAAGGAGAAGCTAACTCCTTGATCAAAAGCGCAGAAAGGAGAAGCTAACTCCTTGATCAAAACAGCCAAAAGGAGAAGCTAACTCCTTAATAAAAAGAGCAAATTGATTGTCCCTCGGAATGAGCCTCGGAAAATTTTGAGCTAACTTGAGTTGTTTTGCAGATATGCTGTAATCGCGGATGATTACTCTCTTTCAAGAAGGGGAGATGTAACAAACTGTTGATGTGTCAAAGTTTACAGAATGGAAACCCTAATTTCTGTCAGAAACCTTAACTGCTGAAACCCTAATTCTGGAAACCCTAACCCTAAAAACTGCAAAAACCCTAACCCTAAGGTCAGCGTGGCAGATTTCCGAAAATTACGCTGGCATGATGACGTGGCAGGCTATACAGATTTCCGCGTTTTGCGTTGGCTGATGACGTGGCAAGCTATACGGATTTCCGTGATTTATGCTGGCAGCTTTTTGGCTTTGCTTTTGGACCAGAAGCTTTTAAGTTTGAAGGCTTTTTACTGTAAACTGCTTTTTAGGCCAAGGGCCTTTAAATATGAGGTTAGGGCTCATTCTCTGGCATGCTTCAGTACGAAGGTGCAGAGTCTCGAGTACCGGCTTGTACTGTGTTGATGCAATATAAAGAAATACCGAAAGGGGCGCCAAGGTTTGGGGCCAATACTCTCTGGGGTGGAATTCCGCCACTCCGTGTCGCGTATCGTCTCTCTCTCTCTCTCTCTCTCTCTCTCTCTCTCTCTCTCTCAGTTCTGTTGTTATTGAAGTGCTAAAAGTTTGTTCAGTCTGTTCTTTTCTATTGGCACGTGGTGCCCGTCTTGTGACAGGCTCACAGGTAGGGCATGATAATGCAGAGAGGTTGTACGAGGTTCATGAGCAACCTCCGATTCCAGAGCCATTCGAACCAAGACCTACCAATTTCTTCACCGCAGATATGGTAAAATGAGCCATACAGCGACTACAACACCGCAGATCAACCAACCACACGGGACAACAGAATGAGCACCTCATTTACACAACCGATAAGATAGTCCCATTGATTACACACGTCTTCAACAGGGCTATGGAGGAGGGCTGCCAAAAGTGGAGGACTAGACACACTATTGTGCCTATCGACAAGCCTGGCAATACCCTGGGCCCACAGGACCATCATGATTGGCCACAATTTGGCCAAACTCTATGGAGCAATACTTGAGGTAGGGCTCAACTCATATACGAAGAGGGGAGGGACTCTGGCAAAGGCTACTAAAGATAGCTTCATTAGACGATATGGAGCTTTGACGATGCTAGAGAGGAGATCATCATGCACACTTTCAAGAACCCCACACCAAGGAGTGTCTCTTCGACACTTTGATCCACCCAACTGTGATGTATGTTGCAACAGTATGGGCCCTTGGACTATCAATCACCTCATGGACATAGATTGAGAAACAACAGATATGTATGATATCACGTTTGTTCCCCAACAAGCCCTCACTATCACACAACATTATTAAGGAAGAGTTAAGTACTCCACCCATGCTAGCGAGGCTATTTATAATGTTCCATACAGACTACAGTTTTCCTCTCTCAGAGATGCCATCACATAGACTCACATGAAAAGCCTTCGAGGCCTCCAGACAGATTTTGAACAAGAGTCTTGGTACTCCCAGGTGAGAGAGTGGGTTGGAGCACATGGAGTCCACATGGAAAGATTACCACCCTTCCTTTGTGATCCGAACTCGCCCTTCATCCAGCTCGACGTAGTGAGAGGACGCGGTACTCACACAAGTGAGGATCTATGGCAGCTCTACATCAGAGAGACGTGGATCACACCTAGACAGTCTCGTCCCCCTGAGATGTATTCCAGTGAGCACTTCTTGACCATGCTAGTTGAGGGGTTCATCTAGAGACCAGGCTACATGGACACTTACCTGCAACATAGCTCAGAAGCGGCGATTGGTAAGGTCCGCACATTATATACTAAAAGCTGGTGGTGAGGGTGCAAACATTGAAGGTACCCCAGTACATATCATGCTTTATGCTGACGACATTGTTTTGATTTGTGAGTCACAGGAAGGCTTAGAATGCACCTCCAGGCTCTTGACGACTTTTGTAAATAGAAAGGGCTGATCTTTTACGTTGTCTTTATGGTTGCAGATAGACAAGTAGAGGCAACAGAGTCTTAAGTATACTAGAAAGTCACCTTTGCCAGCCAACCCAGGCGCTTCACCATGGCAAAGGCTCCTAAAGAGAGCTTCATTAGACGATATGCGGCTTTGACGATGCTAGGCAGGAGATCATCAGGCACACTTTCAATAACCCCACACCAAGGAGTGGCTCTTCGACACTTTGATCACCCCAACTGTGATGTATGTTGCAACACTATGGGCCCTTGGACTATCAACCACCTCATGTACATAGATGGAGAAACCACACATGTGTATGAAATCACGCTTGTTCCGCAATTGAGAAACCACAGATATGTATGAAATCACGCTTGTTCCACAACAAGCTCTCACTATCACATAGCATTATTAGAGAAGAGTTAAGTACTCCAACAGTTTTCCTCTCTCAGAGGAGTGATGCGAATGGAGGATGGTTTTGTGACGAGGCCCAGATACATGGACACCCACTTGTCTCGCGGGATACGATGTGCTATTGGCCAGATATGCACATCTTCACACCAGCTGCGGATCAAGACTGGGAGATACAACAGAGTACCAGCAGAGGCCAGGACATGCCCCCTGTGTGACATCGAGCCTGAGACAGAGTTGCACTACACATGCCACTGCCCCGTCTACTACGAGATACGAGGCCGCTTCCATTGCTTGTTCAGAGAGGGCTTTGGACCACTCTCCAGAGTCATGCGGTACGAGGATCAGAGATGCCTGGGTTTGTTTTTGCTCGAGCTGCGCAAACACAAAGAGAGCCTGATGAGAGGAGAGGCTAGCCAGTCTCAGAGACAGATCACACACTTCTTTAGAGCTGCTACTACCACAGCAGAGCTCGTCGCCTCACACCAGAGGCACACTGATCGACCAAGCAACTGAGCTGGGGAGATCCAGACGCCCACGACAACGGAGGACTACACAGCATCGACGGAGGCTGCATTAGAGGATTCGGATCACTTTGGCCCGACATGTACGATGCCCGGTCAGACTACTTACCATGGAGGAGATTGATGAGATCCGCCAACGACCGATGCTGGATCTCTTGTGATCTAGCTATCCTAGCTAGCTGCTTAGCTCACACCTGGCAGTTTAGGATTCCATAGTATTTTATTTTATCATTCTGTCACTTTGTCATCTTGTTACTCTGACTTTGTATCAGATCCACCACATTGTTACTTTTTGGTCTCATAGGTCACTTTGGCCTTTTGAAGATGTTAATATAACATTTCGTTTCTCTCTCTCTCTCTCTCTCTCTCTCTCTCTCTCTCTCTCTCTCTCTCTCTCTCTCTCTCTCTCTCTCTAAGGAAGGGGAAGGAATGCCATCACATAGACTCACATGCAAGGCCTTCGAGGCCTCTAGACAGATTTTGAACAGGAGTCTTGGTACTCCCAAGTGAGAGAGTGGTTTGGAGCACATGGAGTCCACATGGAAAGATTACCACCGTTCCTTTATGATCCGGACTCACCTTCATCCACCTCGACGTAGCGAGAGGAACACAGTATTCACATAAGTGAGGTTCTAAGCTCTACATCAGAGAGACGTGGATCAAACCTAGACAATCTCTTCCCCCAGAGATGTTGTATTCCACGGAGCACTACTTGACCATGCTAGTTGACGGGTTCATCTAGAGACTAGGCTACATGGACACATACATGCCACATAGCGCAGAAGTGGCGATTGGTTAGATCCACATATCATCACACTAGCTAGAGATAGCGACAAGCAAAGCTGCTCGTATTCCCCAAGTTGAGAGGTTCTGCTAGCTTTGCACAGAGAGGGTGATGGAGGACGAGGAGCACTTTGTTTGCAGATGTAGAGTATATGAGAGTATCAGAGACAGATATGGAGGCTCTTTTCACAAGAGAACCCACCCTGTGACAGATCACGAAGTGTAGAGATCAGCACCAGTTTGCCGCTGATCTTTAGACACAGACGTAGCTATAGAGACACTGCTGGCACCAGCAGTGGAGAGACATAGACATAGAGACATAGCTAGCACCTGTAGCTACACCAGAGGATGGTAGACAATCACAGCTTACAGACTTCTTGTAGAGGACCACAAGCCTACCACCACTCGTCACTCAGAGAGGGTCACCCTACAACAGCCTGAGACGGTCAGAGCTTGGAGAGACCCCCGAGCTCTAAAATACACAGCTCCAAGACACCATTGCATATAGATGCAAGAGATCCAAACTAAACTGACTTCGGCGTCTAATAGACTTTGGCATACATGTATATTTGATTTGTCTCATGGGCCAACTTCAGCCTCTAATAGAGATAACATCTCTCTCTCTCTCTATATATATAACATTTCATTTCTCTCTCTCTCTCTCTCTCTCTCTCTCTCTCTCTCTCTCTCTCTCTCTCTATATATATATATATATATATATATATATATATATATTATATATATATATATATATCTTCTTTTTTTTTTGGAAAAATCAGGGCTATATATTACCGAGTACAATATAATCCCCAACGGATGCCAAAATAGCCTATCACGTGGGGTGTACAATCTGAATGGAAGGGTGAGAGCCACTATGGTGACAACTCGACTAGAACAATCTCATGGTGGTCTGTGTGATGAGTGAAGGAGAAACCACTGAGGGGGGGCATAATGCCATGTAATCTGGCCACCTGTAAGTTTGAGGAAGAGTGGTGATCTGGCCCAACGCCGTAGAAAGGCAAATCGACGAGCCTCGGCTGCTTTAGAGGTACCTGAGGAAGAATCCCACTGCCAAATGAGGGTGTGAATGATGTCCAGCCAAATGGCCGTGAGGGTATCCTCAAGGAGCTGTGGTGCTGCACTGAGAATGTGACGACAACGAGCTCTCCAAATATTCCATAGTGTAATGCTACTGATGACTGAAAAAACTTCATCACGGGTTTGAGGATCCCCCTGCCAAGCGATCTGTGGTAACATAGCCAAAGTCCCTCGCCGATAACCAGTCGAGGCAAGCATAAGAGCTGGATCTGTGTCTGAGCCCTCGTAGAAAAGATGCGGCCCGGGCATCGGCATCAACCATGAGACAGATCCCCAAGTGAGAAATCCATGCTGAACACCGGCTCTGCTAAGTAAAAAGCAAACTCCTAGCCACACGATATGGGAAGAGGAACATGACCAAAGACAGTGTGCAGGGGACTCGGGTAGTCGCAGAGGACAGCGAGTACATAACGGATCATGACCCATAGTAGCTAGCCAAGTCCCAAATGGAAGTCCTGCATGTGCAATCATCCACATGAAAAAAGAAATACGACGAGCCACATGTAAATCCCATATGGCTGACCAAAACTGTTGTAGATAGGCGTGGGAGAGGCCTGAATGTAACCAGAAACGCATACGAGTGGGCTGCTCTAGGTGCTGTCTCATCAATGCTAATCTTCCAATTCTGACAGTGTACTCAAAGAATGATACAGGTGCACCGGTGGGGTTAGAGTGAGGCCAATGCCACTCTCCTGGGTCCCAATAAAGCTGAGATAGTGCACGACCCTCCCACACCCAAAGCCTCCAAAGGGCGGCATCAGCGGAAGCGAAACGGGGGTCAACACAACGACGCTTCCCACGGGAGCCTACTACTCGTATGGCCTCCCATCGAGTGCCGGGGTAGAGAAGGTGCGGAGAGGTGATAGCATATGTCAATCTAACATGAATCCCCTGAGAGCAGTCTGTATCAACTATGAACAGCATGGTGTCTAAACGAACTAATAAGAGAGTGCTCTGAGCAAAGAGACCTTCCCAGCCACTATGGGGAGGCATCTGAACCGTGCCTCACATGACTGCATCCCACTGTGAAGGAACGGCAGAGTCAATCTCAAGCACTCTGTCTGTCACCCCGCGACCAATGTCATAATGTTCTGCCACAAAATCTGCATCCAGCATACGTGTCTCATGAAACAACCGCATAGAGGCAGCAGGACCAGTGTCCCAAGCAGCCCAATCAATGTGAGTCCTCTCTCCAAGCTGACGGGGTGGATTAACCGAAGAATCAAGAACTGCATCATTCCAAATGAGAGGTTGGCGCTCAATCTCCTCACGACATGAGGGAGGTGAGCGTATGATAGCCCTTCGCGTGGAGACCCAAATCTGAAGGAGTGATCGGATGAAGGGTGAGAGAGTGCTGGTGAATAAAGGGGCATCCGTAAAGAGAAAACGATACCCTGTATGCCAAGTATGGCCATCTCTAGTGCCGCGGCGTAGAGTCGCTATGGAAAGAGCGACCTGAAGAAGCATCTTCCGAGGTTCTTGGCCGGGAAAAAGACCCCGAACAATAAGCTTGGTAAGAAGGGCGCGGCTCTGTAATTCTGGATCAATAATGCCAAGGCCACCCTCTGGTCGAGGGCGAATAATCGTGGACCAGCAAACTCGGGCACGAGTATCAGTACTCCCATCTGTGCCACTCCATAAAAAGTTCCGCACGAGTCTGCAGAGCTGAGCTATCACTCCAGAATGTAGCATCCAACAGGAGGCCATATACCATACTGTAGCCAGAATGACCTGGTTGGCGACCAATGCACGGCCAGCCAACGACAGATGACGTGAAGACCAATGACAAAGCTTCCTGCGAATAGACTGTAGTACAGGTGCAAACTGCTGCTGTGAGGAAACGTCAAATCCAACCTGGAAGCCCAGATATCTGCATGTCTGACCTGGCTGTAGCCATGTGAAACCATCAGTTACCCCCCAAGTAGGTACGTCATCACTGCCAACCAATAACCCATAGGATTTATGCCAGTTAATGCGTGCACCACTGGCAATGCAAAAAACCTCCAGGGCTCCCCGCATGGCATCAAGAGCTCCTAGCAAATAGCACAACATCAGCATAGTGTCATCAGCAAACTCCTGATCGATAAGGTCCGGAGCTGAAGGTACTGGCATGGTCAAGCCACGAAATGCATGAGTCTGAGCGCGAAGAAAGTCGGACATAGTCTCTCCCACAAACAGATACAGATATGCTGCTAAAGGGCATCCCTGACGGACAGATCGAGAGAGCTGAAAACAGCGACTGACACGACCACCAATAGTAATAGCACTGCTGGCAGTCCTGAAGAGAGCGGATATGCCTGAGATCCATCTCGAAGGGAAACCCATCCTGGCTAATGATCCTTCTAGAAACTCCCACTCAACACGATTCTCGAAGTCAAGGATCAAAAAAGCGAGAGGTTCAGAATATGTTCTGGCCCACTCTACTGCCTCATAAAAAGTGAAGATATTATCCAGTATGCATCTGTCCATGACAAAGCCTGTCTGAGAAGTGTGAATAATATCTGGTAAGAACGGTCGCAAGCGATGGCTAATCAGTAACGATATTATAGACCGAAGGGAGTAGGGTAATAGGTCTCCACTAGCGAAGCTGAGTGGTGTCACCCCCTTTCGGAATAAGAGATATGAGACCTGAACAAAGATCTGGATGCATATAGCCTGATGCAAAGATATCCTGACAACCACGAAGCAGTGGCGTACGCAATACATCCCAATAGGTCAAAAAGAAAGCTCTAGTGAGGCCATCCTCGCCTAGACAGGAAGATGGATCTAGACTCTCGATAGCAGCATGAAGCTCTGCAAGTGTGAATGGGGCCAACAAGATCTCTGCCATAGTGTCTGTACAACGACGTTGGGTGTGATGCCAGATCTGCTCACGAGCAAGTAAAACCTCAGTAGTGCATACATCAACAGTGAACAATGCCTCAAAATAATCTGCAGACATATCAAGAATAACATCAGGATGCATATGAAGTGTTCCTTGTGCATCGCACAAACTCCTGAGGGTGGTGGCAGCAGGGCGCTCTTTATGCGCAGTGAAGAAGTCCTTATTCATTCGATCAGCTTTGGCTATCCAATGAGATACTGAAGCATGATGAGTGAACTCAGACCTAGCCTCCTGTATGCGACAAATTTCCTATGTGAGCTCTGTCTGTCTAGCAGCGAGGAAAGCATCCTGAGGCCACTCCTCAAGCAAGCGCTGAGTGGAACCAAGAGGAATGTGGAGGTCAGACTCGCGTACTCTCAACTGACGATGAATACTAGCAGTCTGATCACGGCAGTAAATACTAGACTGAGTAATGCAATGTGCAAGCAACTCTCCAGGGGGACCACAATAAGAATCACCTGTGGACCACAAGTCACGAATCTGCTGCTGTAACACTTCGGTGGTGAGAACACTGTCAGGGATGCGGCAGCCTCGTCTCTGTGCAGTGGATCTAGTGAAAGAGAGAAACAATGAGATGGGAAAATGATCTGAGAGGCTTGTCCCTCGCCAAATAGTAGTAAATCCACCAAGAGCTGCTGCCCAAGGGCCAATGTAAAAACGATCAAGTCGCTCTAATAGTCGTCCCTGCTGTCTCTGAAACCCCCACGAGTAATGAAGTGTAGCAGGGTGGTGACCAAAAGAAGGTATGTGCCAAGCGTCAACACCTTGAATAGCTAGAAGAAATCGATCCCAAGCTCGCTGCTCATCTGGAGAAATGGATGATAGAACTGGAGGAGTGAGCGATCGCCAATCAGAGTCGCTCTCTACGTTGTTGAAGTCGCCTCCAACAACCCAAGAGTCCACAGAAGGTAGAGCAGCAACCAAAGAGGACCAAAAAGTAGCTCTCTCCCGAGGAGTAGTGGGTGCATATACTGACATAAAACCAATGGTAGAGTCCTGAATCCGGATAGAAACATAGAAGGCTCTGCCAGCGACAAGGGTGCCATGCGGCTGAACTAATGCTAAGTATCGTGGCCCCACTGAAATGCATACACCGCAACTCTGTCCATGAATGCCTAGAGCAGGCTCCCAAAAAGTGTGAGCCCCCGAGGGCATGAGATTACCAAAGGGAGAGGCAATCTTATGCTCCTGTACTAGTAATATATCCACAGTTCCTACTACATGAGCATGTAAATCTCTGCGAAGTAAAAGCTTACGTGAACCTCTTACCCGAGAAGTCTGTAAACCATTAGTATTCCAAGAAACTACATGTAAATCCATAGTTTGCATGGAAGAATTGGTAAAGCATCTGACTAACTGCGCATCTTCTTGGAGGCAGCTGGGCCATCCAAGGGATGAGTTTCTGGCGGGAGGAAAGCAACCCGCAACCCTTCTCTAAAATATGGCGTCTCATTGCACCAACTGCGAACCTCAGCTTGTTTACATTGCATGACAAATGCTGCAGCTTTGACACCCCAAATGCGCATAGACATAGGAAGCACCACATCTGAGGATACATGAATGATCATAGGCAATGAATAGCAAGCATAAACATCACTCCATTCCATTGCACCAATACAGGAAGGGAAGTGTGGAGACAATACATCTGGAGCAGAAGTAGACAACCATAAATTAAGCTGAGCCATAGTTTGTGCATGCACAAAATGCAGAACTGATCCTCGGACCATTCTTGAGCTGCATGGAATGGAAGGAAAAAGGAATGGGTAGGCTGAGAGCGACTGCCTATTAAAGAGGGAACACAACCTGGCTTGTGGTGCATAAGGTAGAGCTGCACTCGCAATGGTCCTACTGAGTCACCGCACATTTCAGCTCGATGAGTGCCCCATGAAAGAGGGCAAGAGCTGAGAAAACTGCGTGGGACGTAAGTATGAGCGGCTGAGGGAGGGGATGGACCATATGGTGGAGGGGGGGGAGTAAGGACGAGAAGGAGGGGAGGAAAAGGGAGAGGCACATGTAATCTTTTGGTCTCATAGGTCATTTTGGCCTTTTGAAGACGTTAATATTACATTTCATTTCATTTCATTTCTCTCTCATAGGTCACTTTGGCCTTTTAAAGACGTTAATATAACATTTTTTTTTATTCTCTCTCTCTCTCTCTCTCTCTCTCTCTCTCTCTCTCTCTCTCTCTCTCTCTCTCTCTCTCTCTCTCTCTCTCTCTCTCTCTCTCTCTCTCTCTCTCTCTCTCTCTCTCTGTGCCCATCTACTCAGCTGCTGCTCAAGAATAGATGCGTACAACCGTGCCAATGTGTGACCAATCATGATAGTGCGATAATTCCCAGGCTCCATAGGGTCTCCCGACTTGAAGATAGGTACAATAGTAGATAGACTCCAAGTATCAGGCAAGCCCTCACACATGGCACGGTTAAACATCACTGCTAGAAGCTCTGCTAGTAGATCTCTAACATGCGTGAAATGCTCAGCCACTAAACCATCATGATCGTATGCTCTCCCAGTCCTCATCCTGTCAATGGCCTCCCTCACCATCTCCGTGGTGAAAAAAGCACAGGTGTGTGGGCATGGATCGGGAGGGTCGGGAAGGGGGGGCTGCTCAGGAATTGTGTACAGAGATGATGCGTATTGTCCCCACTCCTCTGTAGAAGTGATGGCGAGGGGGGGGAGAGTGCTCCTGAAAGAGCCGCCATCCTCACCTGAGTCCTGACTCGAGAATAGCTTATATAGATCCTGCTCTAGGCGAGCCAAAAATGCCCTCTTCTTCCACCTCACTAGGCGTCGGAAGTCAATCTGTGACTGTCTGTGAGTGATGTCCCCCAAAAGCACCTCCCTCTGAAGTCTAGCTCTAGTGTCCCGGCATTCCTCATCATACCAAATGTTCTGGGACATGCTCCCCGACCGGCGTCTCTGCTCAGGCTGGGTATGTGAGTATGCCTCTGCTGCTGCATCATGTAGTGTCTGTGTCAATATAGTAGTAAGCTCCTCCAGAGGTCGCCCTGGCTCCTCTGTGCATAGGCGTCTGTAGATCCCATCTATGTACACAAAGTCCGTCTCCCACGTGAAGGTGTAGCGGGTAGGGGCTGCTGTCCGTAGCCTGTGTGCTACACTAAACTGAAAAGAGATGGTCATCGACACAAAAGCATGATCCACTGCCACACCAACAGGTCTGGGTCCAACCGTGAGATCCTGGATACTAGAGATGAGGCTCGACTGTGCCATGACATAATCCACTCTGCTGGCTCCATGTCTATGTGGAAAGCATGTAAAACCCCCCGAAGCAGGAAATCTCTGTAGGCCATTCAAGATGGCCAATCCATGTGCAATCCCCATGTCTATCAAGTGTCATCCATACTCGGTGTGTTCTCCATCTTGTGATAGTCTGGATAGGCCTGTCTCTGCAGCATCCATCTCTCTCAGCATCTCCTCTGAAGTATCATAAAATACTGTCTGATGATGGGGAGTCCTAGCATTGAAATCCCCTAGAATGATGATGTCACCATCTCTAGAGAACTCCCATATGTCATCATCCAAAATAGAGAAAGGGGACTGTCCTCTAGGTGGTGCATACACTGATGTGCTCGGGGGAAAGTAGCAAATAGCAATGTAAAGATATCTGTCTGTCTCTGCTCTCAGTCTCACCCACATGTACCTAGCTTGCTCGTCTCTGCGGGCGATATGTATCAATGGTTGCAACTCCTCCCTGAATAACACTGCCACTCCTCCTGATCCTCGTCCTCTGTGCTCTGATCGTGACTCCTATCTATAGGCAGTCTCCCATCTATATCCACTAATGTGAGGCATAGACTACCCAGGGGCCTGATGCGTCTCAGAGTAGAAGACGATGTCTCTTCCCCTGAAACTATCCTCAAAGGCGCCATCATCAAGTCGCATAGATCCATTACAATTCCACGTGGCAACTTTGGGGAACTTCCCAGAGACAGATATGCCCGCCTTGCACTTGAGTCCTCTCGACAGTTAGCCATGCAGGGACATACAGCATGCTGGTATGGGGAGATGACATCATGGTTTCATGCGCATGGGCTCAGCATAGACAGATTGCCTCCCTTCCAGTACTCACTGGATGCACCCTCTCTGACTCTTACACAGTCCGAGAGCACCAAGCTCTTCCGCCAGGACTTGACTCAGCTAGACACCAGGAGGACATGGATACAGCCAACACAGGAGTTGGGCACGAAGATGGCTTTCTAAAGAGAGCATCTTCTCCAGTTTACGGAGGATGGTTTTGTGACGAGGCCCAGATACATGGACACCCACTTGTCTCATGGGATACGATGTGCTATTGGCCAGATACGCACATGTTCACACCAGCTGCGGATCCAGACTGGGGGATACGACGGGGTACCAGCAGAGGCCAAGACATGCCCCCTTTGTGACATCGAGCCTGAGACAGAGCTGCACTACACATGCCACTGCCCCGTCTACTACGGGATACGAGGCCGCTTCCATTGCTTGTTCAGAGAGGGCTTTGGACCACTCTCCAGAGTCATGCGGTACGAGGATCAGAGCTGCCTGGGTTTGTTTTTGCTCGAGTTGCGCAGACACAGAGAGAGCCTGATGAGAGGAGAGGCTAGCCAGTCTCAGAGACAAATCACAGACTTCTTCAGAGCTGCCACTGGACACCCGGAGGAGTTACTACTACAACAGAGCTCATCGCCTCACATCAAAGGCACACTGATCGACCGAGCGAATGAGCTAGGGAGATCCAGACGCCAACGACTGCGAAGGACTACACAACATCAACGGAGGCTGCATCAGAGGATTCGGATCACTTTGGCCCGACATGCACGATGCCCGGTCAGACTACTGACCATGGAGGAGATTGATGAGATCCGCCAGCGACAGATGCTGGATCTCTTGTGATCTAGCTATCCCAGCTAGCTGCTTAGTTCACACCTAGCAGTTTAGGAGTCCATAGTATTTTATTTTGTCATTCTGTCATTTTGTCATCTTCTTACTCTGACTTTGTATCAGATCCACCACATTGTAACTTTCTGGTCTCATAGGTCACTTTGGCCTTTTGAAGACGTTAATATAACATTTCATTTCATTTCATTTCTCTGTCTCTCTAACCCAGCCGCCCCCCTTGCATGTTCAGATTTCAAACCTGTTTTCAAACTTTCTGAAATTCAGAGACGCAGAAAATGCTGAAATTTTCAAATTTTCAGATTTCAAGACTTTCAGAAATTCAAAAGTGCAGAATCTTCAGATTTTCAGTAACCTCAGCAATGCAGAAATTCTCAGATTTTTCAGTAATTTCGGAATTGCAGAGAATGTAAGTGGGTGTCACCCCTCCCTCCCTCCCTCTCGCTTTCGGCAGCTATAAAACATGAAGAAACAGAGTGAAAAAGTGACCCCTTAGAGGATGCCATTCAAAAGTGATAAGAAGAGATGACCGAGACCATCGAAAAGATCAACCACAACCTCTTGGGCATCTTAGCAAAGAAGAGATGACCGAGACCATCAAAAAGAGCAACCACAACCTCTTGGGCACAATAAAGATGCTTGAAGAACGTGTGTTGGTCCAAGAAGGCAAGATAGCCACACTGGAAGACCGTGTGAAGACCCAAGATGAAGAGATTGCGCTACTCAAGAAGGAGCTTGCCGAGGTGCGATCCCGAAATGCACTTGAAGAGGGAGAAGTGCAACCCTCATTTATAGAAGAACTAAGCACGATTAAAGAGCAAGTGCGGGCCATCAAAGAGGGGGAAGAGCAACACAAAGAAATGACGACCTCTTGGGTGAACGTTATTACAAAGACTCAACAGAAAGCGGATGAGGCCGAAAAATGGATCGAGGTTGCCAAGCATATGCACCAACCAAAGGACAGTCCCCCTTCTCTATTTTGGATGATGACATATGGGAGTTTTCTAGAGATGGTGACATTATCATCCTAGGGGACTTCAATGGTAGGACTACCCATCACCACACAATATTTTATGATACTTCAGAGGAGATTGTCACAAACCAGTGACGTGGCATAACCCTAGACACACAAATGGGTTGAAGACCAGACACACCCAGACTAGCAGACGGGCCCGAAAAACGCGTTGGCTTTGCCACGTGGCAGCAGCGTACAGACCCACGCAATTTGCGAAGTTCTACGCAAAGCGTGAGAGAGAGAGAGAGAGAGAGAGAGAGAGAGAGAGAGAGAGAGAGAGCTTTTGATAAAAATTGCTATAATGCTTTTAAAAACTTGGAAGCTTTTGGGGCTCTGCTTTTAGCATCCCTTATAAACCTTTATAAGTGTGGGCCGGGCTCCCACTCTGCAGAGCATCTAGACGCAGAGTCTGAGAGTGAGAACCGTCCCACTCCCTTGTACTTTTGAGCACAGATTTAATACAAAAAGAAATACCGAAGGGGCACCAGTCTTTGGGACCAATATCTTTAGGCACGGAACTCCGCCGGGCCGTGTCGAATCAATTGTTACTGTGAACTGTTTTGAAGTGAATCTCTAATGTGTCGCGGTAGAATCTTGACTTGGAGTTTCCAAGTTTGTTATAGTGGTATCAGACCACGGACGATTTCTCTTCTATCGGGAAATCCGATCCTTTTCTCGCGACACTTATGGAGTCAAAGAGGGATCAGTCGACTCCCTCTGCATCTGGTGATGCGGGAAGAGATCATGAAGAAGATTCTCACGAGGAGTATGCCCGCCTCGGCCTACTCAGGCGGAGATTGAAGAGATGAAGCGTCGACAATTTGGTTGACGATGCGGCAAAGATGATGATCAACATTGTGCAGGATCCCAAATTTGCAAAATTTTTGACGCAGACATCCTTTGACGAAGTGCACTCTTAGTGACGGCAAACCACAGAACCACCCCTCAAACCGGCACTCAAGAAACCTCCTACTCCAAGGATGTTTACAGAGCAAGAATTAGAAGAGGTGGTTGATACACGGATTACCCAGCTTTTTGACGCATCTAACAAAGCCAAAAAGCACGACAAAAAGCAAAAGAAAAGAACTAGCTTTCCGGGTTATTTGGGTCATCAATCTGCTTTTGCCTCGGCAAGTAAACAAAAGAAGCGTGTCAGATTTGAAGGAATGTCCAGTTCTTCTTCTTCTTCTTCTTCTTCCTCTGACAGTTCTTCTAGATCTTCTAACTCGAGCGAAGAAGACAGGAAAGGGAAAAAGCGAAGCAAAAAGCAAAGATTCGAAAAGGGCAAGAAAAAGGCAAAGAAGCCTAAGTTTCGCCCAGTTTTTGACAGTCCTACAGAGGACTCGTCTTGAGATAGTTCGGACTCCGATGATCATAGATTTTATGCAAAGAAGAAGAATTTTTATAGAGCCAACCAGTATGACTTTCTGGCGGATAAAAGCAAGAAAGTTCGAGAATTTGAAGAAGGTGGACAATCAGTTAGATTTGACACTTTTTCTGGATTCTGAGATGCTTCGAGCGCTTTGGCCTTCATATAGCAGTTTGATATAGCTTTCTCTGGAGGAAATTACTCAGAGCACTCCAAGATTCGGAGGGCTACCTCTTACTTCAAGGGAAATGCTCGAACATGGTGGTCCACTCTTCTATTGAACAAGAAAGCGCGAGTTAAATGGCTGAAATTTAGAAGGCTTTGTATTTCTTCTTGGTTGACTCAGGAGTACGAACGCGACATACGAATTGCTTGGAACCATCAAGAAAGATACTTTGGACGCATATTGCGAGAGATTTTGGAGCTCTTTTCTACCGCTTCTTCATTTAAGAAGATGTCCTTTAAAGAACAGATTGAGCGGTTTACCTTGGGACTTCCTACAGAGATCCGAGATCACTGCTTAGAGCAAAAGTCAGATTCTATTCAAGAGCTGATGAGTCATGCGAAACGGGGCTTTGCCATACACTCAGGCAATTTGACTTACCCCACAGATGAGATCATGACGCAGAAAACCGAGCAGACTTCTAAAACTGAAAGTAGAAAGAAGAAGAGCCCCCAAGATCAGAAAGATAAGGATGCACGACCCCGGCTCACTCCTCCGGAGAGAGCCAACTACATCAAAGAGGGGAAGTGTCTTGGATGCGAGGAACAAGGACACATCTCCGCGAAGTGCCCTAAAAATGCACAGAAAGAACAAGATGAAGAAAGGCCAGAGAACTCAAAAGCAGTTGAGGAACGTGGACGGAAAGGCAAGATGAAAGCAAAACTCGTTCCAGATTGCATGGGTACTGACCCTAGCACGATTGATGAGAGTACAGAACTTTGCCGAGCTTGGGGCAAAGTGAAAGATCAAGAAGCCCTAATTTTCTTTGATGGAGGAGCTAAGGCCAACTTCATTTCACCTGGATTACATGCGATCGGATGGGACCACTAGTAGAGGCAGTTCTAGCCGGCAGGGACGTAGCCATTACACCTGTCATTGGAAAACTTCGGTTGCATTGTCAAGGGTATTTGGGGCACGAGGACTCCTACATAATGCCCTTGGAAGGTTGTGATGTCCTCATGGGAATTCCATGGTACCACAAGAACAACGTTGTGGTCAACTATCGGGCGAGAAAAGCGACTTTGACTACAGAAAAGGGCCGAACCATTGTACTTGATGTAAAACTTATGGGCGAGTCTGTCCCTATTGTATCGGCTTCGGCCGTTTCAAGATTGATGAAATCCAGTCTGTTTGTTTACTCGATCTTTTTGAAAGAGTTGAATGATGATCATAGGACAAATATGTCTGATATAGGAAAAAGAACGCCAAGCTTTTCTCCACACTCGTGACAATTGCTTTTCAGAGGGCCTGCCAGGCGAGTTGCCACGAGCTCGTCCTGAGGATCAAACCATTGATTTGATACCTGGAAGCACACCACCGAACGCGCCACCTTACCGTGTGAGCCGAGCCCAGAATGAAGAGATTATGAACCAAGTGAAAGACCTCTTGGAAAAGGGTCTTATCCAGTCGAGTCCTTCACCTTACTACTCTCCGGTGTTGTTGGTTTTGAAGAAAGAAGGATCTTGGAGAATGTGCATTGACTATAGAGCTCTCCACAAAATCACCATCAAGAACAATTTTTCAATTTTCCTAGGATCGATGATATTCTAGACCGACTACAGGGATCCTCTTGTTTCAACAAGATCGATTTGAAGAGCGGATATCATCATATCTGAATCACGCCGGGAGATGTCTACAAGACAGCTTTTCAGACGACCATCGGTTTGTTCGAGTTTTTGTTGATGCCTTTTGGGCTTACCAATGCTCCAGCAACCTTTAACCGAATGATGGACAGGATTTTCAAAGAGTACAGATCTTTTGTGGGCACTTTCTTGATGACATTATTGTCTTCTCCAAGGATGAGGCACAACATAGAGAACATCTGCTACAAGTCTTTCAGGCATTACAAGATCACAAATTAATGCAAAGAAAAGTGAATTTTTCCTACCCGAGATACACTTTTTGGGACACATCGTCTCAGCAACAGGAGTGCACATTGCAGATGGACCCGGCCAAGATAGAGACTATCTGTGATTGGCCCGATTTGAAGAATGTCCATGAAGTTAGAAGCTTCTTGGGCTTATGTTCTTACTCGGCGGTTCATTAGAAAGTTTGCACAGGTTGCTTCCCCTTTGCATATTTTGACACAGAAAGGAATTCCTTTCTCGTGGGAACCCACAGAGGTGACTGCCTTTCAGACATTAAAAGAGAAATTGACTACAGGACCAGTTTTGACTTTGCCAGATTTGCAGAAGTCATTCGAAGTATATTGTAATTCGTAGTCTGGGTGCGGTCTTAATGCAAGTAGGTCATGTCATTGCCTACGAGAGCCGATTGTTCTCAAGGCCGGAATTGACCGCACAGATATATGAGAAAGAGCTTTTGGCCATTATCCATGCTCTTACTCAGTAGCGACTTTACCTACTCGGAGCCGATTTTACGGTCTTCACAGATCACCAGAGTTTACACTACTTCTTGTCACAGAAGCAGCTATCGGAAAAGCAGATGCAGTGGGAAAACATCTTGTCATAGTTTCACTTCCAGATTGTCCATGCAAGGACAGAAAAACTTGGTGGCGGATGCTTTGTCCCGAAAGCCGTTGGTTTTGGCTATTTCCGCGATACATCATAGGAGCTCCCAAGGTATGGTCGATCAATATGCCACAAATACAGATTTTGCGATTATTTTCACTCGGATACGGAATGGGGAGGTAGTTCCATTCGGGATGGCTACTTGATGAAGAAAACCATGTTGTGCGTTACACAGCCATTAAGGGAAAAGGTTCTAATCGAATGCCACTGTCCACCTTTTAGGGGTCACTGCGGCATTGCTACCACCTTGAAAGGTGTGGAGAGATACTTCTTTTGGCCGAGACTCAAGAAGGACGTGGACGATTTTGTACGCAGTTGCTTGGTATGCCAGAAGGTCAAGTTTGACAGGCATAAAGCACAGGGATTGTTACAGCCTTTACCCATACCCATCCGCCCCTGGAAAAGTATTACAATGGATTTCATTTTTTGATCTCTCGAGAACACAGAGTGGATACGATGGTATCTGGACTGTTGTTGACAGATTTAGCAAGCAAGCTCATTTCATTCCAGTGAAGAAAACAATCAAGCCCGATCACTTAGCGAGATTGTTTGTGGCCCAAATCTTCAGATTACATGGTATGCCTGAGACGATTGTCTCCGACAGAGACCCCAGATTCACGAGTTTGTTTTGAAAGGCTATTTGGGAGAACATTGACACGCGGTTGCAGTTCTCGTCATCGTTCCACCCAGCAGACTGACGGGCATTCAAAGATTGCTAATTTAATGGTACTAGATCTATTGAAGTCTTACATTTCGGATCAGAAGACTCAATGGGAAAAGTATTTACTTTGGTGGAATTTGCCTACAATAACACAATTGACTCTTCGACGAGGAAGGCGCCATTTGAGATTACTAAAGGTGCTACGAAGGTTCCACCCTTCCTAAGCACGAAAGATAAGATTTTTGAAACCGACCAGTACACACGGGACTTGGACACGGCTTTTGGCAAGGTTCAGGAGGCTTTGCAGAAATCTCAAGAAATACACAAAAAGGTAGCAGATCGCAACCCGAAGTGGAGGAAAACGAGAAGATACTCGTTCCAGAACAGATATTTGGCACATAAAGATAGGAAGGTAAAAGGTAAAATGATAAGGCGGTTCTTGGTCAAATTCAAGAATTATCCCGCATTGGATGCAAAGTAGATGGAGCAGAAGGACCATAGTAGTCTCGTACGGTCCCGTACGTTTTGTACGCGTACGATGATGTGCGGTACTAAACGAACTAAAAAAAATTATGATGTACGATGACGTTATGTACGTTCAAATTTAAAAAAACAAATAATTCTCAAGTCTAAGGGCCTAAGGCTTAGGCCTTAATACTTACTTATAGAAACTTGACATTTGTATAGATTACAAGTTAGTAGTTACAATACTACATAGTACATAGTACAATGTAAAGAGTCAAGACGCAAAGACTAAACAGAATGAGCATTACATAAACCAAAATGATCATTGAAATTTGATAAGTAGAGACCAAGTGGCAAGGGCTACAAAGTACTCAAAAAGTGGCAAGGGATACAAAACAGTGGGGGGACCAAGTGGCAAGGGCTACAAAGTACTCAAAAAGTGACACACCATAATAGAGAGACTAAATAGTAAAGTCACTAGTCACTAGTGCTCTCATCATCTTCCTCATCTTCCTCTTCTGAGCCTTGCTCATCAACATCATCCTCTTCCTCACAAGAGTCGAAGGATGACGGCTCATAATCTCCATCACTAATGAGGTTGCCTTCATCATCATACTCTGGCTCTCGAGGCTCTCTATCCTCCATAGTGATGGCCGCCGCACAAGAGCCGCTTCCGGAGCCTCGCCGCACATAGGTCCTAGGAGCCTCCGTGGGTGTTGTTGATGCTTTGCCTCTACCTCTTGTAGCCCTGGCACCTCTGTCTCTTGTAGCCGATGTAACTCCATGGATGACGACCTTCTTGCGTGATCGTGTGCGAGAAACCCGGCGATCAATCTCCTCAAGCTCCAAGTAGAGCTCACGAAAAATCATTTGCTCCTCAGGGTCTTGCTCTTTATTGACACTCTTTAGAGTGTCAATGGTAAGTGTGAGCTCATCCACGTTGACCTATTTGACATTTACAACATTGGACAATGAAAACATAATTAGTATATTCAAACTAATTAAAGACTAGACTCTAGAGTATAGAAAATGGAGTGAGTAGTGATTATAATTTATAATTTATACCTGTCGAGCCATAGGCATCTCATGCATAGAGCGCAACATGCGTAAATTGGAGCGACAATAGATAAGTCGCTCTAATTGCTTCGTTGAGAGCTTGTTTCGGATTTTGGTGTGGATGAGGGAGTATGCAGACCAATTACGCTCACATGCTCCCGATGAGCAATCCTAAAACACATCAAGAGAGGCATAAGCTATAAGAGACAATAGTTGAAGAGATTAAGCATAAAATGTAAAAGGTTGAGGCTTGTCGCTTACTTGGCCAAGAACCCTCAAAGCAAGTCGTTTGAGAGTAGGCAATTGATAGCCAAAGCTCTCCCACCAAAATAAAGGCTTCACCAAGGATTGCCGCTTCCAACACAAGTTGGAAGTAAATGCGGTGCCTCGTTGGTCGCTATAGTTGATTACCTCTTGGAGAAATGCTCCAATGTCCTCTTCTTTTAGCACCTTAAAGAGGTAATTGTTGCGCTCCTCAATAAGCTCTTGATTTGCAAAGAGTTCGGGCTTCTTGTAAGCCGGATGCAAGAGAGCCGCAAAGTAATGGATAGGTCTCTTCATCCAATCCCACCGCTTTGTGATTAGGAGGAGAATGTCGTCTCTCTTGGGAGAGTCCTCGAGGTAATCACTACAAGAAGAGAGAGGAAATGTACTAAGTAGAGAAACAAGCATGTAGAATTTAAATATATAGAGAATGACATATGTAATAATAAATATGTAGTTATACCGTGTTCCATCGGGAGCCCCATCTAGGATTGTAGACTTCTCAATCTCCTTGTAAGCTTCCTCCATGAAGTGCCATAGAAGCCCAATAGTTGCCCCTTCCATGTCGGTCATGCGGAGAGCCTTGTACAAGGGCAAGATCGCAACGACAAGACCCTTAATTTCTTGCCAAAACTCCTCCCGCAAGCAAAGCCGTTGGATGGCTTTTGCATCTTGTTGGGAAGCGGCGGACTCTCCATTCATCCACTCCTTAAACTCATCGGAGACCATGGTCTTTTGTATTTTGTTTTGCACATCATAGAGCCGCTCTAAAAGTAGCCACATGGCGGCAAAGCGAGTGGCCGATGGCTTCTTCAACTCAAGGTCGGAGTAGGTGCGGTAAATGGCAAGCACCCTCACTTTGCCATTGATGAAATTGATGATGGAGAGTGCTTGGTTGAGGATATCTTTCACCCAACCTAGCTCCCCTATGTCTTCAAAGAGAAGGTCAAGGCAATGAGAGGCACATGGAGTCCATACTATGGATGGAAATTCCTTCTCTAGCCTCTTACTCATTGCCTTGCAATTTGAAGCATTGTCGGTAATCACTTGCACGACATGCTCCGCACCAACCTACACAAGAGGCATTTGTGACAAGAAGAGTTAAAACTTAAAAATTAAAACATAGGACTCATTGGCAATTGCTCAAGACATAAAGGCTCGATTTACGGTTTTACCTCAAGAATGGCTTGGCGAATGTGCTTCCAAATGAATGCCCCGGTCACTTTCTTCCCTCTCGAACCCGCATCCACTGCCCGTAAGAAGTACGTGCCAAGAGGACAAGAAACAAGAATGTTGATGATGCCCCTCTTCTTGCGGTCGCTCCATCCGTCGGAGAGGATAGAGCATCCATACTTTGCCCAACCCGCACGTACGGGCTCAAGTGACTTGTCAATCCTTGCCCTCTCTTCATCAAGCTTCTTTGTTCTCATGTCATGGTATGACACACCCGTCCACCCTTCGCATGGACCAACCGCCGCAATTGCTATGATCATCCTCTTCCATCGCTCCAACCGAAGAATGTTGAAGGAGAGATTGCATTCAATCACCGTGCGGGCAATCTCTATTTCCGCGATTCTTTGTCTCTCCTTGAGGAAAGACAAGGGGCCGGAGCATCCACCCACCGATTTCGCAAGAGAAGTTTGCTTTGCCGTCTTCGGAGGCCGGCCACCATCACTTGAAGACCCCTTGGACTTCTTGGACTTCTTGGAGGAGGCACTACCATCACATGAGGCCGCGGTGGCACCGGTAGCCATGGACATAGTTGGAGAGGCCTCTTCCTCCGAATCGGAGCTATCAACATCCGGCGACACGAACTCATCCGAGGTGACTCTACCCTTGCGTGTCTTCAATGGAAGATACTTTCTCTTGCATTCCGCAAGGATATCTTCGGGGATATTAGGACATGGCCCCGCTTGTCCTCCTATCTTTGTCAAGTGGATGATGAGACGGGTGACGGAAGAGGTCATAGCTTTTGGGCAATATTTGCACCACCACTTGCAAGAGTTTTGCTTGCCCCCCACCCGCTCAAAATATCGGCAATGCTTCTCAAAGGCTTCATGAAGAGGAGGCGGCATTATGTAGTATGTAGCTAGTAGCTACTAGTATGATGTACGATGTATCAATAGATGAGAGAGAGAGAGAGAGAGAGAGAGAGAGAGAGAGAGAGAGAGAGAGAGAGAGACCCAAGGAAGCTTGAAGGAGAGACCCGTCACGGTGTCACCCAAGGGACCTTGAAGGAGAGAGATGGTAGACCCAATGGAGACTCGAGAGCTTGAGAGCTTGAAGCTTCAATGGAAGCACATGGAGATGAGAGGGTAGAGCATTGAGAGGCTTAGGGCTAAAGCTTGTAGCTTGTAGTTGTAGGTTGTGTTGGATAACAAAGGGGAAGGGTTGCTTAAATAGGAGAGGAAGAGCATGTGAGGCTTGACATTTGAGCAATGGGCATTGGCCCTTGGGCAATAAGCATGGCAATGTGCCAATGGCCCATGGGCAATAAGCATGGCATTTGGCTTCAAAACTGCCTGCAAACGGCTCCAAAAGGCCTATAAACTGGACGTTGCAAAACGGTCAAAATGCTGCCAACGGTCATAAACTGCCGAAAAAACAGGCCGGACGGAACGAACGGAACGCACGGGACGGGACGGGTCCGGCCGGACGGAACGAGAGGTTCCGTTCGACGTACGAAAACTACTTTGAGAAGGACCTGGCAGATACTCCTCAGATTGTGAACCTTTACCTTGAAGCATTTGGTTTAGCATAGTCTATTCCAAATTGAACCCCGAACTCAGCTGGGCGGAAGTTGGTGCAGTGGATATGCACAAGAGGGGAGTCGTTCCACTCCTTTGTCAACAGATTGCCCCGATTTTTGATACTAAAGTCATTGATGTCTCTTTTGAGTTTTAGGGATACTGTGAGCTAAAAGTATTCTGCTGTATGACTTTATGAATTGGAATTCCCGATAATATGATACTAATTTGTTCTTGACTTGTCTAAGTGCAAGAACTGATAGATGAAATGACTGCAGTATTTCGGTCTGAAAGATCTTGATAGACGTCATTGCAAAAAGGATTAGTTAATCGGGCATCTATGAGGTCCCGAGTGGATCTAGATGCGATTGTTAAATATATTACCGATTAATCATGGTCTCAGATCCGGATGAATTTTGAATGTGATTTGTCAAGTGGTGTCCTGTGATGTCAAGTGATGTCCTGTGATGTGACTGTCGATTGGTACATGTGCTAGATGTGTGTTCCTAGTGCGTCGGTACTAGCAGTTAGTGTCTGCTAAGACAGTTTGTGGCTTCTGTTTGTTTTGCAGGCGTAATCGAGGGCGATTACAATGCTTTAGAGAGGGGGGTATGTCACAAACCAGTGACGTGGCATAACCCTAGACACACAAATGGGTTGCAGACCAGACACACCCAAGCTTGCAGACAAGCTTGAAAAACGCGTTGGCTCTGCCACGTGGTAGCAGCATACGGACCCCCGCAATTTGCGGCGCATTTCACGACGCAAAAAGCACTGACTGGCTGTACGAAAATCTTACGCTGATTTTTGGTAGCTTTTGGCTACGCAAGTTCTACACAAAGCATAAGAGAAAGAGAGACATTTTGATAAAAATTGCTTTAACGCTTTTAAAAACTTGGAAGCTTTTGGGGCTCTGCTTTTAGTATCCCTTGTAAACCTTTATAAGCGTAGGCAAGGCTCCCACTCTGCAGAGCATCTGGACACAGAGTCTGAGAGTGAGAACCCTCCCACTCCCTTGTACTTTGAGCACAGATTTAATACCAAAAGTAATCGAAATGGGCGCCAGTCTTTGGGGCCAATATCTCTAGGCACGGAACTCCGCTGGGCCATGTCGAATCAATTGTGTCCTGTGAACTATTTTGAAGTGAATCTCTGCTGTGTCGCGGTAGAATCTTGACTTGGAGTGTCCAAGTTTGTTACAAAGATGCTGAGAGAGCTAAATGTGGCAGAGACGGGCCTATCTAGACTATCACAGGATGTGGAGTATACTGGGTATGGACGACGCTTGATAGACATGAGCACTCCACATGGATTGGCCATCTTGAATGGCCTACAGAGATTTCCTGCTGCGGGAGGTTTTACATGCTTTCCACACAGACACGGAGCCAGCACAAAGGTTTATGTTATGGCACAGCCGAGCTTCATCTCTAGTATCCAGAATCTCACGGTTGGACCCAGACTTGTTGGTGTGGCAATAGATCATGCCCTTGTGTCGATTACCATCTCTTTCCAGTTTAGTGTAGTTCACAGGCCACGAATAGCAACTCCTACTCGCTACACCTTCACGAGGGAGGACTTTGTATCAGAGTTACCAGGGAACGCCCCCCGGTGGGCTGGGAACGCCGGAACGGCGTTCCGGAGGGTTTTCATGGCCCGGAACGGCCAGACGTTCCGGAGGGGGATTGGTACCAAACGGCCAGCCCAGAACGGCTGGGAATGGCAGATTTTAGATTTTTGAGCTTTGTCTGGTGAGGCTCCCCCTTCTTAAATGCCCTTCCCCCCACCCACCCCTTACCTTCACAATGCACACAAGCTTTCAAGGGTCAAAGCTCAAGCTCTACCCTCTCGAGTCTCAAGTCTTGACTCTCAAGCTCTAGCCTCGTTAGTCTAGACTCTAGACTCGAGTCCACAAGGCTCTCTCCCTCTCCCCCTCTCTCTCACAAGTCACAGGCTACAGGGGCGCGAGCTCCCACCACCGACAGATCGAGGAGATCCGAGCCCGGGAGCGCCGTGCCACTGAGGAGCGAGTAGCTCAGATGAGGGCCGACCCGACAGCTTTCATCCGGGTAGCCTTGGCACCAACCCCGCCCATGTACCACATCTTACATCCCCCCATTTGTACAGGATGGAGCTAGATAGCTTGATGCATTCTCATTCTCATGATTGTACTACCTTGAGCATATAGACATGCATATACCCCTAGAGATAGAGCTCCATCCCTCCTCAGATACTCCCCTACCTACCTACATTCAGTTCAGTTTTGTTTCATTTGTCTTTCCGATAGACGGATGACATACACACCATGTACATTTGATTTGTCTCATAGGCCGATTTCGGCCTGACATAGACGTTAAAAATCTTTCTTTCTTTTCTTTCTTTCTCAAGATCTCTCGAGAGTCGAGTCTCCCTCTCTCTCAACTTTTAAGCTCTCTCTCTCTCTCTCTCTCTCTCTCTCTCTCTCTCTCTCTCTCTCTCTCTCTCTCTCTCTCTCTCTCTCTCTCTCTCTCTCTCTCTCTCCCCCCGCGTCCCTCCCCCCTCAAGCTCTCAAGTCTATACGACACACATTGGCCATAGTAAGGTTGAATGGTCTTCAAATCAAGTTTTTTGTGAGTATTAGAGTCAAAGGACTCTGACACTACTATTATTCAATCACACAGAGCTTAAAATTGCATTATTTGGGTGTTTTTATGCATCCCGTTCCGGACCCCTAATCGTTCCCCCGTTCCACGGGGGATCCCATCGCCGTTCCCGTTCCACGTTTCAGGTAACTATGCTCTATATACATAGATGGGATCTACAGACGCCTGTGCACTGAGGAGCGAGGGCAACCTATGGAGGAGCTTGCCACTATACTAACACAAACATTGCACAAGCGTACCCACATACCCAGTCTGAGCAGAGACGGCGCTCTGGGAGCATGCCCCAAAAGAGCTGGTTGTCATGGATGCTTGAGAATCAATCGATTTTGACATCACCTGCATCATCATTGATGTCATCGCCTGCATCATCGTTGAGATCATCGCCTGCATCATCGCTGATGTCATCGCCTGTGTCATCACTTGCATCATTGCCTACATCATCGCCTGTGTCATCGCGTGCATCATCGCCTACATCGTTGCCTATGTCATCGTCTGCATCATCGCTTATGTCATCACTTGTATCATCACTAGAAGGTTCTAGAAGTTTGAAGAAGAATCTCGAAAGGCCTAGACAGCTGAAGAAGGATCTAGAAGGTTCTAGAAGAACTAGAAGGATCAAGAAGGTTCTAGAAGATTCTAACCTCCTCAAGAAGAACCTAGAAAGTTCTAACCTCCTCAAGTAACCTTCTCAAGCACTAGTATAAATAGGGGTCTTGGGCTACAAGCCCTTCAGTCTTGCTAGCACCAATTGTGAGGCTCTTATGAGGAAATCCCTCTTCTAGTTCTTGTCTTATGTTCAAGTCTTGTCCTTGCAATCAATCCTTGTCTTGTACTCGAGTCATGTAATCCAAGTCTCGTATCAAGCTCTCTTAATAAAGTATTAAGTCTTGTAATCAAGATTAAGATTATCATCAAGTCCCAAGTTCTTGTACATTGTGAGCGCCTCCTCTTGCTCTCTTCTAGCTCTATAAGCGCTGATAACAGTTTGGCAAGACTACCATCTCTTGATCTTCTCAAGCCATCATGGAGCCGACGATGGAAGGTGGCATCAACGCATTGCAGAACATCCAAGCTCAGTTACAAGAACTTTGCGAAAGTAACGCTCAACTTCAAGCAGGGCAACCCCTAATCTTGGGACCAGTGTTGCAAGATCTTCAACATCAAATTCAAGAGCTTCAAGAGACGAGCACACATCAAGCACAAGCTGCAAGATCAAACGATTCTCAATAACATAAAGAGCCGAAGGTCACCATGCCTGAAAAATTTGATGAGACTAGATCAAAGTTTGCCTGATACTTGGAGCTTATCAACTATTGTACCTATCTTCAAGTTAGGAGACCCTATGGAGCTTGGGAATTATCGCACCATCACGATTGGACACACATTGGCACGGTTGTACGCATCCATTCTTAAGCAGCAATTGAGTAGGTGGGCAGAGAGGGAGGGCATACGTGCAGCCAGGCAGGCAGGGTTCAGGTGAGGTTTTTCTACTCTTGACCACATCATGACATTCAAATCCATTATTGAGGAGGGCATATCACATGGGAGCCGGATCTATTGTAGCTTTGTGGACTTCCGCAAAACTTTTGACACAGTACCCAAAGCTAGACTGATGCGCAGACTATAGGAGATGGGAGTACCCACAGCGCTCATTTGGGGGATCATGGCATTATAAAGGTCAATAGTGGGGCATGTACGCACCTCAGAGGGTCTATCTACACTGGTTCACTCGACTATTGGGGTGAAGCAGGGCTGCCCGCTCTCTCCTACTCTATTTGGTATATATGTGGATGAGGTTTCTGACTATATTGAGAGAGATAGTGATAGAGGTGCACAGCTGGCACGGACATGGATTCCACTATTGTTATACGTTGATGGTATTGTGTTATCTCCGACTCTCTGAAGGGGATGCAACGTCACTTGGATGCTTTGCATAGGTTTGCCCATGAAAATAGTTTGTTTGTCAACCTTGGCAAAACCAAGGTTATGGTGTTCAATACCACCCCACAGTGGATGAGGAGGTCACCACCCGCATTCACATACGGCCAGGAGACAGTGGAGTATACAGATGCTTACACTTACCTTGGGGTGGTCTTTAGTGGACCAGCTTTTTCATTGAGGAGAGCGGCAGAGACTAGACTGAACAGAGCCCATGCAACATTGGGTAGATTGGAGAGGATGTGTTCACAAGTTCAGTTTCAGGAGCCTCCGACAAAGCTCTGCCTCTTTGACACTTTGGTGGCTTCCGCATTGCTCTATGGATCTGAGATATGGGGAACTTCAATGGATCATCATGGGAGGTCGGGTCGCACTCATGGATGGGGGGCCATGGAGAAGCCTCTAATTTCCATGATCTCACGCCTTATTACAGCCAAGGCTTCAATACCGCGTGACATTATCAAAGCAGAGCTAGCTGCCCCCCCACTAGTGGTTCAGGTGCTCACCAACTCAGTCTCCATCATACACCATCTGTGGGAGCTTCCGAAAGACAAATATGCCCGCCTAGCACTTGAGTCCTCTCGACAATTAGCCACGCACGGAGATACAACATGCTTGTATGAGAAGATGACATCAAGGTTTCACGCACATGAGTTCAACATAGACAGATTGCCCCCCTTCCAGTACTCATTGGATGCACTCTCTCTGACTCTTACACAGTCCAAGATCACCTGGCTTATCCACCAGGACCTGACTCAACTAGACACCAAGAGGACATGGATACATCCAGCACAGGAGCCGGGCACAAAGATAGCTTTCTACAGAGAGCATCTTCTCCAACTTACGCAGAAGACCCAGATACATGGACATCCATTTGTCTCATGGGATACGATGTGCTATTGGCTAGATAAGCACATCTTCACACGAGCTTCGGGTCCAGACTGGGAGATACAACGGAGTACCAACAGAGGCCAGGACTTGCCCCCTGTGTCACACGGAGCCTGAGACAGAGTTGCACTACACATGCCACTGCCCAGTCTATTACGAGATACAAGGCCGCTTCCACTGTCTATTTAGAGAGGGCTTTGGACCACACTCCAGAGTCATGGGATACGAGTACCATAGATGCCTCGGTTTGTTTTTGCTCGAGCTGCGCAGACACACAGAGAGCCTGATGAGAGGAGAGGATAGCCCGTGTCAGAGATGGATCACAGACTTCTTTAGAGCAGAGATTGGACAGTCGGAGGAGCTACCACAGCAAAGCCCACATTCTCCTCGCATCACAGGCACGCTGATCGACCGAGCGACCAAGCTAGGAAGATCCAGACGCCCACGACTGTAGAGGACTATAGAGCATTGACGGAGGCTGCGTCAGAGGATTCGGATCACTTTGGCCCCAACATGCATGACACCCGGTCAAACTACTGACCATGGAGGAGATTGATGAGATCCACCAGTGACCGATGTTGGATCTCCTGTGATTTAGCTCTTTCGGAGGATGCACCCACATTGTGTTGTATTAGCCCCCCTTTCAGTTCACCCCCCAATCAGATCCTACACAATCCCAGCTAGCTGCTTAGTTCACATCTAGCAGCTTCGGATTCCATAGTATAGTTTTTTATTTTTATTTTGTTACTCAGACTTTGTATCAGATCCACCACATTGTAACTTTCTGGTCTCATAGCTCACTCTTGCCTTTTTAAGGCGTTTCTAGCTCGGCTAGAACAGGATTTATATCAGTTGCTTTTGAGCCAGGATTCAAGCGAGGCATGGCGACTCTTCCATGAGCACTCTCCCCCACCGGTCATCACTTCTATGGAGGTATGGGGTCAATATGCATCATCTCTCTACACCGTCCCGGGGCAGCCATCTCTTCCAGATCCACCAGAGCCATGCCCACACACATGTGCTTTCTTTACTCCCGAGATGGTAAAGAAAGCCATTGACAGGATGAAAACTAGGAGAGCATATGATCACGATGGCCTGGTAGCAAAGCATTTTATGCATGCCAAAGATTTGCTTGTAGAGCTTCTAGCAGTGATGTTCAACCGTGCCATGTGCGAGGGCCTACCTGATACTTGGAGTTTGTCCATGATTGTACCTATCTTCAAGTCAGGGGACCCTATGGAGCCTCGGAACTACCGCACTATCATGATCGGACACACATTGGCATAGTTGTACGCATCCATCCTTGAGCAGCAGTTGAGTAGATGGGCAGAGAGAGAGGGTGTAATGGAAGCAGGACAAGCGGGTTTCAGGAGAGGTTTCTCTACTCTTGATCATATCCTGACACTCAGAGCCATTATTGAGGAGGGGAGATCACATGGAAGATGACTCTATTGTTTCTTTGTGGACTTCCGCAAAGCCTTCCATATAGTTCCCAAAGCTAGATTGATGCGCAGACTGCAAGAGATGGGGGTTCCAAAAGAGTTGATTTGGAGGATCATGGCTCTATACAAGTCAGTAGTGGGGCATGTACGCACTCCAAAGGGGAATTCTGATTTGGTTCACTCCACTGTTGGGGTGAAACAAGGCTGCCCATTATCTCCTACACTATTTGGCATGTATGTGGATGAGGTTGCTGACTACATCGAGAGGGATGGTGATAGAGGAGCACAGTTGGCAGGGACATGGATCCCACTATTGTTATATGCTGATGATATTGTGCTGGTTTCCGACTCCCCGGAGGGGATGCAACGTCATTAGATGCTTTGTACACATTTGCCCACGATAGTGGATTGACTGTTAACCTGGGGAAAACCAAGGTTATGATGTTCAACACCACACCACAGTGGGTCAGGAGGTCAGCACCTACTTTTACATATGGCCAGGAGACCATGGAGTATACAGATGCATACACCTATCTTGGGGTAGTCTTCAATGGACCGGCATTTCATTGAGGAGAGCAGTAGAGACTAGATTAACGAGAGCTTATGCGGCCTTGGGAGGTTTGGAGAAGACGTGTTCGCAGGTTCAGCTATGCTCTATGGGGTTCAGATTTGGGGACCCTCAGTGGACCACCAGGGCAGATCTGGTAGCACTAATGGATGGAGATATAACGAGAGGCCTCGAGTCTCTATGATCTCTCGGATGATTCGGGCTAAGGCCTCAATGCCACGTTAGAATATTCGGGCTGAGCTAGCTGCCCCTCCTCTCATAGTTGAGGCCCTTACTAAATCAGTCTCCTTCATGCATAATTTATGGGACCTTCCCAGAGACACATATGCTCAGCTAGCACTTGAGTCATTCCGACAGCTAGCACTACAAGGGGACAGAGCATGTTGGTATGGGCAGATGACATCATGGTTTGATGGCTTCAGCATGGATAGACTGCCTCCATTCCAGTACTCCTTGGATGCACCTTCCCTTTCTTTCACACGGATGGAGACCATTCGACTTCTACGTCAGGATTTGATTCAACTAGATACTAGAAGCACATGGATACATCCAGTACAAGAGTTGGGCACGAAGATGGCTTTCTATAGAGAGCATCTCCTCCAGCTAACAGAGGATGGATATGTGATCAGACCGGCCTATATGGACACTCATTTATCCTATGGGATATGTTGTGATATTGATTAGATGCGCACATCATCGCATCAGCTAGAGATTGAGCCTGGCAGATTTAGGAGAATACCAGCAGAAGCCAGGATATGCCAGTTATGTCATATAGAGCCAGCGACAAAGTTGCATCACATTTGTCATTGTCCGGTATACTACCAGATACGAGGCCACTTCCACTGTCTATTCAAAGAGGGCTTTGGACCGTTGGCTAGAGTCATGAGATATCAGGATTAGAGATGCCTTGGGTTGTTTTTGCTAGAGCTACGGAGACACAGGGAGAGTCTCTTGAGGAGACCAGGTAGTGGGAGACATTCACAGAGGGAGATCGCTGACTTCTTTAGAGCACAGACTCGGCAGCCAGATGATTATGCTCACAGCAGACTTCAGAGTCCACTTATACCAGAGGTATATTGGTGGACAAAGCCACTGAGCTCGGGAGAGCTAGACGCTCACGTCTACCAGGGTGACCACGACATCAACGGAGGCTCCATCATAGGATCAAGATTATTCTAGCACGATATGAGAGACGCCTAGTACGACATTTACAGAGGCGGACATTGACAAAGCTCTTCAGCGATTGATGCAATACTTTCTCGGACAATGCTCAATACCGGACATCCTCTGGCATTGATGATGATGATGATGACTTCAGTCTGACGATTTTAGCCTTTTAGTTTAGTCTTTTGCTAGAGCTGCATAAACACAAGGAAAGTCTCTTAAAGGAGACCAAGTAGTGGGAGACATTCACAGAGGGAGATCACCCACTTCTCTAGAGCAAGGACTCAGCAACCGGATGAGCATGCTTCGCAGCAGACTTCAAAGCCCACTTCTACCAGAGGTATATTAGTGGATAGAGCCACTGAGCTCGGGATAGCTAGACGCCACGTCTACGGGGGCGACCACGACATCGACGGAGGCTCCACCAGGGAATAAGGACTATTAAACTATTCTAGCACGACATGGGAGACGCCTAGTATGATTATTTACAGAGGCGGACATTGACGAAGCTCCTCAGCGCCCGATGCAATACTTTCTCGGACAACGCCCGATGCCAGGCATCCTCGGGCATGGATGATGATGATGATGATTTTCAAGGTGACGACTTGAGTCTTTTAGTTTTAGTCTCTTTACTTCATTTTAATTTTGTACCCAGACATTGGATTAGATCCACAAGGATTGTATCAATTTGGTCACATAGGTCATTTTGGCCTTTTAAAGACGTTTAATATAACATTTCATTTCATCTCTCTCTCTCTCTCTCTCTCTCTCTCTCTCTCTCTCTCTCTCTCTCTCTCTCTCTCTCTCTGCGCTGCTGCCAGCCTTGCACCCCCCCCCCCCCCCCCTTCCCTTTCTTCGCACTTCTGCCAGCTCTCCCCTTCAAGCCACCTGCCTGGCTTTCACGCCATGGTTTAGGTACTTTGGGCTGCCCATTACATGGCCCTCCATTGGGCTACCCATTGACCCCCTTCCACATGGCCTCCCTAGTGGCTATAGCCCACCTCCCTCTCAACATGAAGTTCTCAATCACCAACAAGCGGATATCAACACTTGAGGTTGAAGTGAAGGAGTGGAAGAAAGAGATGGAGGCGACCTTTCTTCAAAAGATGGAGGAATGAAAAGAGGAGAAAAACCTATGCAAAAGGATTTCTCGCATCGAAGAGCAAGCGGCTTCACAAGAAGCCACAATCCGAACTCTCCAAGGTGAACTTCTTGCAACAAAAAGTGGGCGGCTCGAAGAAGGCGAAATTCAGCCATCCATGATGGAAGACTTGAATACCATGAGAGAAGAAATACGGGTTATCAAGGAAGATGAGGAGAAGGTCATGGGCCGCGGTCATCTCCGCAACACAAAAGAAAGTAGAGGAGACAGAAAAATGGATTGAGGTCGCCAAGAAAGGGAAAGGTAAGGAAGCTCCTTGTACACCTATTCTTATTAACATGACCCTCAAAGAGGAACAAAGGAGGAGGATGCGGGCTCTACATGTGAGGGTAACCAGCCTCAAGGACATAAACAATGTGGAAAAAGAGGTCACAATCCGCACATGCATGATGGGGGTGGACAAGCCTTCACAACAAAGTCATGGAGAGTGAGTAAGAAGAGTGATGGTCTGGGAGAATCTTTAAAAGAGAGAGCTCTCATACTACGCTTCCCCTTGTTGGAAGAGAGGAAGAAATTCCTGAAAAAGAGCAAGAAGACAGGTATTTTCCTCGGTGATGATCTCACTCTCTCACAGCTTGCGCATATGAGAGAGGTAATGCCAGAGATTACGGCGACAAGGGAGAAGGGAAAGACAGCCTTTTATAGAGATGGTCCGGTGGTGATTGTAGAGCGGCACTCTACATGACGGTGTTAGACCTATGGGACCACACTAAAGATGGCTACTTGGAATTGTAATGGATCTATGAGGTTCGACGTTGGTGCCTTTGAGGACACTTTCAAAGACAGGACATTGTTTTCTTCCCATAGACTCTTCATGCCCCTGGACACCTTATGCCACATGTGTCACCAGCGTGTGACTACTATCTATCCTTTTTGTTGATTTCTTTCTTATTATCTATTTAGCTTTCACCCATTATTAGTCGTCTATTTTACCTGTACCTTCAAGACACAACAAAGGGGAGAGGGATACAGGCTGCTAGATTGCACCTGTATGAGTAGACGGACACCAGATTGGCCCCTAACTTAGGCGCCCCTTTCGGTATTTCTTTATTGTTCAAAAGAGGGAATAAACGCTGTGGTTCCCTACAAGCTGCCCCGCACAAACTCGGCTGAATTTCCACTGTTCCAGCCCGATTTCGGCAGCATAACTGTACTAGAACCCTTCACGGTCAGTATTCCCACGCATTGACCGACTTTCCCGACGCATACGGGCACTTTGCAAAACCTGGCGAGAATCTGCAGCACGCTGAATTCTCTGTTTTCAGCCCTGAAAATGCGCCAGATCGCCTGTACAGCGGTCCCCTTGCGTCCCCGAACCTCCTGGGGGTATTAGGGTCCGTTTAGGGCCAAAACCCTAAACCTGCAAAAATACCATGAAACCGGCCTGTTCAATCCAAAAAGGGCGGTAGACTTTACTTTAAACCTTGATTTAGCTTTCACCCATTATTAGTCGTCTATTTTACCTGTACCTTCAAGACACAACAAAGGGGAGAGGGATACAGGCTGCTAGATTGCACCTGTATGAGTAGACGGACACCAGATTGGCCCCTAACTTAGGCGCCCCTTTCGGTATTTCTTTATTGTTCAAAAGAGGGAATAAACGCTGTGGTTCCCTACAAGCTGCCCCGCACAAACTCGGCTGAATTTCCACTGTTCCAGCCCGATTTCGGCAGCATAACTGTACTAGAACCCTTCACGGTCAGTATTCCCACGCATTGACCGACTTTCCCGACGCATACGGGCACTTTGCAAAACCTGGCGAGAATCTGCAGCACGCTGAATTCTCTGTTTTCAGCCCTGAAAATGCGCCAGATCGCCTGTACAGCGGTCCCCTTGCGTCCCCGAACCTCCTGGGGGTATTAGGGTCCGTTTAGGGCCAAAACCCTAAACCTGCAAAAATACACAGCAGGCTGTAATTCACTGTTTCGGGCTCCGTTCCGCGTGCCGGTCGCATCCCTAGCAAGTCCTCGAGCTCCCGCACCTGTAGGGCTACTTGCCCTTTGAATCGGACGAGATTTCTGGCGTGAAACCTCTCCGAATTCACCTGTACCTGCGGGGGGATTAGCCGCTAGCTAATCCAGTACCTGTGCAAGAGGCTCTTGCCTCGGCAATCGCGCATGAACCCACACAACTGTACATTGGTCAAATGAAGAGCCCACTAGAGGGGCATAACATACTGCCAAAGGGGAGAGAGAGGGCAGTGCGTAGCGTGCAGGGCATCACTCCTGGCACCGCACTGTGCATAAGAGGGAAAGCAAGCACTCCATAGCTCTTAACCTGTGACAGAGACTTGCAAAATGAGCCTCCCCGCTATAAATCACGTTTTTGCCTTCTCTATAAGTAGTAAACTGGCCTCAGAGTGCCAAGTGTCACTCATTTGTGCATTTTCCCGCTTTAGACCCTCGGGTCTAAAAATATCTCACCTGCAGCCTCTGTTGACTTGGCCACAGAGTAACAAAATGATCCCCATGTCAAACTGCACGTAATGACGCGAAGACATTTTCAGGTCCCAAAATAGCAGTTCCCTAAATTTTAGGAGATGCTGCCATTATGTCTTTCTAGGTCATCCGACCCTCTTTGTACACTGTGGCCACATCCAAAACTGAAATGTAGCCTCTGTAGCAAAGGATTCCACTTTGGCTAGTCAATGACCCCACTTGGCTAACCATAGTCCTTGTCCAACCTTAGTGCTCTCTTGCCCTCAGGCCTGGACTCCCTCTGGACAGTTCCACACTAGCTATGCAATGCAGGGCAGTTAGATTTCCCGAGGGGTGTTTCCAAAAAGTGAAAGTAAATAGATAATAAGAAAGAAATCAACAAAAAGGATAGATAGTAGTCACACGCTGGTGACAACATGTGGTGGGATATAGATGGGAGACAACCCGCAAGACAATCACGAGATTTGAGCATGGGAGTCGAGGTTCAAGAGGAGTAGAAGTGCTATTTAGGGAGGAGTTACAACCATACATATTGTACGGAGACATGATCGTGCTAGATACATGTGGGTGAGTCTGAGAGCTCACATAGGCCAATTTCTATATATTTCCATATGTTAACCCCCCCCCCCGGGTACGTCAGTATATGCTGCACCAGAGGACAGTCGCCTTTCTCTATACTAGATGATAATATATGGGAGTTTTCTAGGGATGGTGATATCATCCTCCTAGGGGACTTCAATGCCTGAACGGGCAACTCTACGACAATCTTCTACGACACTTCAGATGAGATGCTTAGAGAGCTAGATGTGGGTGATTTGGAGCTTGACAGATGCTTACATGACAGAGAGCAGACAAAGTATGGGAGATACCTCATGGAGATGACGACCACAGATGGGTTAGCCATACTTAATGGTTTACAACGATTTCTTGGAGCAGCCGGTTTCACATGCTTTCCACACAGACACGGGGCCAGTACAATGGACTATGTTATAGCACAACCGAGCTTTATTCCTTGTATTCAGGATTTCATAGTGGGAGCCGGATCAGTGGGCGTAGCAGTGAATCATGCTCTTTTGACATTGTCTATTTCATTTCAGTATTGTACAGCCCAAACATCAGGAGGCAGGGCAAATACCCGCTATACATTTACACCCGAGACTGACTCGGTGTATACAGAGGAGACCTATAGCTGTCTATACATAGCTGGTCCTCACCTCTCAGTGGAGGAGTGCACCACTTTACTGACTGAGACACTGCATGGTACAGTATCAGAGGCATACCCACACATTCAGTCGGGTCGGAGACGACATTTTGGGAGCATGCCCGAGAATAGTTGGTATGATGAGGACTGCAGAGAGATGAGAGCCCAGCTCCGAAGAGGTCTTCTTTTGGAGTCATCACTTACAGACAATCTCACATTGCTTCCCGGCGCCTTGTGCGACGGAAGAAACGACCTTACTTGACCCATATGGAGCGAGACTTGTACCAGTTGTTCTTCAGTAGAGACTCGGAAGAGGCATGGCGACTCTTTCAGGAGCACTCCCCTCCCCCGATGATTACTTCTCCTGATGTGTAGGGCCAATATGCGACATCGTTATATACGGTTCTTGGACAGGATCCCCTTCCAGATCCTACAGAGCCATGCCCACCTACCAGCACCTTTACCACTGAGATGGTAAAGAGAGCGATTGACAGGATGAGGACCATCAGGGCATATGATCATGATGGTCTAGTAGCAGAGCACTTTATACGTGCTAGAGATATGCTGGTAGAGGTTCTTGCAGTGTTGTTCAATCGTGCCATGTGTGAGAGATTACCTGAGACTTGGAGGTTGTCTACTATTGTGCCTATCTTCAAGGCAGGTGATCCTAAAGAGCCCAGGAATTACCGCACTATTATGGTTGGGCACACATTGGCACGGTTGTATGCATCCATTCTTGGGCAGCAACTGAGTAATTGGGGAGAGGGTGAGGGTGTACGGGCAAAGGGCCAAGCCGGTTTCACGAGGGGTTTCTCCACTCTTGATCATATTCTGACACTCAGAGCCATCATTGAGGAGGGCAGTCATACGAGAGACGGATTTATTGTAGCTTTGTGGATTTCCGCAAAGCATTTGACATGGTACCGAGAGCTCGATTGATGCGCAGAATCCAGGAGATGGGGGTGCCCATTGTCTATACAGATCAGTGATGGGACATGTACGCACCCTGGAGGGAATATCAAATTTAGTTCACTCCACCAATGGGGTGAAACAGGGTTGCCCCTTGTCTCCTACTCTATTTGGTATGTATGTTGATGAGGTGTCTGATTCCATTGACAGAGAGGGTGATAGAGATGCCCAGCTGGCAGAGACGTGGTGTCACAAAAATACGGAAGCGAAAACTGACTGTTAAATGCAATTTATATATACTCAAGAGACTTTGGAGAGAAGAGAGAAAGCTTGACACATCATTGGAGACTAGAAGATGGCCTGGTTCCCCCCCATAAAGAGAATATCTTTATTACTAAGGGAGAATCTTTACAAGCACACGAACAGGGCAAAAAGCCAGTCCTCTTTTCTTTCTTGTCCTTTTTCTTCTTCTGACTAAGAGAGTAAAAAAACTACTCTCTGACTACTGAGAGGATCTTTCCTCTTCTGTGAGATTTTGGAAAGCTCTCGTAGGCGAGAGTCTACCTTCCACAAAACTCATCGGAAGCTCTCATAAATGAGAGTCTATCTTCCGCTAACTATGCCTCTTTGGACATAATCATTCCTGCAGCCAAACCACGAAAGAAACATGCAAAACACACGCACACACGCTTGCTGTAATTTTCTGCACATAACCAGAAATTGTTAACTGAGCACGTTCCAATGCCGAAATGGAGGTCCTTTTCGCGACAGAAACGCTCCAAACTTTGTGTATGTGTAGAGTAGGTAGAGAGGAATAAGATTCTATTAAAGCTTTGCTGAAATTCACCCGGCGCCGTCGCGCCGACGGACGTGCCCCCGCATCCAAACTGCCGAGGACAGGTGATTAGGGGCTGAAAACAGAGAATTTGCAGCCGCTAGACAAGAGAGAAAGAGAGTTTTCCACTACTTTACACGATGAAACTTCTCCCACAGCTGCCTACAACCATGAGAGGCCTTGTTCTAGGTGATGGGTGCTCAGAGGCTCCACATACACCACAAGGTGCTACTCTCAATCTTCAATGGAGAGCTTCACTGCGTAGAGGACGTTCAACTTAGGGAGGGTAGTGCACTGCCAACCTGGCAAGAGGGGGAGGGGCTGCTCTCATATAGCCAACCAGAAGAGGGGGCGCTAGCATGGAGAGAGAGAGAGAGAGAGAGAGAGAGAGAGAGAGCATGGGTAAGTGTGCCAAGTGGCACACTTACTTAATAATTTAAAAACCATTCAACTTTTGACTTTAAAAGTCCTATACTAATTAATGAAATGTGCAATTAAGTGCACAACTGCACACATAGATGCAACAAATGAAAATGTTAGCTGCTCCTCATCGCACTACTCTGGCATTACCTGTTCGCACTTGTCCGGTCATTTGGTCCAGTGTAGACAATTTAAAATAATTTAAAAGACTTATCCTAAGGCCGTAAAATAATTCAGGCCTTAGGATTACTGTTGTTCTAAGGACCCCATCTCATTCTTGTGCTTGCACTAGCACGCGTAATTTTTTGAGCTTGAAATCTAAGGCTACTATCTACCCCTTTATTGAAGACCCGATTTCCCAATCACTACGGCTTGAGGGTATTTTCTGCTAGGGTCTCCCTGAGGTGCTCTTGCCGAAACTTGGGCGCACCTGAGGCCCCAAAAACTGCTAGATCTATTCTGATGTGCACACAACTAATTAGATAATTCTTTTCTCGTAAATACATTAATTATTTACAAAGTCTAACATAGTTACACGTGGACCCCATTGTTGTTATATGCTGATGATATTGTGTTGATCTCTGACACACCATAGGATATGCAGCGACAGCTGGATGCATTACACAGTTTTGCAAAGGATAGTGGATTGTCTGTAAACTTTGGTAAAACCAAGGTTATGGTGTTTAATACCACACCACAAAGGATCACGAGATCAACACCGACTTTCCCATATGGTCAGGAGATTGTAGAGTATACAGATGCATGCACTTACCTTGGGGTTGTCTTCATTGGGCCGAGGCTTTCTTTGGGGAGAGCAGCAGAGACTAGACTGACTAGAGCTTATGCGGCCTTGGGAAGCTTGGAGAGGATGTGTTCGCAGGTTCAGTTCCAAGAACCTCGGACAAAGTTATGGCTCTTTGATACTTTAGTAGCCTCAGCTATGTGGGGTGCAGATATGGGGACCTTTTGTAGGCCAAAATGGTTGAAGACGTATTGAGAGGCCCTTGGTATCTATGATCTCTCCACTAATCAGAGCCAAGGCCTCCGTACCCCACGCTATCATTCGAATAGAGCTACCTGCCCCTCCTATGGAGATTGAGGCACTTACCAGATCAGTCTCCTTTGTGAACAGCTTGTGAGATACTACTAGAGACAGATATGCTAGACCGGCCCTTGAGTCTTCCAGGCAGTTAGCTCTTCAGGGGGACACTTCATGCTGGTATGCACCGATGACATCATGGTTGGAAACGCATGGCTCCACCATGGACAGGCTGCCCCCTTTTCAGTACTCTCTTCAAGCACCCTCGATGTCTCTTACACGGGTGGAGATTACTAGAGTGGTTCGTCAGGACTTGATCCAGCTGGATACCAGGAGGACATGGATAGAGCCGCCACAAGAGTTGGGCACGAAAATGGCTTTCTATACAGAGCATCTTCTCCACCTCACAGGAGATGGGTTTGTGATTCGACCCAACTACATGGACACACATATGTCTCATGGTTTACAGAGTGCCATTGGTCAGATACGCAATTACTCACATCATCTAGAGATTGAGACTTGTAGATTAAGAGAAATACCAGCAGACAGCAGGATATGCCGCTTATGCTAGCTAGAGCCAGAGACAGAGCAACATTACATATGTCATTGCACAGTGTACTGTGAGATCGAGGACGTTTCCACTGCTTATTCAGAGAGGGTTTCGGTCCTTTCTTTAGGGTTATGAGTTATAAGGATCGGAGATGTCTTGAGCTATATCTACTTGAGCTACACAGATATAGAGACACTTTACTAGGGAGGGAGCGAGCTAGAGAGAGACAGTCCCAGAGACAGATTACAGATTTCTTTTCACTAGATATGGGACAGCCAAAGGAGCAGCCATCATTGTAGAGCTCGGCCCACACTCATTCGACCACTACCGGCACTCTCATCAACCGTGCAGTGCGCACTGGAGGTACGGAGATCCAGACGGCCACGATTGAGGAGGGGCTACATAGCATCGACGGAGACTACAGCAGAGGATTCGAGCCATACTCTCTCGACATCTAGAGTGCATATGAGGATGGATTCTAGTAGTAGTAGTACTTTTCTTCTATTTCTTTTGTACCCAGACATGGTATCAAATTCACTATTTTGTAACAGATTGGTCTCATACGTCATTTTGGCCTTTTGAAGATGTTAACATTTCATTTCATTTCATCTCTCTCTCTCTCTCTCTCTCTCTCTCTCTCTCTCTCTCTCTCTCTCTCTCTCTCTCTCTCTCTCTCTCTCTCTCTCTCTCTCTCTCTCTCTCTCTCTCTCTCTCTCTCTCTCTCTCTTTTGGGATACTACTAGAGACAGATATGCTAGACTGGCCCTTGAGTCTTCCAGACAGTTAGCTCTACAGGGGGACACTTCATGCTGGTATGCACAGATGACTTCATGGTTTCAGACGCATGGCTTCACCATGGACAGGTTGCCCCCTTTCCAGTATTCTCTTCAGGCACCCTCGCTGTCTCTTACACGGGTGGAGATCACTAGACTCATTCGTCAGGACCTGATCCAGCTCGACACCAGGAGGACATGGATAGAGCTGCCTCAGGAGTTGAGCACGAAGATGGCTTTCTATAGAGAGCATCTTCTCCACCTCACAGGAGATGGGTTTGTGATTCGACCCAGCTACATGGACACACATATGTCTCATGGTTTGCGTTGTGCCATTGGTCAGATACGCACATCCTCACATCAGCTCGAGATTGAGACTGGTAGATTCAGAGGGATACCAGCAGACAGCAGGATATGCCGATTATGCCAGAGAGAGCCAGAGACAGAGTTGCACTACATATGTCATTGCACAGTGTTCTATGAGATACGGGGGCGTTTCCACTGCTTATTCAGAGAGGGTTTTGGTCCTCTATCTAGGGTCATGAGTTATGAGGATCAGAGATGTCTTGGACTATATCTACTTGAGTTACACAGGTATAGAGACACTTTACTGGGGAGAGCTAGAGAGAGGCAGTCCCAGAGACACATTACAGATTTCTTTTCACTAGATATGGGACAGCCAGAGGAGCAGCCACCACTGCAGAGCTCGTCCCACACTCATTCGACCACTACTGGCACTCTCATCGACCGAGCATTGGAGCTACAGAGATACAGACGACCGCGACTGAGGAGAGGAGCTACACAGCATCGACGGAGACTACAACAGAAGATTCGAGCCATACTCTCTCGACATCCAGAGTGCAGATGAGGATGGATCCTCACCATTTCTTCCATCTTTGTTTCACACACTGTTACATCCAGTTTACCGGGTACCTATTGTATCAGCTGCTACACCCACGTAGTTTTAGATTGTAGTAGTAGTAGTAGTATTTTGTTCCACTTCTAGTTCTTTTCTAGTTCTTTTGTACCCAGACATGGTATTAGATTCACTATTTTGTAACTGATTGGTCTCATAGGTTATTTTGGCCTTTTGAAGACGTTAATATAACATTTCATTTCATTTCTCTCTCTCTCTCTCTCTCTCTCTCTCTCTCTCTCTCTCTCTCTCTCTCTCTCTCTCTCTCTCTCTCTCTCTCTCTCTCTCTCTCTCTCTCTCTCTCTCTCTCTCTGATTTCTTCAGTCTGAGTACCACAGAGGCAGAGGGGACACCACCACCACAGAGCTCGGTTCCCACCCATACACACACCAGCGGTACTCTCATTGATCGAGCTATAGAGTTAGGGAGATCGAGACGACCGCGACTGAGGAGGGGAGCCACGCAGCACCGGCGGAGATTGCGGCAGAGGATCCACAGGATTCTAGCACGACACCCAGAGTGTCGATCAGGATAGGCTTCATGCTACTGCTATATTGTATCATGGTGACACTTATCCCCACTTTGTACCTTTATGGCATGATACCATTGCTCAGCTTACCAGCCACCCATAGGAGTCGGTAGCACTCCTATCAGTTCTTTGTTTGTAGTTTTCTTTGTTTGTACCCAGACTTGGTACTAGACTCATCATTGTAATCAGTTGGTCTCATAGGTCATTTTGGCCTTTTGTAGACGTTAATATATCATTTCATTTCATTTCTCTCTCTCTCTCTCTCTCTCTCTCTCTCTCTCTCTCTCTCTCTCTCTCTCTCTCTCTCTCTCTCTCTCTCTCTCTCTCTCTCTCTCTCTCTCTCTCTCAAAACCCTAACCCTTTCTTCTATGTGTCTCCCACTGGGCGAGGGCGGCCTTGTGGGGGGGCGTTACTGCACCAGCACTGCCCACGCCCAAGCAAGGCTCAAACTTCGCTGCCCGCTCACGTCTTGCTACAGTGTCGACATCTGCTACAATGTCGTCATCTGCTACATTGTCGCTCTCTGCTTCAATCTGTGGTGTCGCACCAGCTTCGACTGTCCTAACATCGTCGACTGTGCCCAGTTTCATCACTGCCCAGCCCGAGCTTCGCTTTCGACTGTCCCAGCAGCCCCGACTATTGCCTCATTGGTAACTACCCAGCCCGACTGTGCCTCGTTTCGATTGGTCACTGTTTAATCAAACCTCTTTAGCCCGAGTGCCTCGGCTTTCAACTGCTGCTTAATCGAATCTCTGTACATCGACCTCAACCCCGAGCCTAAGCCTCTGTAGCCTCTGTACACACGCTGGGTTTTGGATCAATTTGGAACCTAGTCAAAGGGTTGTCTCAGCCCGCATTGCTCGTCCTCGACACAGATTCGGCCTCTGTTTAGCGAGCTAACGAGCCACACCGACAGGCCGGCCCTGTTTTTCGAGAAGGGTTTTGCCTTGCGACATTGGAAGGTCGACCTTTCCGACCTAAGCAGCTCAGCATTCATGACCACTCGGGCCTCGTCCCGAGGTAAGCTCAGTTTTGCCGGAGTCGTGTCAACACCTCCAAAGGTAGACAACATCACCCGCCTTCAATTCGAAGTCGAAAGCCTTCGTAAGGAGAATGACGAGTTGAAACAAAAGCTCTCAGATTTCGAAGCCCGGCTTGCCACAATAGAGAATCGCAAGGAGGAGGAGTTGAAGCAAATGGAAATCAAATTCACAAAAGCCAAAGAAGAAGTAGAGACGACCGTCACAAAGGAGGTCAAAACTCAAGTACAAGAGGTAATCTCCCGCAGGGTCGAGGACCGTGTGACGTCCACGCTGCATGAACGACAACGACAGGAGGATATCGCCCTCAATGTTCGCATTGGTGGGCTCCCAAGCGATTGGAGAGGGGAGGGGAACCTCAAGTTTCACGAGTCATTTGGCCGCATCCAATCCGCAATCCCCATGGTACAGTGTGATCCAGCAACAATTACTTCTCTTGCACACGAGCCTCGCACCAATCATGCAATCTACACTTTCAAAACCAAGGTGGACCGAATCAAATTTCTTGAGCAATCAAAGCTTCTCAAGGACACCAAATTGTGGTTTGCAGAAGATCTTACACCCGCTCAACTCAAGCAAAAGAAGGCAGAACTACAAAAGATGCGAGAAGCGCGTACAGCAGGGAAATGGGCAGTCTACCGAGGAGGTAAAGCTATTATTCAGGAGTTTCGAATTCCCAAACCGGTTCCCTCCTCACCCCCTTCTACATAGATTTTGTTCATCTTCATCTTGTCTTATCTTTTTTGGACCCTCAGTCCTTAACTGAGATGTATCCCACAATCCCCCCACGTTTGTAATGTTTTGTCTTTGGTCCCATAGGTCATATCTGACCTCCGTGGACGATAATACATCTCTCTCTCTCTCTCTCTCTCTCTCTCTCTCTCTCTCTCTCTCTCTCTCTCTCTCTCTCTCTCTCTCTCTCTCTCTCTCTCTCTCTCTCTCTCTATATATATATATATATATATATATATATATATATACCGGCACTCTCATCGACCGAGCACTGGAGCTACGTAGATCTAGACGGCCACGATTGAGGAGAGGGGCTACACAGCATCGACGGAGACTATAGCAGAGGATTCGAGCCATACTCTCTCGACATCCAGAGTGCAGATGAGGATGGATTCTAGTAGTAGTAGTATTTTTGTTCTATTTCTTTTGTACCCAGACATGGTATCAGATTCACTATTTTCTAACAGATTGATCTCATTGATCATTTTGGCCTTTTGAAGACGTTAATATAACATTTCACATCATCCATCTCTCTCTCTCTCTCTCTCTCTCTCTCTCTCTCTCTCTCTCTCTCTCTCTCTCTCTAAAAAGTGGGGCTTTGACCCTTTGCATAACATAAGATCGACCATAGGTCCATATACAAGAAATATGGGAAAAAACCTGAGAGATATACAATGAGATCATGGGAAAAAATCCAAAAACAAACCACAGGATAAAGCTAGGGATAAAGATACTATAATCAGGTGGTAAAATGTAGCTATCTGGATTGTGATCGAGTCCAAACAAATCTGCCCAAAGCTCTATCCACCTTAGGAGATGTGGCGAAAACCACAAGGTCCAGTGCTGCATATCTGACTAATATAAAGCTTTATAAAAACCTCCTGTAGCAGCTCACAAAAGGCAAGGGACTGTGAAACCCCTGGCGAAAAGCTGGATGCCCCCAAAAGCAGTAATTGCTAAAAATTAAAAACATCATGTTCATGGCTGAATATCTGCAGAGGCTTCAGGGCAGCAGGGGCGCCTCCTTCCCATAGTATATCCATAAACTTGGGAGCTTCGGTGCCTTGGCTGAAATCTCAAATCTGTGGCGCCAAGACATTCGTACACGAGGAGAGGAGAGCACCCCACACATGCTTGGCTGCTTTGTTCTATCTTTCAGGGGAAAAATCCCGCTCCATGGGTTGATGCAAGTACTTACATCCTCGAGTTCATGTACACGAGAGGCAAATGTAGAACACAACAACAAAGCAAGAATTGTCACGCCTTAAAAAACATCTTACCAGAATCAAACCAAACATCCATCGTGTCACTCCCTTTCACGTAATGCTCAGCCTCTTGCTTGTAATCTTCAGGCAAGAGATCTTCAACTCCCATGTACCACCAGGCATCACTGCCCTTCTGCCTTATAATTTCTGCACAAAAGGTGACAAGCTTGTCAAACACTGTAATTGTCTTGAGCTATATGCCGATCACTGATGGGCATATAAGCACAACCCTCCTATAATCGATGCAATCCATAAAAAGTGTAGAAACTCCAGCTATGCCACTCAATTGCATGTAATGAGCTCATTGATGCTAACCTTGAACATGGCTAATTGTTTTGGGATTCATTAAAGGTTCACCATTCTTGATATTATAAAACACTGGAATGGGTACACCCCAGGTTCTTTGCCTTGAGATACACCAATCTGAGCGTCCGGAAACCATAGCTGTAATTCGATTTTCACCCTACATTGTAGATAGCCAAATTAGCAAGGTCAATGCACGCGCACGCACACACACAGAGGAATGAAATGAACTAAAATGTTATATTAACGTCTTCAAAAGGCCAAAATGACATATGAGACCAAAAGAGAACATCCATGTGTGACTCTATAGTAACAATGTCTAGAGAACATAAAATCAAAAATAAAAGATGGTACCTAGAATGGGTAGGTATAGAAGCCTACCCTACAGCCTCATCCTCATCATCACATAATACATCATCTCAATACATATGGGGAGGGGTATAATCACATGAAGGCTAATGAGGTGAACAATGGTGATCATTCCATGAACTCTCTCATGGGTATCTGCACGCACGCATGGGCAGGCGCGCGCGCGCACACACACACACACACTTTTTTTTTGTAAATCTTAGATTAATTTAAAGATGGGAAACCTCAACATGAGGAAATTCCATTAGAAAGATCAGATGCAAGGAAGAACACAGAGGTGTTCCAAAAGGGGAAGGCGTTTAAAGCACAAATAGTAGAGCTATAGGATATCCGAGGATGTCTCCCCAACATCAAGGGCAAAATGTAAGGATTGCCCAAGGGAAATCCGAAACAACGGGGAAGGATCCACATCATTTCGATGGAACACACGTTGCGTTGGAGCCATAAGGACCATAGCGACCAAAACCTGACCCAAGTGAAGAAGACTACAAAATGTTGAAGGGAATCCGAGAGAATGCCGAAGAGCCAAAAAAATTTGTGGAAAATTGCCGAGGGAAAACGGAGGTGTATACAGGCGGATATGCGGTCCAGGAAGGTCCTGATAAAGCGACAATCCCAAAGCAGGTGTACACACACACACACACACACACAAAAAAAATGAAATGAAATGTTATATTAACGTCTTCAAAAGGCCAAAGTGACCTATGAGACCAGAAAGTTACAATGTGGTGGATCTGATACAAAGTCTCAGTAACAAAATAAAAATACTATGGAATCCTAAGCTGCTAGATGTGAACTAAGCAGCTAGCTGGGACTGTGTAGGATATGAGTGGGGGGGTGAGGCGAATGGGGGGCAAATAACACACAATGAGGGTGTATCCTCAGAAAGAGCTAAATCACAGGAAATCCAACATCGGTCGCTGGCGGATCTCATCAATCTTCTCCATGGTCAATAGTCTGACCGGGCGTCGTGCATGTCGGGCCAAAGTGATTTGAATCCTCTGATGCAACCTCCGTCGATGCTCTGTAATCCTCCACAGTCATGGGCGTCTGGATCTCCCCAGCTCAGTCATTCGGTCGATCAGCATGCCTCTAGTGCGAGGAGAATGTGGGCTTTGTTGTGGTAGTCGCTCCTCCAGTTGTCCAGTATCTGCTCTAACGAAATCTGTAATCCATCTCTAAGACTGGCTAGCCTCTCCTCTCATCAGGCTCTCTTTATGTCTACGCAACTCGAGCAAAAACAAACCCAGGCATCTCTGGTTCTCGTATCCCATGACTCTGGAGAGTGGTCCAAAGCCCTCTCCGAACAGGCAGAGGAAGCAGCCTCGTATCTCATAGTAGACTGGGCAGTGGCATGTGTAGTGCAACTCTGTCTCAGGAGCCATGTGACATAGGGGGCAAGTCCTGGCCTCTGCTGGTACTCCGTTGTATCTCCCAGTCTCCACCTGGCTGGTGTGAAGATGTGCGTATCTAGCCAATAGCACATCGTATCCCATGAAACAAATGGGTGTCCATGTATCTGGGTCTCGTCACAAAGCCGTCCTCCCTAAGGTGGAGAAGATGCTCTCTGTAGAAAGTCATCTTCGTGCCCAACTCCTGTGCTAGATGTATCCATGTCCTCCCTGGTCTCTAGCTGAGTCAAGTCCTGGCGGATAAGCCGAGTGATCTCGGACTCTGTAAGAGTCAGAGAGGGTGCATCCAATGAGTACTGGAAGGGGGGCAATCTGTCTATGTTGAACTCATGTGCCTGAAACCATTATGTCATCTTCCCATACCAGCATGTTGTATCTCCGTGCATGGCTAACTGTCGAGAGGTCTGAGGACTCAAGTGCTAGACGGGCATATCTATCTTTGGGAAGTTCCCACTAGCGGTGTATGAAGGAGACTGATCTGGTGAGCACCTCAACCACTAGTGGGGGGGCAGCTAGCTCTGCTCGGATAATGTCACGCGGTACTGAAGCCTTGGCTCTAATAAGCCGCGAGATCATGGAGACTGAAGGCTTCTCCATGTCCCCCATCCATGAGTGCCACCCGACCTCCCATGATGATCCATTGAAGGTCCCCATATCTCAGATCCATAGAGCAATGCGGAAGCCACCAAAGTGTCAAAGAGCCAGAGCTTCCTTCGAGGCTCCTGAAACTGAACCTGTGAACACATCCTCTCCAATCTACCCAATGCTGCATGGGCTCTGGTCAGTCTAGTCTCTGCCGCTCTCCTCAATGAAAATGCTGGTCCACTAAAGACCACCCCCAGGTAAGTGTAAGCATCTGTATACTCCACTGTCTCCTGGCCGTATGTGAATGCAGGTACTGACCTCTTGATCCACTGTGGGGTGGTATTAAACACCATAACCTTGGTTTTACCAAGGTTGACAAACAAACCACTTTCATGGGCAAACCTATGCAAAGCATCCAAGTGACGTTGCATCCCCTGCAGAGAGTCAACAATATCATCAGCATATAACAATAGTGGAATCGATGTCCCTGCCAGCTGTGCACCTCTATCACCACCTCTCTCAATATAGTCAAAAATCTCATCCACATACTATGTTACTAAGTCAGAGAGAGAGAAAGAGGTACTAAGATCATTACATCGCAAATATGACACACATTTGAACAAAAGGCAAGCGATTTAACTTTTAAACACCTTCAGCAGATTTCCAGAATGACCTAAGAGAGTTAGACATGGTGCAAGCCTTGTATGATCTGCCACTTTATGATCTGGCTTGCAATATGGACTTTTTATGCCTATAAAACTGCATTAGTTAAGTCCAAGTATCTGTGGCCAGGGACCTACATGGTTTAATAAACGGACCCAAGCCCTTGTGAAAGAGATAGTGGGCTATTTCTCTAATCTCGTAGTGGACACAGCATCTGCTTAGGCTATGCCCCTCTCTCTCCACTTAGTGAATGTGCCATTAGGTGCAAATCCATTCCGGTCCATATCGCCCCTTCTCAATCCTCTGAGCTCGTGAGTCGTCATCAAATGTGATCAACAGCACACCTGGCCCCATGGATTTCTGTGTATCCAAGTGCTACAGACAAGTGGAGATATACCTGTGGTCAAGTAGAAAAAATGGGCCCTGTAAAGAATCAGCCTCATAGCCACAAAGTGAGGAGCACAGTATCAAGTCCACTTAATATCCAAAGTGACCAAATCTGGTCTAGATGACCTTATCCTGGTTGGCGAGCCGAGGTCAAAAAATGTGACATAGGGAAAAGGAGGTGATGTCTCACTAAATAGGTCACATAGCTCCATCAAAGCTAAGCATAACAGCACTGTATATTTCCCTCCTGAGCAAGTTATCGTAAGCACTCCAATACCATGCCAGAGTATCTACATAGCGCCTAAAGCCAGTCAAGTAGAGGTTACACCTTGCAAGAGGGCCTTCATCACAACTCATTTGCTCCCATCCCACTTTAAAATAATGGAAAGTACAATGACACATATATCAACTTCATTCTGATGGCTGCCTTCGACCATGGTACCCTCCTGTGTTCATTTTGTGGCATAGGTTCTGCTCGCAATTAGAGGCACCCATATAAGAGGTACAAGTGATCAGTATGATCTAATGACCTCAGCCTCATCCCTGGCTGATGAAACTTTGCCTGTGACTATTTCTGCTCGATTGGTTGTTCTGATACCAGTGTCCATACCCCGTATTGTAAACACCTCTTAAAGAAACAAACTTAAATCTATACAGTTCAAGACTTGAAAAAGATATTTATAGAAAACAACAGTAAGAACTTGCCTGGGGAGGAAACCACTCCACATTGGCAATGGCACTTAGAGCAGCTTCCTTGAAACCTTCCACTGAAGCAAACCACTGCTCTGTTGCCCTGAATATGGTAGGCTTTTTGGTCCGCCAATCATAAGGGTATTTGTGCGCTGCAAATGTTCAAAACAGATATCAAAACGACAAAGAGAATCTGAGCAGCAAAATGATAACCAAAGAACTGAGGCTACATGATAACCTTTAACAGACGGATCGCATATGCAAGAAAATGAGGAAACAAGAGCCGAGCTAGAAGAGAGAAAACCAACAAACAGCCTCAAACGTAAGGAAAATGACCTAAAAGGCCTCAGCCTCTCTATGAAATTAACCAATTCACAATCCAACCGCATTGCATGTGTCCCCCTTATGATAGAAGCCAGTGCAATACTGTTGAATGATTTTGGAAAGGAAAACTATACCATAAGGTTCTTCCATCAAGAGATGTGAAGCCTTGTCAAGAGCCTCCACAACAGCGACATTACCCTCACTCAATACACTCAAGCCTTTAAAGTCTCCTGCATCTTCGGTGAAATTGCCTTCATCATCCACGGGTGAGAGCATTGGAAGATCATATTTCTGTCCGGTCACAAAATCCTCTTGGCCATGACCTGGTGCAGTATGAACCAAGCCTGTCCCTGATTCAGTCGTTATATATTTTCCCCCGATTACAATTGGAGATTCTCTTTGAAAAAGAGGATGAACATATCTATCCAGCATATGGCACACAAAACAATCTTTTAACATCCTTCCCAATAAAATAATCACGAAGACTTTTTTTCTTTAAAAAACAATATTTGGTGAATAACTTGCCTGCAGTGTTCTAGAGCTGACCCCGGCAAGGTCCCCTTTATTTCCAACTTTACATTCCACTTTGATTCCAGAACTTCTACCAGGTCAAGTGCTACCACCAAATACTGGAGGTCTGGATTGTGCAACCCATTCCCAATCTTTTTGGTTCTTGTCCCTACCTTGCTTGATCCATCTTCCGCAAGACTTGTTTGTGATGGGTGATGTACTTGAACAACCGCGTATTGAAGATTATCGTTAACTGAAACAGCTGTACATTGTACCAAGACAGCCTTTACCTTTAGCCATAGGAGTCTACACAGGCCTTCAACAAATCACTGTTTATTTACCGGTATTTGCAGGGATTGTCCAAGGTGTGGTGGTCCAGATTGCTACTCCTAAAGCTGGAACAAAATTCTTCAAACTTTCCGGGAAATTATCGCCAACATGAACGATTTTGAACGCAGAATAAATACTTCTAGAGGTGTGGCCATCTGGATACTGGCAAGAAATAAAGCACCTTCACTGTCAGCAGTTTGAAAAATCAATGACTGCAAAGACTTGAAAATTAAATATTAAAATTCCAAGAATATTACCTCGAGCTCTGCCTCAGCCAAAGCAGTGCGGGAAGATGGACTCCAATGCACTGGCTTCTTTCCACGATATATATGGCCTTTCAGAACCATCTGCCCAAACACCCCAATCTACAAAAGAAAACAAGTCCTTATCCTGAGAGAGAAAACCAAAACCATAAGAGAATCATAAAACAAAGGTATTTTCAGGAAACTTATGTCTGTTAAATATGACAGTCTGCTACCACTAAAATAACATGCCCATAAGCCTAGCTAAAATAACATGCCACAAGGTCTACGCTTCTACAACAAAATTTTCTCACAAGAAAGTCCAAAGTCCAAGTGTTTCTCTAATGTGATTAGCGAGATGAAAAACAGCTTCCGTGTACACCCGTTCTCTTACCGTAAATCCTTTCTATTTTAAAAAATCAAATCATCAAAGTACGCTAATGGGTCACAATGACAAAAGCTAGTACCAAATTACAAGATCAGTCTGGAAGGTACACCCTACACATTTTTTGCAACACGTTTGATGGCACAAATCCGAAATTGCTTTTAGAATTAACAGATAATGTGAACTGAAGGGGTAAAATGAACCACCAACCTGAGCAGCTTCATATTCTGGATTCAATGTCAAATATGGTTTGCTCCAGTCAGCCCACACACCATACCTCTGTTCGAAAACCCATATGTTAAAGCCTAACTCAGGTCTTAATATGGTGAACCTCATCATGATTAGCATGCACAAAATTTTCTGCTTTAAAAAAATATATACATGCAAATGAACGCTCCATTAAAGCTCTGACAAAGAAAAATCAAGATCCTTTCTGCGCTCAGTACCTCATGCCTACAAATTCCTAAAAGGGCAGCAATTTGAGATGAAGATTATCAGGGAGCCTGGTTTCCCTACTTCGACAAGTGTGAAGAAGAAGGATCGGGGAAGCTCACAATGGAGAGGCTCGCAGGCTACAAATTCCTAAAAGGGCAGCAATTTGAGATGAAGATTATCAGGGAGCCTGGTTTTCATACTTCGACAAGTGTGAAGCAAAAGGATCGGGGAAGCTCACAAGGGAGAGGCTCGCAGGCTATAATAGTCGTTGGCAAAGCACGCAACAGAGAGAGAGAGAGAGAGAGAGAGAGAGAGAGAGAGAGAGAGAGAGAGAAATGGAATGAAATGTTATATTAACGTCTTCAAAAGGCCACAGTGACCTATGAGACCACAAAGTTACAATGTGGTGGATTTGATACAAAGTCAGAGTAACAAACTAACTAACAACATAACAAAACAAAACAAAAAATACTATGGGATCCTAGACTGGTCGATGTGAACTAAGCAAAAGGGGCAGCTTGCCCGGATAGCTAAATCACAGAAGATCTAGCATCGGGCGCTGGCGGATCTCATCAATCTCCTCCATGGTCAGTAGTCTGACCGGGCGTCGTGCATGCCTGGCCAAAGTGCTCCGAATCTTCTGATGAAGCCTCCGTCGATGTTGTGTAGTCCTCTGCAGTCGTGGGCGCCTGGATTTCCCCAGCTCACTCGCTCGGTCGATCAGTGTGCCTCTGGTGTGAGACGAAAGTGACCTCTGCTGTGGTAGTAGCTCCTGCGGCTGTCCAGTGTTTGCTCTAAAGAAATCTGTGATCCGTCTCTGAGACTGGCTAGCCTCTCCACGCATCAGGCTATCTCTGTGTCTACGCAGCTCGAGCAAGAACAAACCCAAGCATCTCTGATCCTCATATCCCATGACTGTGGAGAGTGGTCCAAAACCCTCTCTGAACAAGCAATGGAAGCGGCCTCGTATCTCGTAGTAGACGAGGCAGCGGCATGTGTAGTGCAACTCTGTCTCAGGCTCCATGTCACACAAGGGGCAAGTCCTGGCCTCTGCCGGTAGTCCGCTGTATCTCCCAGTCTCAATCCGCAGCTGGTGAGAAGATGTGCGGAACTGGCCAATAGCACATCTTATCCCATGAGACAAGTGGGTGTCCATGTATCTGGGTCTCGTCACAAAACCATCTTCCGTAAGCTTGAGAAGATGCTCTCTGTAGAAAGCCATCTTCGTGCCCAGCTCCTGCACCGGCTGTATCCATGTCCTCCTGGTGTCTAGCTGGGTCAAGTCTTGACGGATGAGCCTGGTGATCTCGGACTGTGTAAGAGTGAGAGATGGTGCATCCAATGAGTACTGGAAGGGTGGCAACCTTTCTATGCTGAACCCATGCGCCTGAAACCATGATGTCATCTCCCCATACCAACATGCTGTATCTCCCTGCATGGCTAACTGTCGAGAGGACTCGAGTGCAATGCGAGCATATCTGTCTCTAAGAAGTTCCCACACGCGGTGTATGAAGGAGACTGATCTGGTGAGCGCCTCAACCACTAATGGGGGGGCCGCTAGCTCTGCTCGGATAATGGCATGTGGTACTAATGCCTTGGCTCTAATGAGCCGCGAGATCATAGAGATCAAAGGTTTCTCCATGCTCCCCCATCCATCAGTGTGACCCGACCCCCAGTGATGATCCAATGAAGGTCCCCATATCTCAGCTCCATAGAGCAATGCAGAAGCCACCAAGGTGTCAAAGAGCCAGAGCTTCGTCCTAGGCTCCTGAAACTGAACTTGTGAACACATCCTCTCCAATCTACCCAATGCTACACGGGCTCTAGTCAATCTGGTCTTTGCTGCTCTCCTGAGTGAGAATGTCGGTCCGCTAAAAACCACTCCAAGGTAAGTGTAAGCATCTGTGTACTCCACAGTCTCCTGGCCATATGTGAATGTAGGTGCTGACCTCCTGATCCACTGTGGGGTGGTATTAAACACCATAACCTTGGTTTTACCAAGGTTGACAGACAAACCACTTTCATGGGCAAACCTATGCAAAGCATCCAAGTGACGTTGCATCCCCTCCGGAGATTCGGAGATCAACACAATATCATCAGCATATAACAAAAGTGGGATCCATGTCCCTGCCAACTGTGCACCTCTGTCACCATCGCTCTCAATGTAGTCAGAAACCTCATCTACATACATACCGAATAGAGTAGGAGAGAGCGGGCAACCCTGCTTCACCCCAACAGTGGAGTGAACCGGTGTAGATAGTCCCTCAGGGGTGCGTACGTGCCCAACTACTGATCTGTACAATGCCATGATCCCCCAAATGAGCTCTGTGGGTACTCCCATCTCTTGTAGTCTACGCATCAATCTAGCTCTGGGTACTGTGTCAAAGGCTTTGCGGAAGTCCACAAAGCTACAATAGATCCGTCTCCAATGAGATCTGCCCTCCTCGATGATGGCCCGGAGTGTCAAGATATGGTCAAGAGTAGAGAAGCCTCTCCTGAACCCTGCCTGCCCATCTGCACGTATTCCTTCCCTCTCTGCCCATCTACTCAATTGCTGCTCAAGAATGGATGCAAACAACCGTGCCAGTGTGTGTCCAATCATGATAGTGCGATAATTCCTAGGCTCCATAGGGTCTCCTGACTTGAAGATAGGTACAATCGTAGATAGGCTCCAAGTATCAGGCAAGCCCTCACACATGGCACGGTTAAACATAAGTGCTAGAAGCTCTGCTAGTAGATCTTTGGCATGTATGAAACACTCAGCCACTAGGCCATCATGATCAGATGCTCTCCCAGTCCTCATCCTGTCAATGGCTTTCTTCACCATCTCAGCGGTGAAAAAAGCACATGTGTGTGGGCATGGATCGGAGAGGTTGTGTACAAAGATGATGCGTACTGACCCCAGGTCTCTGTAGAGGTAACGGCGGGGGGGGGGGACTGCTCATGAAAGAGCCGCTACGCCTCACGCGAGTCCTGACTCAAGAATAATTGGTACAGATCTTGCTCTAGTCGAGCCAAAAATGCCCTCTTCTTCCGCCGCACCAGGCGTCGGAAGTCAATCTGTGATTGTCTGTGAGTGATGCCCCCCAAAAGTACCTCCCTTTGAAGTCTAGCTCTAGTCTGGCGGCACTCCTCATCATACCAGCTGTTCTGAGGCATGTTCCCTGAACGGCGTCTTTGCTCAGGCTGGGTGTGTGGGTATGCCTCTGCTGCTGCATCATGTAATGTTTGTGTCAGTATAGTAGTAAGCTCCTCCACTGGTCGCCCTGGTTCCTCAGTGCATAATCGTCTGTAGATCCCGTCTATGTATACAGAGTCCGTCTCCCGCGTGAAGATATAGCGAGTAGGGGCCTCATATCTGACTCTCATATGCTCCACATCTGCAAGAAAAGTGCTCCTCGTCCTCAATCACCCTCTCTGTTCAAAGCTGGCAAAACCTCTTAGCTCGGGGGGTATGGGGAGCTCTTCCCGTCTCTATCTCTAGCCGGTGTGATGATACTCAAAGCTGACCAATTGCCACTCGTGAGCTATGTGTCCACGTATTGTGGTCTCTATATGAACCCCTCGTGTAGCATGGTCAAGAAAGCTCCCTGTAATGCAGCATCTTCGAGGGAAAAGGCTGACTACATGCGATCCATGTCTCTCTAGTGTAGAGCTGCCATAGAACGTGTATGAGTATTATGTTCCTCTCATTGTGTGAGCTAGATGAAAAGTGAGTCTAGGTCATACTAGAAGGGTGGTCACCTATCCATATCTAGTCCAAGTGCTCCGAACCACTCTCTCACCTCCGAGTACCCAAACTCCTGCTCACCTTCTGAAATCTATCTGGGGGCCTCAAAGGCTCTGCATGTGAGTCTATCTGATGGCATCTCCCACATCCTTTGAATGAGGCAAACTGTCAGGAAAATCGCCTCGATTAGCATGCGTGGAGTGGCTAATTCTGCTCCAATAATGTCGTGTGGTACTGAGGGCTTGCTGCAGAACAAGTATGATATAATACATATATGCAGTCTCTCAATCTGTGTCCATGAGGTAGCTGATAGTCCAGGGGCCCATACTCTTACAGAATACATTAAAGCTGGGGTAACCAAAGTGTTGAAGAGCTACCCCTTGGTGCGGGGCTCCTTAAAATGTGCCTAATGACATCTCCTTTTTAGCATGGCCAAAGCCACATATCCTCTTGTGAGTTTGCCCGTAGCCTCCTTTGCCATAGTGCAGCTCCCGGGTTGGCTGGCAAAGGTGACTCCCAAGTACATCATCTCAGGTGAATATTTATGGGACAGTTGGCTAGAACCAATCAGATGGTGCAGACGCCGACTTGGTTTTTTCTATTTTTTTGGGGGGGAGGGAGGGGGCGCGGGGGGGGATGAAATGTTATATTAACGTCTTCAAAAGGCCACAGTGACCTATGAGACACGAAAGTTACAATGTGGTGGATTTGATACAAAGTCAGAGAGAGAGAGAGAGAGAGAGAGAGAGAGAGAGAGAGAGAGAGAGAGAGAATCTAATAGACTTGGACACTCCAAGCCGAAGATCCACAACGACACACGTGAGAGAAACTGGAAACAACTCAACAGAACTGAAAAGAGAGAGAGAGAGAGAGAGAGAGAGAGAGAGAGAGAGAGAGAGAGAGATGGCATGGCAGAGTTCCACACCTAGACGCACTGGCCCAAAGACTAGCACCCCTTCTCGGTATTCTTTATTATTATGCTTCTCAGAGTACAACGTCCGAGGGTCCTCCTCTCAACGCTTCCCCGCAAAACTGAGGAGGAAAGGAGGCCCTTGCTCTGCTTATAAACTTCCAAGGAGGCCCAAAAGCTAGGCGCCCCCAGAAGCTGATAGATTAAAAAGCTCTAGGCTCAAAAGCAAGTGCCCCATGGGCAGGTCCGTACATTGCTGCCATGTCATCAGCCCAGCGCAAACCGCACCGCGATTTGTGGGTGTCCGTACAACCTGCCATGTGTCACTTTTTACGCAAAAATTGGATCTTGCTTTATTTACAAGGTTTTAGGCCCCTCAGCCGGGCTCCATAAGTTGGGAGGGGTTAGGTTTTTAATCCTAACCCCTTCTAAGTCTCTCGGCCATTACCTGTAAGTTGGTAAAACTTCTTCTGCTTCTCTAAGTTGGCCCCTTCTATCCGGGCTCTATTCTTTAGGCCATGCCACGTCATCACTTTGTGACATACCCCCCTCCTGAACGAATTGTATTCGATTACGTCTACAAAACAGACAATGAACAAAAACTAGTTCACTAGACACTGACTCTCAAGTACTGACGTACTAGACCACACATATCCAACACTTGCACGAAGACGACAATCACATCACTATCCCCGTCGACATCTTAGGTGAGAATCATGATCATGGTAACTTATTTAACAACCACATCTAGACCGCGTTGATATTTTCACGGATGTCTTGATCTACTAAATCTCGTTACTATCACATTCACATCACCCCTCATGTGACTTGAGATAAAATGCTGCAATCATTTCATCTTTCAGACGCGTACTCAAACAATACACACATGAGAGAGCACATGTACCAGATTCATTTCAAGAATTCCCATTCAAAGTACTTCTTTACATAAAGTCATTCAGCAGAATACCGTCAATCTGCTAGTTCCCTGAAATCTTAAAGAAATCAGTGACTTTATTCTATCAAGGTAGCATGTGACAAAGGAGCGGAGTACCTCCCATCTTGTGCAGTCCGCACCACACCAGATTCAACCTGTTGATTCATCGATAACTCTTGGCATAGTCCGTGCTAAACCAAAAGCTTCAAGCTAAAGCTCCAGTATCTGAGGAGTATCTGCTAAGTCCTCCTCCTCCATCCACTTGGCATCAAGAGCTGGATAATTCCGGAACTTGACCAATTACCAACGTCAGCTTATCTTTCACTTTCCTTTCCTTGTGAACGAGGACCTGTTCGGGAATGAGGATCTCCTCCGTCTCTTCCAGTTCAGGATGTTCATCTCGCTCCTTGCCCACTGGCACTTCCAACCTCAATAGACTCACATGATATGTGTTGTGAATCTTCCAAGTATCTGGTAACTTCAGTCTGAAGGATACATCATTGATCTTTTCTTGTATCTAGAAAGATCCATAGTATCGCATACTTAGCTTTGGAAAAAGCCTCTCCTTACCCTTCCATTTTCGTAAACGTGCCTTCTTAAACCGGAGTAGCACCCCATCATCTTCCTCCAACTGCAAGTAACGTTGATGCTTGTCTGCTACCTTCTTATATCGTACTTGAGACTTCAAAGCCTCCCATACCTTAGAAAAAGCAATGTTGAGATCTTGTGTACAGATCTGCTCCAAAAATCTTATCTTTGGTGCTCAAAATGGGTGGAACCTTCCTGCGACCCTCGATAATCTCAAATTAAGTCTTCTCGTAGACATATGAATTGTGTTATTGTACGCAAACTCCACCAAGGAAAAAACTTCTCCCACTAAGTCTTCCAATCAGAAATATATGACTTGAGCAAATCTAAGACCACTGAATTGGCTACCTCCGACTGCCCATTTGTTTGTGGATGAAACGAAGACAAGTATTCGAGCTGTGTGCCTATATTCTCCAAGATTTCCCTTTAAACAAACTTGCAAAGCGGGGATCTCTATCTGAAACTATAGATTCAAGAATACCATGTAATCTTAAAATCTGTGAGGCAAACAGCTTAGCCAAATGCCCAGCTTTAACTATCTTCTTCACCTGAATAAAGCGGGCATGTTTACTCAATCGGTCGATGACTGTCCAAATGCCATCTTGCCCACTATGAGTCTTGAAAAGATAAAAAACGAAGTCCATCACTATACTCTCCCAAGGTCGGCTAGGAATGGGTAGAAGTTGTAGAAAACCAAGGGCCTTGTGCCATTCAAACTTGATCTTTTGACACACCAAACAATTGCGAACAAAATCGTCCACATCCTTTTTGAGATTTTCTCCATATCTTTCAAGGTGGTGTCAATGCCATAAGCCCAGCAAAAGGTGGACAATGGCACTGTCAAAACCTTGTTCCTCAAACCCTGAGTAACACACAACATTGTCTTTTGCATTTAATAACCATCCTTTTAGAGCATAGCCCGCAACTATCTCCCCACTCTGCAACCAATCGAAGACGTCTGCAAAATCTCGATCTATGGCGTATTGATTGTAACAAACTGGCACCATGTGCCAACGGAAAAGAACAGACTGAACAAACTTAAGTCACTTTAAAATAACTAAATTGAAAGATATGCACTACATACGAGACACGAAGTGACAGTTTCCACCCCAAGAGAGCATTGGCCCCAAACTGTGGCGCCTCCCTTTCAGTGTTTCTTTATATTGCTTCAACTCAGTACAACACTGGCAGCACAGCTCTGCATCTCCTAGAAGTAGAATGCCAGAGAGTGAGCATAAAGGTCATATTTAAAGGCCATCAAAAGCATTTTACATAAAAAGCTTCAAGTCCAAAGTATCTAGTCCCAAAAGCTAGCACTTAAAGCAACCATTGCAAATCACGAAAATCCGTACGCCTGTCACGTCAGTATGTCAGCGTAATTTGTGATCATCCGTACAGCCTGCTGAAACCGGCCCGTAGGGCGGTAGACTTTGGCTTTCACCCGAAATTCTTTACTTTAGACACACACAGTGTCACCAGCGTGTGACTACTATCTATCCTTTTTGTTATTTCTTTCTTATTATCTATTTACTTTCACTTTTTGGAAACACCACTTTTTGGAAACACCCCTCGGGAAATCTAACTGCCCTGCATTGCATAGCTAGTGTGGAACTGTCCAGAGGGAGTCCAGGCCTGAGGGCAAGAGAGCACTAAGGTTGGACAAGGACTATGGTTAGCCAAGTGGGGTCATTGACTAGCCAAAGTGAAATCCTTTGCTACAGAGGCTACATTTCAGTTCTGGATGTGGCCCCAGTGTACAAAGAGGGTCGGATGACCTAGAAAGATACAATGGCAGCATCTCCTAAAATTTAGGGAACTGCTATTTTGGGACCTGAAAATGTGTTGACGTCATTACCTCCGGAATGACAAAGGGAACATTTTCTTACTCTGCCGTGAAGTCAACTGGGCAACCGGTTGGGATATTTTTAGACGGCAACCCCGAAACGGGAAAATGCTTATAAATGTGCCAAGTGGCACATTCTAGTGCAGTTTCTAATGCAAGAGAGAGTTGGCGCTGAATTTTAAGCTGGGAGAGGCTCATTTGCAGTTTTTTGTCACAGGTTAAGAGCTATGGAGTGCTTGCTTTCCCTCTTATGCACAGTGCGGTGCCAGGAGTGATGCCCTGCACGCTACGCACTGCCCTCTCTCTCCCCTTTGGCAGTATGTTATGCCTCTCTAGTGGGCTCTTCATTTGACCAATGTACAGTTGTATGGGTTCATGCGCGATTGCCTAGGCAAGAGCCTCTTGCACAGGTACTGGATTAGCTAGCGGCTAATGCCCCCGCAGGTACAGGTGAATTCGGAGAGGTTTCAAGCCAGAAATCTCGTCCGATTCAAAGGGCAAGTAGCCCTACAGGTGCGGGAGCTCGAGGACTTGCTACGGATGCGACCGGCACGCGAAACGGAGCCCGAAACAGCAAATTACAGCCTGCTGTGTATTTTTGCAGGTTTAGGGTTTTGGCCCTAAACGGACCCTAATACCCCCAGGAGGTTCGGGGACGCAAGGGGACCGCTGTACAGGTGATCTGGCGCATTTTCAGGGCTGAAAACAGAGAATTCAGCGTGCTGCAGATTCTCGCCAGGTTTTGCAAAGTGCCCGTATGCGTCGGGAAAGTCATTTAATGCGTGGGAATACTGACCGTGAAGGGTTCTAGTACAGTTATGCTGCCGAAATCGGGCTGGAACAGTGGAAATTCAGCCGAGTTTGTGCGGGGCAGCTTGTAGGGAACCACAGCGTTTATTCCCTCTTTTGAACAATAAAGAAATACCGAAAGGGGCGCCTAAGTTAGGGGCCAATCTGGTGTCCGTCTTCTCATACAGGTGCATTCTAGCATCTGTATCCCATTCCCCTCGCTTGTGTCACTATAGCGCAGGTAAAATAGACGACTAATAATGGGTGAAAGCTAAATCAAGGTTTGAAGTAAAGTGTACCGCCCTTTTTGGATTGAACAGGCCGGTTTCACACAGAGAGATAACTTTGGAAAGGTAACCTGCGACGGGAATGAACACTTAAAGCACACACACGGCTCGGAAGCTAGAAAGCTCCGAGCAGGCGCCAACAACCTGTAGGCCCCAAAATTGGCGCCCCTTTCTATATTTCTTTATACTTAAGAGGGTAAATTACAAGAAGAGTCTTGGGAATTCTTAACTTGTATCCATCTAGATACCACCTGTTCTGGCAAAATTTCAACAACATAACAACCCCAAAACTTGCCCGAAATCAATTCCCCTGCTATCAATTCCCCTACTGGAACTCGCTTCCACTGGCATAAACCCTTTGATTTCTGCCCAAAAACAATAAATTCAGCACGCTGTATTTACTGGTTTTTGCCCTGTTTTCAGCCCTAAACAGTCCCTGAACTCTCCTCTAACAGTGGGACACTGTTCCCAATGGTTCTGGCATCTGTATGGCCGAAAAACAGTCCAAATTCAGCACATAACCAGCGCTGAAAACGCACCTGTACGGCGAGATTATCACCCTCACCAGTATCTGCTTTTGGAGTAGCAGTTAGCTACTCCTGTTCCTACTCAGAGAGGCTCTTGCCTCAGAGAAAACGCATATGACCACACATCTATACATGAGTCAAATGAAGAGCCCTCTTGTGGGGCATCACATTACTGTAGGTAGGGGAAAGAGAGAGCAGTGTAGGGTGTGCACGACATGACTTCTTGCACTACACTGTACATGAGAGAGAAAGCTTGTAGTCAATAGCTCTTAACCTGTGGCAAGAGCTTGCAAATGAGCCCTCCCAGCTAGAAATCGAGCGCCCTCTTCTTCTGCATGAGGAAATTGCACCAGAAAGTGCCACTTGGCACATTTACAGGCAATTTTCCGTTTTGGGCTTCTCCCTTAAAAATCTCCCGACTAGTTGCCCAATTGACTTTGCAGCAGAGTTCTAAAATGTTCCCCTTGTCATTCCGGAGGTAACAACGCGAACAGAGTTTATGGTCGAAAATAGTAGTTTCCTAAATTTTAGGGGATGCTTCCGTTGGACTCCCACTGATCATCTTACCATCTATCCCCATTGGGACCGCATCCAAAAATGCAATGTGGCCCAACTGTCGGGTATTTTCCTTTGGTGACCCTACCTTGGCATTGTGCCTTTATTGAGTTCACTTCCTAGTATTCACCAACTTGCTAAGTGTGACGGGGGGACCTACATGATCTTGAACTGAGCCTAGAATCCTTTTACTATACGAATTTCACTGCCGACCAACTTCCCGTCTACAGATGAAACTATCGTTCACATTGGCCATACAATGTCCGACCATTTGCAACTTCAAAAAGAGAGTCTCAAAAATTAAACAAAAATCATTGGAAAGAAACCAACAACTAAGGTTAGGAGTTGCCACGTCCTCGTGACATAGTTAACAGTTGCCACGTCCTCGTGACATACCCCCCTCTTGAAATCGCAAACGTCCTCGATTGCATACCATAAATACACGCCACTGATGATCTTGTGTTGTTAGCACTCTTTTATCATTGCATATATCCATAAGAAAGGTTGTAACACATGGATATAAATGACTTAATGAGACCTTCATACTTTTGTCATTTCCATCTATTACACTAAATTCATATATACATTTGATTTGCTAGCTCTATCATTACCCCTCCTTTGCACACGTTGGGTTGGGGCATAAGTAGGCTGTAACCCAAAGGCTTCAAGATAAAGCTGCAATACATTTGGTGACTCTGACAGTTCATGCTCTTCCATCCACTTTGCATCCATAGGTGCATAGTTCTTGAACTTCACCAAGTAGCGTCTTGCAACCTATCCTTTAACTTTTCTGTCCTTATGTGCTAAAACTTGCTCACGTACTAGGATCTCATCAAGTTCCTCAACTTCTAGCTGATCCTCATCTAGCATATCTTCTGGCACAGCACCCACGAAGGGTCTTAGAAGACTCACATGAAACACATTATGAATCTTCCACGTATCATGCGATTTCAGCCTGTAAGCCACATCCTTGATCTTATCAAGCACTTGAAAAGGCCCATAGTAACACATGCTGAGCTTCGGAAATAATCTTTCCTTGTCCTTCATCTTCTTTAACCTTGCCTTTTCAAACCTTAACAGAACCCAATCACCAGGTGACAACAGCAATTCACGACACTGACGATCAGCAGCCTTTTTCTGCTTTGCCTAAGTCTTCTCCAAGGCAACTTTAATTTTCTTGTACATTTCATCTATGTTCTCAACATATCGATCTACCTCAAAGATCTTGTCCTTTGTATGCAAAATGGGAGGAACCTTTTTGCCGCCTTCAACAATCTCAAAAGGTGCCTTGCCAGTCGACGAATGCACCGTATTATTGTACTCATACTCAAGCATAGGCAAATACTGTTTCCACTTGCCCTTATTATCTGACACATAGCATTTTAGCAGATCCAAGACACTAGAATTAGCCTCTTTTGACTGTCCATCAGTTGGTGGATGAAACGAAGACGAGAACTTGAGCGTAGTGCCCATGTTCTCAAACAATCCTCTCCAAAACAAACTTGTCATGCGAGGTTCACAATCACTGACAATCGATTGTGGCATACCATGGTACTTAAACACATTGTACATGAACAAGCGTGCCATCTGATCAGATTTTATCTTCTTCCTGACAGGGATAAAATGGGCTTGCTTGCTGAACCTGCAAATAATGGTCCATATACTATCATTCTCTGTTGGGGTTCTTGGAAGATGAAAGATAAAATCCATAGCAATGCTTTCCCATGGCTTATCCGGAATCGGCAGTGGTTGTAACAACCCTGGTGCCTTTTGCCTGTCAAACTTGACCTTTTGGCAAATCTCGCACAAAGGCATCCACATCTCTCCTCAAGGTAGGCCAATAGAAGAATGTCTCTACCGCTTTGACTGTCGCATCGATACCACGATGCCCTGCATACGGTGGGACATGACTTTCTACCGTGACCTTATGTCGCAATGGCCTAGGGACACAAAGTATGCCATGCATCATCATAAAATCATCTCTGAGAAGGTAGTGCTCATGATGTTGCCCGTCTTGCAACTGTTCAAAAATCCTTGCACAATCTTCATCAGTAGCATATTGTTCCTTCATGTCATCCAACTCATGATGATAAGGAATTGACACAGCTGAAATTTGTGGCTTCCTTGATAACGCATCAGCCACAACATTCTTCTTGCCTTCCACATGCATAATCTGGAAATGTAAAATAGAAAGAATCTTTGCCCATCGCATATGCTTTTCAGATAACTTCGATTGTGTCAAGAAGTATCAAAAGGTCCAATGGTCTGTTTGGACAACAAAATCAGCACCTAGGAGGTAGTGCTTCCAGCTAGAAAGCGCATAAATCACGGCCAAGAGCTCTTTCTCATAGACTTGCAAAATCTTCTCTGGCCTTTGCAAAATTCGGCTTTCATAAGCTACTACCCGTCCATCTTGCATTAGCACTGCTCCGTTGCTACTGCCACACGCATCATACTGGATCACAAATGACTTCCTGAGATCTGGCAAAACAATTATTGGATCTGAAGTCAACTTTTCCTTTAAGAGACTAAAAGCTGAAATCTCTTTTTGGATCCATCTAAAAGTGACCTTTTTCTTTTGCAAAGCGTGAAGAGGTGATGCTATCTCTGCAAAATTCCTGATAAACCTTCTATAGTAGGAACACAATCCCAAGAAGCTTCTGACATCGTGCACAGTCTTCAAGTTTGGCCATGTCTAATAGCTTCGACCTTTGCAGGATCCATTCTCACACCATCCTTTGACACTATGTGGCCAAGAAAGTGGATCTCTTCCAGGAAGAATTCACTTTTCTTAGGATCGACAAGTAATCTGTGACTACGTAGTTCTTCGAACACAATGGTCAAGTGACGCCTATGCTCCTCTTCATTCTTCAAATAGAAGGGATGGCAGTAGGTTCGTGGTTGACGACGGCAAGGGCCACAGCGATAGCCTGGCACTCAGAGTGGTCCTCAGGCGCCTGCCCAGCAGCAGTGGGTTCCCACGGGGAACCGATTCGGTCCTCTTGAGCAGGACAAGGTCCCTGCTTCAGCCTCCACCTCAGCTTCACCCTCAACAGCGCCCCTCCCCCCGAGCCCCCCCCCCCCCCCCCCCGCCATGCCGCCTCTCCTTTTCGCCCCTCTACCTTTGCCCCTCGCCCCTCTTCTCCCCCCCCCCCCCCTCCCGCTCTAGTCTCACAGTCGACCCAGGGGCAGGGCCATCCTCGGCTGCTAGGAGATCTCTTGGCAGCGCCTTTGCCGCGAGTCGCTTGGCGAGAGAGGGACAGCCTTTCTTGTGACCCCTCTTCTGGTATAGACATCTCCTTTTGCAGCAGTCCCTCGTGGTCTGACGAGCTTCGACATTCAGCGCCGATGGGACTTCTTTGCCTACAACTTTACACGCTTTCTCGGCGACTCCTCACCAGACCTTGAGGCAGCCTGCTTCAGGGTTCATGTTCTGTTCCTTCCAGCGAGGGGGATAGAGGCCTTGGACTCGACGGTTTGCTTCTCTTTTCCTCATTGCGGCAGGGACCAGACTAAGTGGACTCTCCACTCAGTGTTGGAGTGGCTACAGACACAGGCCCTAGAGTTCTCTCACCACATGGGAGACCTAGGAGTTACAAACATGCTTCAGAATCTTTGGCCATTGGCCAAGTTTGTTGTGACCCCTCCAGATGCAGCAGGATGTAGACACATTGTGGTTCACTTCTTTGTTGATACGCAGTGCCCACCATGCTATGTACACATTCATGAGGACTCCTGGACAGAGGAGGTTGCTTTACGCACGGCTCGGTCTACTTGGGCTTGGGCCAAGCACTCTTTGCAGTCACGCCTATCTAGAGGACGCTCGGATGCGGATTACTCTCCATTCAAGCCAGCCTCGAAGATAGCACATTTAGCTGCTGCGGCGGCATCTGTTCTCTCTTGCTCCCCATGAGGATCGTCTCATGGAACGTGCAGGGATTAGGTGGGCCCCAGTTTCAGCGTCAGAGGGGCCGACTGCGTCAGCAGCTTCAGCGATGACTTGTGGGAGGAGAGATTGACCTCCTTATGCTACAAGAGCATCATCTGTGTGAGAGCCGCATTAGACGATGTGGTCAGCTTTTGCGTGGACGATATGATACTTTCTGGTTAGCTGCTTTTGGACTTGGAGGCATCCAGGGTGGGGTATGTATGACTATTGCGGATTCTTTGCAACAGGCCATTGTGGGCAAATGGATTATTGTGCCAGGTAGGGCTCAGTGGATCACTATGCAGGTTCAGGGTTGCCTTGTGGGCTTCCTGAACATCTATGCGCCCAATGTGGCGAGTGCACAAGTAGAGTTTTGGTCACAAATTTTTGACTCTGCCGCGGCAAAGCAGTGGTGCATAGGGGGTGACTTCAACATGTTGGAGGACCCCTCTAACAGGATTGGTGGTAGCCATGCTACTGTGCATGGAGTTGAGCTGGCAGCTTGGGAGAGGTTTTGTATGACTCTGAGGGTTTCGGATGTGTGGCAGCACTCTAGCTTTGTGAGGCCCCCAGACAGCCTGGCCTTCTCTCGTTCGGACCGCAGAGTGGGAGGAGTGAATCTTTATCGCGGATAGATCGCTTCTACACTAGTGACCACTTCTGTGACTTGGTTGGGACAGTTGGCATTCTGGCAGGGACTTCCTCTCGGACCATGCACTAGTGATCCTCACAGTGGCAAATAGGCAGAGGAGGGGGAGCACGATGCTTCGCATCCCTGAGAGGGTCTTCTACACTCAGAGAGCGAGTGGAGGCTCTTTGGACAGAGAGATTAGACATGCAGGATTCTCCTACTGACAAAGTGGCCTCAGGACTAGCTCAGCTTAGTCGATTATTTCTATAGGAGTCTTTGGCTCGCTTGGCTGTAGCGAGAGAGGAGGAGCAGCGTCTCCGACGGGACGTTGCTTCCTTGCAGAGGATGCAGGAGCAGCATCTAGACAGTCCTTGGTTGGAGGAGCAGTTACAGCAGGCGCGCCAGGAGCTTGTTAGCACAGAGGAGTGGCGCCATGAGTTTGCTTTCCATCGACAGGCTTCTCAGTGGACGCAGGTGGGTGACAGAGTGACTGGTGCTTTCTTTGAGGCAGTGGGACCTCGTCATACGCATGCCAAGGTCAGTCAGTTGAGGAGGCCCAACGGGTCAGTTGCTTCTGAGCCAGAGGGCATGCATGCAGTTGCTACTGACTTTTACCGTGAGTTACTGTCTGCAGAGCCTCGATCAGAGCGTCAAGATGCATGCAAGGAGCAGGTGTGGGCACAGATGCCTTGTCTTGTGACTGAGGAGATGCCTCAAAGGCTTGAGCTACCACTTCAGCTTGAGGAGTTGCACACGGTTCTTAGTGCACTCCCCCGGGGTGGCTATCCAGGTGAGGATGGCTTGACTCCAAGTTTTTTCTTGGAGTATTGGGACTTGCTTGCCCCAGATCTCTGTAGTGCTTTTCAGTACATCTTGCACACAGGAGAGATGCCTGACAGCATGAATGAGGGCCTGATCTACCTCATTCCCAAGGAGGGTGGCTCCTTGGATGAGATTCGACAGTGGCGCCCCATCACCATCCTCAACTCAACCTACAAAATTCTTGCCAAGGCTCTGAGTTTGAAGATTCAGCCACCTCTAGAGAGCCTTATACATGGGACTCAGACAAGTTTTGTCAAGGAGCAGAGTATCCTTGACAACATCTTTACTTTTTGGGAGGCTTCTGTCCTAGCGCGAATCCGTGGTGAGGATCTGGTGATTCTTCTTCTTGATTTTGAGAAGGCCTACGACAGAGTTGACTGGGACTTTCTGGAGGGCACTCTACGCAGGATGGGCTTCTCATATGCTTGGATCAAAGGGGTGTCAGCTTTGTGCAGACGAGCACACAGTCAGGTACTTTTGTCACGAGGTAGAGGTGATCGTTTCATGCTCACACATTCGGTCAGACAGGGCTGCCATCTTGCCCTCTTCCTCTTTCTGTTCTATACTGAGGCGATGAGCAGGTTTTTGGTGTCACAGCAGGTTGGTTTACGAGGCTTAGCACTTCCTGTTCGGGGAGATGAGCTACTGGACGCTGAGTTTGCAGACGACTCAGCCTTGTACTTGGATGGCCAAGAGGCCAACCTTCACAAGTGTGAGCAGGCTCTAGAGACCTTCTGTTGTGCATCTGGCGCACTGATCAACTGGAGAAAGACAGTGGCTTTCTCGGTTAGTAGTGCTCCTACACCCGATTGGATGCCAAGTGAGGGTTTCATGTGGATTCCCCCAGGGACTGCAGTTCAGTACTTGGGCTGTCAGGTTGGTTTGAACTTGTCTCCCGAGCAGCAGATTGATCCCCTCCTCCTATCTATCAGGAGGAAGTTGTTACATTGGAGCTCCGCAAGACTCTCTCGAAGGCAGAGTTATAGTGCCCAACCAGTTGTTGTTGCCTACTATGTGGTAAATCACTTCTTGCTGGATCTTCTCGAGTTCTTGTATCAGCCAAGTAGAGAGGCTGATCAGGAACTTCCTTTGGTCAGGGCGTGACACTCAGATAGCCCGGGCCAAAGTGGCTTGGCAGGTCATCACTCTTCCTTGTTCTCAGGGAGGGCTTGGGATCATAGACCCAGCACAGCAGAGCAGAGTCCTTCATCGTCAGAGGACTTCTTCCAGGTGAGGAGCCCTGGAAGGAGCTCTTGCTACAGCGGCTTCGTGCTAGGGTGCCTCAAGCTGGAGGCCCCTGGCGACCTTCGACCAGATGGATCTTCACAGAGATGCGCAGAGTTGGCTTGAGCAGGAGACTGGAGGACCGCTTCGCTGTGAGTTTGCTTCGCTCTTGGGAGCATTTGCGGCAAGGCCTGGAGCAGCGTCAGCCTACTTGCACGGAGGAGCGCCTGAGACAGCCCCTTGTTTGGAACCCCATGATTAGCACTCAAAAAGGCCACTTGGTTGGTAGTCTGCCTCATGTTTCCTGGGGTCCCATGGCAGCAGGTCCAGCACGCTCTTTAGGTGACTGGTTACAGTTTTCAAGCTTGTCAGAGGAGCTGCAGGGCTTTCAGCTATAGTGCATGAGAGGGGTGCAAAGCATGTGCCAAGACATCTCAGAGGCAGTACCAGTTGAGTGGCTCACACCTCTCGAGCCAGCAGCGCCCAGATGGATGGGAGCCTTCACGCGACTGGAGGTTCTCAACTCAGTTCATGCTTGCTCAGAGACTACCCTCCCTGTTTTTCAAGTTACAGGGTGGGGGATGCTTATAGCAAGTTGAAGTAGAGGCCTTGAAAGTGGCAGAGTGTTGTTTTCAGAGGATTCGAGTGGTGGGCATCTGTGGAAGGACTTGTGTCATCGATCCTGTCCCAGCAGCTCTTGAGACTTGACACTCGAGACTGTGGGCTTAAGAGAGCTGTCCACTGGCACGAGTACAGTGGGATCTTGGAGTGTAACTTTGGAGGGACCCTTTCTCTTCTGCAGACCACCCAGGCGTCCCTTTCTTTCAGTACACTGTTCGACTGGGACGTCACATACTGGCAGCACAGAGAGAGGCTCACCGTGCTGCTGCAGCACTTCATTGGCAGGAGGAGGGTCTGACAGCTGAGTTCTTGGCAGCTTTTTGGGAGAGGTTGTGGGACTCCAGACAACCGAGGCGAGTCACTTTGTTTCAGTGGTTGGTCGCGCACAGAGCTACAGCAGTTGGGAGCTAGCTTGTACATAGTGGTCTCTCGGCCGTATGTGCAGCTTGTGACCATCTTGTGGAAGTCAGTGTCACTGTCTTTGGGACTGTCCTTTGGCACAGCAGGTGTGGCTTCATGTTCTTCGGCTGATGCCTGCTCTTTCCACGGCTTGGCAGTACACTTGGGGGGCAGCTGCTTGGTCCACTCTCACGGGCCCGGCACTTCAAGTTGAGCTATCTTCCACCAGCAGGATGATAGTGATGCAGGGGGGGCGACCTACACTCCAACCTGCCACAGAGCTTACTCCACAGGAGTGGTGCAGTGAGAGAGAGGAGTGCTGGAAGCTCATCAGTGGCCTCACACTCTGGTTCATCTCGCGGGTCTGCTGCTTCTGCATCTTTGAGGCTCACCCTGTACCACCAGCAGAGACTGTTCGCGATCCTTGGCTAGAGCTAATCCACACTCTCAGAAGAGAGCTCGAGAGACTCCAGGGCAGCTCCGACCGCATGCGGGAGCGTAGAGAGGCTTTCCTTGGACTCTGGCGTCCTGGGCCCATGGTCCAGGGTGTGCTCAGATGGCACTACCATCCACCTGTGTGACTTTTCCCTCCTACCATTTCTTGATTTAGCCTCATTGTACATATGCTTTTTTTTTCATTAGGAGTCTCCCCATCATGGTTGTTGTAGCCCTCTCTTAAAGAGGTGGTTGTAGCCCTATGGGCAGTTTCATTAACTAATAGAAGGATCTTTTTCTCGGAAAAAAAAAGGGTTGCTCCATAAAACGTGGAAATCTGTACGATGTGCCACGTTAACACTCAACGCAAAACACGGAAATCCATATAGCGCAGCCTCGTGTCACGCTCCGCGCAATTATTGGGTCCTCTTTTATATTGAAAGGGTTTAGGCTCCTCAGCCGGGTTCTGTCAATTGGGTAGGGTTAGGTTTTTTAACCTCACCCTCTTTGGGCCACACGGCCATAATCTGCAAGTTGTTTAGGGTTAGGTTTTTAATCCCTAACCCCCAAGTGTCCTCTCAACCAACATCTACAAGTTTGGGCGTGCCCCGTCATCATTTTGTGACATCTCCCCCTCTTGAAAGAATTGTAATCACCCTAAATTTCGGTTGCAAAACGGCCATAGGACAAAAACTAGCTCAGTAGACACACTCTCAGAGTACAATCATACTAGACTACACTTATCCAGCACTTGCACAAAGACTACAATCACATCACATTCACATCACTATCCCCATGGAGATCTTAGATGAGAGTCATGATCATTGTAACTTATTTAGTAATCATATCTAGACCACACTGATGTTTTCACGAATGTCTTGATCTACTAAATCTCATTACTATAACATTCGCATCACCCCTCAGATAATCAAATCAATTCTACACTCATTTCATCTTTCCAGTACGTACTCAAACAATACACATGAGAGACCACATGTCACATATTCATTCTAGGAATTCCATTTCAAATGTACATCTTTACATTAAGTCATTGAAGAGAATACTATCAGCTTGTCAATATCCGTGAAATCTCAAAAGCAATCAGTAACTTTATTCCCATCGAGGTAACCTGTGACAAAGGAGCAGAGTGACTCCCCTCTTGTGCAACCTGCATTGCACCAGATTTAACCTGATGATTCATTGGTAGCTTTTTGAACTTGACTAAATTTCTTCATGTCAGCTTACCTTTCACTTTGCTTTCCTTGTGAGCCAGTGTCACTAGGAGGTGTATTTTTCTTGTTGCCTTCTTCAAATATGTACTACATATTTTCATTTATCTTATTTTTACTTGTTTTCCCCGGAACCCTTGAAAAGGTGCAAGCGGACATTGCATGGCCAGTGTGAAACAGCTGCGGCCGAACAGGTTTCTCACATCGGGGGTCAGGTCGGTCAGGGTCGGGCCAGTTAGCACTGAATTCTGATGAGTATAGAAGCCTGTGTGCACCATATGAGAATTTAGGCCACTCGGCAAGTCATTTACAACTTTGTAAGTTGGTGGGAACTAGGGAATTAAACCAAAGGGGCAAATTGGACACATGGCAGAAGGAGAGCAACCTACACGTCAAGACCCATTCCCAAGACTATCATCCCAAGAGAAGGCGTCCAAAACTAGGAGAAATGGTTGATTTTTATCAGTGTAACCTACAATGTGTGTGTGAGTAGTGGGTACACCTTCACAACTTTAATGGAAAGCTTGCCTTCTCCTTTGTCTCATGTAGCGCGATGATTTTCTTTCGTGCATCTCTCTATCCCCTTTGCACATATGGTAATGCCCCACTACTTGGGCTTCTCAATTGACTATGTACAGTTCTCGGGGGTTTATGCGCGTTTGCCAAGGCAAGAACCTTCTGAACAGTAACCGGATTAGCTAATTGCTAATCCCCCACAGGTACGCACACTTCCATCGCGAAAGATTGCGAATTTGGAGAGTTTTCTCGCATGAAAACTCGTCCAAATCATAGGGGGACTGGCCCATTGCGTGCGGGAACCCTTGGGACATGTGTAGACGTGTTCGCTCCGCTAATAACGATGCAAAACAGAGAATTACAACCGCTGTATTTTTCTGCAGGTTTAGGGTTTCACACCTAAATTGCAAGAGAAGGCCAAGGGAGCCTCGGGAAGGCCTTGGGATGCTTATACAAGGCTTTGGGCACCTGACGATGGAAAAACATAGAATTACAGCACGCTGAAATTCTGTTACAGCTCACCAGAAAGCTTCTAAATTGTGAGGGAATCCATCCTAGACAAGTACTTTTGACCTACAAGGGATTTGGCGTCGTTATGTTGCCGAATTGGGTCAAAAACCTACAATTTCAGCCCTCACCAGGTTTGGACAGCTTTCTGAGACTTTGATCTATGTGTTCGGATCGTCTGTTCTTAATTGAATAAAAAAATACCGAAAGTGGAACCGTTCTTTGGGGCCTGCATGGTGTCGGTCTTCGTGTGTGCAGTGACATTCTAGTCGTTGGACGCATCTGTGCTCATAGTTTTTCCATACGTCAACCATGCGTCTCATTCGAGCGGGTATGGAAGCCCGAAATAAGCCCAATTTAGACCGCCAGAAGATTCATATGTGGAATACCATACAGCACCCTAAAAAATAGTCTATATATATAACAACTTGCAATTAAAACACTAGAGAGCAACATAAAACCACAGAGTGTAGAAACTAGTCGAAACAAGGAGTCGGGAGTCAGGACAAAGGTCAATAGATAACTAGAGCAAAGCAAGAGATGGCAAAATATGGAGCCTCCAAAACCAACAAGAATGTAAACTCAAATGACTCCAAATGACTAGAGTCTAGGGCATCGCAACGGGAGGCAAGATCGAAGCGGCTCGTGGGTGAAGAGAGGAGTTGAGGGAGCACATGGCTACAATCGGGTGAGCAAGTTCAGATTCTCACACGCGCCCTCACTCATAATGATCCAAGCTCACATTTGGGGTTAAAAAATGCCCACATGTAAAAATCCCTGCCAAGTGAGAAAAAACGAAGCCCGGTTGACTTTCCTCACAAATGAGAAAAAAACTATGTCTGTGTTCTCTTTTCTTATCAGTGCTCTATGTAAAGTTAACAGGTAATTGAATTAGTACCGCCCTCTACGGTGTACAAGCCGGTTACATGGTTCCATCGGCAGGATAGTCACTTTTTCTTCAAAAGTGCAGCGTGGATTGTTGTGGGTGAAAGCAACACAGAGCTTGTCATTATGGCAAAGAAGAGAGACCAAGTACCTGAAGAGGGATCTTCCTCACATGGCACAAAGAAAGTTCCTTCACCTCTTCAAGAAGAGGACAGGTTGTTCAGAGCTCACCTACGTAGCTGCATGGAAATGTTTTAGCAATTGGCTAAGAAACCAAGGATGCAGGAGTTCTTACAGGCTCCTATATAGGAATTCAGGCTCCTACACAAGGCAGGACTGAGCCGTTGCAAGAAAAGGAGATTTCCAATGCTCAAGGGAAAGCCCATGTGGTTGAGCAACCAACGGTATCCATTGATCCAAGGCAATTTTCTTTACCTCGACAAGAACCGTTTGTAAATGGTCAAGGGAGTAATGAGCAGGCTATGCATTAGACCCTTCCGTTACCTACTTCATACCCTGGTTATTTTGGAGGTGGTTCAGTGTTTCAAGGTATGGTTGGACCTTCCACAAGTTATATGCCAGGGAATGTGTTTGGGACAATGCAAACAGGCATGGGTAACCCTATGTATGGGAACATAGGTGTCCAACCAAGTTTTTAGGGTGCCTATGGTCAATTTAGAGTGCCTTGAACACAATTTGGTATGGCTTGTTTTTCCATTCATATACCCAAAATGCAGATATGACCGGTAAAACAGGTGATGTGAGTGCTGGAATGGAAAATCATGGAGCACCACTTTTGTGGGCACCTGTTTATGACAATGTGACTCCTCTGAGTCAGCCTAAGGATTACAAGGAAGGTGGGCAGGGAGTGAAGATTGAGACTTTCAAAGGAGCTAAGGATCAACTGAAGGCTTTGACCTTCATACAGCAATTCGATGCAGCTTATGCTGTAGGAAACTTCACAGAGTCTTCGAAGATACACAAGGCTGTGAGAGTGCGCGTGTGCCGAAGAGAGAGAGAGAGAGAGAGAGAGAGAGAGAGAGAGAGACCACAAACGCAAGATCAATCCCCCCATGACTACCATGAGCAGAAGACCCAATACACAATAACCAGATGTGTATGGACGTGGGTACCCCCCTGCCCCCATAAATAGGTGCCCAAGGGGAGGTAGGGCAATGCCTGGAAAAAATCCCCCACGACCTTCATCATTTGCCTCACATCTTCAGCCTCATGCGGTCCAGTGTTGAGAGGGGGTGTTAGGTGCAGGGGAATGAATGTTGTTTTTTCTCAAGATTAGTGATCTTTATTGCTCAAGGTTCCTTTTAGTCCTTAGGGAAAGAGAGAGCCTTCCGTCTTGTAGAGTACTGTGGTCACGAACAAAGTGAGTGGATTGTGCGTGCAAGTGAATGAGACTGAGAGAAGGAGAGAGAAGAGATACGACACCCGAGAGGTTGTAAAACCCTCCTCCGAAGGCCCCACTCTCGTCGGCGAGAGTGGTCTACTTTGATTGCACAAAGGTGTACAATGCGTATGCAATGGACTATGCAACTTGGTCTAGGCCGATGACGACGACGACGACGATGACGATGATGATGACGACGACGACGATGGCTGAAATCTGAGATCTTCTAATCGCTGAATTTCGGGACTGTTTCAGTGGCTGAAAATGACTGTTTTGGCTGCGTTTTCTTGGCTGAAAAATGAGGTTTCTTAGGGCTGAAAACTGATGGTCTTTACGGGCTGAATCTGCTACACTTTAGGTGAATAATGCCGGTCTTGATTTGCTGCTGAAATCCAAAAACGCCAGGGGCTGAAATTGGTCCTTTTGTCACCCGGGTTCTGCAAATGCAAAAACGCTAGGCTGATCTGCTGTGTCGTGATGACGCCGGGGCTGATATGCTGTGCACAAATCGCCAAGGCTGATCTGATGCAAAAACGCTAGGTCTTCTGTGGAGAAAACGCCAGAGTAGTCGCGGGGGTTGGCCTTGTTGAGAAGTTGCCTGTTGAGCAAGGTGCTCCTGCTGCCTCTTTTGCCAGTAGGTGCTAACTTGGGTTTGCTTATATATTAACTTAGCAAAATTGCCCTACCTACTTTTGTTGGAAAGTCACTTAAAATTAATAAGTGAAAATCCCCTAACTGATGCTAATGGATTCTGATGGGAACTCTGATGGTCATGTTGTGTGCAACCGGAGGATATGCATCTATGCTAAGTGATTGGGCATGCACGGTCTACGAATAGACTCACAAAAGTGCCAGATCACTGCTAATCTATACTTGACGGAACTGATTGAACCCTCTTGTGGTGTAGCTTGTCCACGGACACATAGGGTTGGGATGTGTCACGTGACGGGGTGTTAAGACTTACACGGCTCTACTGCTTCACAGGTCTAGGGTATACTTGTACGGCTAGTATGTCTCCGGGCTGGCCACCCGTAGTCTAGGTTGCTCCTGTTTCGGCCGCCCACTTTTGTCCAGGGGCGTCCACATATATTTCCATATATCATTTTCTTGTTGGGTCGTGGGGGTATTTTCCAGGCATTTGCCCTACCTCCCCTTGGGCACCTATTTATAGGGCCAGGGGGGGTACCCACTTCCATCACAAACTGATTGTACTGAGGGTCTTCTGCTCGTGGTAGTCATGGGGGGCTGATCGCCCTCTCTTCACCATATCTTGCGTTTGTGGTCTACTGTCTCTCTATCTCTCCTCTCTCACGCTTCCACACATGCGCACTCTCACAGGTCTTGCTTTACTTCTAGTGACTTGGGCCCCCATTGGACAAGGTCCCATAAGTTGGTTGGAACTTCTTTAAAATTTTGCCCGTACATCCTATGTACAAGCTCACAAGGGTGCCAGAACACTTCCTAGGTTGTCCTAAACCCAAGAAAACTTGGACAAGTTGTATGCAAGGTTTTACCAGTTTCAGTAGTTTGCAAACTCTAATACTAAACATCTATCAATCTTGATGAGTTACAGCTTGTCCAAATGCACATAGGAGATGTGCACGTGACACATCTCCCCTACCCTATTCACCATGTTTACTCTGTTATCCCTCCCATCTACTCATCAATGTATGACAGACCTAGATTGTAGATTTTCTCTGTTCATTTTCTATTTTCTATTTTCATAGCTTTCTAGACCGTGTAACTTTTGGTCTCATAGGTCATTTTGGCCTTTTGAAGACATTAGTATAACATTTCATTTCTTTGGTGATGATCACCTTTGGCTGCATTTTTGTGCACACACACCCCTCACACACACACCCCCCCAAAAAAAACAAAACCCTGTGTTTAGGCCTTCCACAGACTATCCATTCAACTCTTGGTGGAGATCTACGACAACATGGGCATGGGCTGTCATACCAGATTTGGACAAGATCTGGATCGAGTAGCCCAAGTGATTGCAGCTTTCCACACTTGGAAACAGCAATCTTCACCGCTATCAACCCTGTTCGTCATCCGATTCACCTTTTCCGCTACCACTTTCACATCTTCTTCCCATCAGCGTGCATCTTTTAGCACATCATTGTTCCCATCATTGTCATTGTGGATTCCATGGGACACTGTGGACAAAAAGGGTTATTGGCACTTGAAGTTCCCTCATCGGACAGAATATAACAACTATGCAAAGAAACACTATGCAAGGGGTGGTAACAGCCTTCACCAAAGGCATTAGCTACCCTCTTGCAGGCATACCGTGACTGCAACCTTGCAAACACTATGTTTTCTTTCTTCTAAGCCCAAGGTGCACAGTTTTACTCCAACAGCAGATATTACGATTCCAAGAGTGAGAAGAGTGTCCATGGGAAATATGCACCCCCCACACCAATAGCAAAGTAACATTTGCTTTTGTATTGCAGAAACAATGAATACAAGAGATTATGTCACAAAATTGAAGTCTCACCCGCAACCGAATGCTAACATGCCAACCCCATACAGACTATATGTACGGTGGCAACTGCGTACTGGCATAATGCTGACATGCCAAGCAGCGTGGGCAGCATTTAGCACATACTCTTCGGAGAAACCCCTAGTGGGGCTATAGTTTTACCTATTTTTAGCTTTGTTATTGCTTTGGCAATCGAGGAGCTACATAACCAAGGTCAGTGCACCTATTGTTTCCTTTGCTCTTGGGCAGTCACTTAGCAAAAGCTCCCTATATCACGTGCATTCAAGAGGTTATTCATAATACCTCAATATACATACCATATTTACACTACAAGCCTATTTTTTAAAAACCCACCTCCCTCTAATGTATACATAAAAGTATACATTTTGGATGATTAATAATCCTCTCGGGTTGACTCACATGATATACACATTTTGAAACGTGACCGCTCTGGGCAAAGAATACCACTAGGGGTGCCTGTTTAGAGGGTGAGTATCTCTCAAAGGGCCCGCCTCTCTGCAGGAGTGGTTCCAATCGTTATCAGTTCTGTTGTAAGATGCAAGTCTGTTCAGAAGGATGCATATTACGCTTGTATTTCAACTAGCTTTCTATTTCAGTGATATTAGAGCTCAGATGGTTGTTCTTTTATAGGCAATGAGATCCAATTATCAGTAGCGGACTTGATCATGGCTTCAATCCCTTCAAACAATCAATACGAGGAAAAGTATGAAGAGGTTTGAGGTCCATGTAAAGGAAGAGATAGGGAGAAGCAGGTGAAGAACAAATTGGAGGCGATCACCATCAAGAGGATCGTGACTCTATCGATCCAAACAATGATGTGGAATCTCATGGATACTCTCTTGATTATTCCACAGACTCCAAATACGCAGAGCACATGCAGGATCACACCATGAAGACAGTGATCAAGGAGTGGAAGCAGCATAAGGCACCTAACAATGCCCAGATCAAGGCTTCGGTCAAGGGCAGCAAGTCCTGGAGTACCAAGGATGCCGATTCTTTTTGGAGACAAGTAGATGCAAAAGCAGTAGCAAGCAGCAGATGCAGCAGCAAGAGCTTTTCCAGCAGCAGTGGAAGCCAGAGGCATACCCAATTACCTTGGGCATATTGGGAGAGTCCCTCCTTTTATGGGGATGGCAGGTTGGCAACGGGCTTTTGGGGCCTCTATGCCGAGTCACGGAGGGTATGATGCGTAATATGCAAGGCTACTCTTTAGGCTTTTGGGCCACAATTTCGAGAAATGTATGGTAGTGGGATGGTGCCACCTTTTGGAACCACCTTTGGAGGTAATGTAAACGCTTCACTTCGGGCCACATGCTATGATCAGTTGACTCATCAATGGGTCAAAATGACAACAACAACAGGGGACAGAGTGTGAAGTTTGACTATTTCCATAGGCAGCAGGAGTTGCTTGTGCTATCCATGCCCTTGAACCTTTCAAGAAACAGCAATATGCCACCTGCTCAACCTTTCAATGCCAGGATTATTACCAATTAGATGAGAGACCTTAGCTTTTTACCTTAAATGATCTGCACTGCTGCTCAACTGTTTTCAATGCAAATTGAGCAGCTTTCTTCCTCAACTTGATAGGTGTCAGCTCCTTCCTTGCCTCTGGCTCCATTGACTGCAGTACTGAAAAAAAAGGGGCAAAAAATTAGGTTTGCTGATGCAAAAGTTACATTTATCACTTCCATTTGATCGATGACCAGTTCTGAAGATACTGGGATGGGGCTAAAAAGAAGCCAAACTGAGACGGCCACTAAAGAGACTAGGAAAACAAGAATATACAAACACCAACCCTTCAGTTCAATTGGAAGACCATGACAGTCCCAACCAGGTACGAAAACCACCTTCCGCCCTTGCAACAACTGTTACAGCGAAAACAGGTAAACTTCTGTTTAGAAATTTTCAACATACGGTGCCCCTTGTCCTCTCCAAAAAATCTGTTCTCTCAAAGGTGTAACTGCAATCCTAAAAACACAGGCCTCAAGGTTGATTTTCTTATAAAACTGTTTCATAAGGGCAAATGCAAAGACATTGCCCCTTCTATGTACTAAAAATGAGCTCGCGTTCTAAGCAAATTAGAAGATACAGAAAGAACCTTTTAATGCTAACCTGGTTCTATTTCTTGGTCCTAAATTGGGTTTTTCTTGTTGTAGCATGGCTTTGACCTGAGTTGAATCTAAATTCTTCAAGACAAACTTGATACCGGCAAGGAGAACAAATGAACTGACTTGAGATTAGTTGATACAATTAGGCTATTAGCAACTCAAGCTGTTAGCATCTATTGCAACACAAAAGATAATGCTTCCTTACTATTTCTAACTCAACGCACGTCATTGGTAATCAAGATAGAGGAATAACTTAGGGATGAAATCAGAGAATAGCTGCAAGTAATGAGAAGAAGCATATACAAAACCTGAAATCGGTTAATAAAATCTTTCAAGATCTTGTTCAAGGCATGCCCAATATGAAGATCCCCATTTGCATAAGGAGGTCCATCATGAAGGATGAATGTGCTCTACATGTAATTACGATCAAAATTAATTCAAGAATAGAACACAGTGCAAATACAACTCAATTGTATAATGAGAGAAAAAACAGATCGAACCCCATCGTTCTTTTCTGAGACTCTCTCCAAAACCTTGTTGGCCTCCCACAGGCTTTGAATCTCTGGTTCTCGAACCACAGAATTTGCTCTAAGAGAAAAACTTGTCTGTGGCAAGTCCACCGTAGCTTTGTATTGTCCACCCTCTTTCTCTTTTTCTGAATAAAGATCAAACACTAAGTAGAATCAGAACATGCTCATAAAATAATCATGCAAGAGTCTGGTCAGCGTGAAAACAGACTTGTTGCTAATAAACGCTTGCCAAATATTCTATCCTCTATTAGCAAAACAAGTTCTGATAAAAGACACGCCAAAAACAAGGGGCGAGCGGGAGGGCGGGGGGGGGGGGGGGGGGGGTGTTTCTGTTTAGCTTAATAGAAACCTTCTCGTGTGCAGCTGAAAGTAGATAACTACAAAGTGCGCCTGCTATCAGAAGTAAAGTGCCTAGCAAAAACCAAAAGCTGTAAGGACCACTTTTCTGTCAAAAAACTCACGTCTGGTATAGAATGTCAACTCAGTTTGCTGAACTGTTTTTCTTGTCTCGCTTTTTCCCTTAAGCATATGAATTCAAGAACAATTGCCTTGCCTCCTTCATACCTCAACCCTCTCCAGCGACTCCCGCTCCATTGCGAGAGTCGTATTTGCCTTTTATTGCCCCCTTGCTCTCTTCAAAGGGATTGCTTATTATGGAGAAGGATGAGCATGATGGTGAGCTACTTCATTATGCCAGTACCTACAGTTGCACATACCTCAAGTCAGGGGGGAGAAGCAATGCTCGTGGTCCCCCTTATGCCTAACACATAGGGAGAGTGGTCACATGTCACAACTCGGTAGGAAAAAGACTTTGTGTCCTTTTTCTAGAGCTTCAAGTATTTTATGTATAAAACGATTTCCTTTTTCAGAACTAAAGATAGCTAGAATGGCCACCTGTCACGTGCACATCTAACCCTATGTGCATGTGGACAAGCTGTACCTACTTCTAGGGTTTAGGTAGCCTCGGAAGTGTTCTAGCACTTTTGTGAGCCTGTTCGCAGAACCTGCATGTCCAGGCATTTAGAGTAGTTGCATACCCTTTGATTGCACAACCCATGATCATTAGCATGAGTACTCAGTCCACCGCGTGAACCTAATTTCCCAACTCCATGTGAAACACCTCTTATAAGTCATTTATTAATAAGTGACTTATCATATTCCAAAATCTTGGAGCTTAACAAATACTGCTCGACCCACCATCTCGCACCTATATAAGCCTTAAGGAGGCCAAGGGAGTGCCAATAGAAGGCAGATGACCCAGGAGCAGCAGAACCCAGTAGCAGCCGCAGTGCTCGCATGACCAGCAGCCCTTGGCGTTTTTCTCAGCAAGAACCTTAGCGTTTTGGACTGCAGCGATTTCAGCCATCAGCATTTTCAGTTTTTAGCGATAGCCTCACAGAACCCGCACCCGATTACCGTAGCAAAACCTTGCCGCGGTCACCCTGTCATGGTAGATCCCAGATCCACCAGCGTTTTCAGTTTTCAGCCCATAAAGCAGCCAGCATTTTTCAGTTTTCAGCCGTCCTCGACCTCTTCGGCGACAAATCAGCCTACTAGCTTTGCCGCACGACCCAAATCCCATCAGAGTGCCCAGCGCTTTCTATTTTCAGCAGATCAGCCTTTAGCATCCACCTCGATGTCGACACCGTCGTCGTCGTCGTCATAGTAATCATCGTCATCACCGACACCGTCGTCGACAAGTACCATTGCATTTAGAACCATTGTACCAAACTTGTGCAATCTAAAGCAAATACCTCTCTAGCAATAGAGAGGGGGGCCCTTGGAGGGGGGTTTGGGACCCAATCTGGTGTCGTCTCTTCTCTCTCTCTCTTTAGCACTCTCATGCACTTTGCACTCACAGTTTTCCACTCTCTTTGTTTGGTCATTGCACATTCTCACTCTAAGGAAGGCTCTCCCTTTCGCCAAGTAAAAGGAAACTTGAGCACTCACATCAGCCAGCGTTTTTCAGTTTTCAGTCCATCGTTGACATCGGTGATAGCAGATCAGCCCATAGCCTCGTCACCATTGCAGATCAAAGCCGGAATCCCTAGCATTCTTGCATTCCGGCCTTTAGCCTCGTAGAACCAAGCATCCACCGCAAGATCCCATCAGCATCTCAGCATCTAGTACCATTGTATCAGCATTTTGTGCAATCTAAAGCAAATACCCCTCTAGTGATATAGAGGGGGGGGGGGGCCTAAAGGGGGATTTGGGACCCCATCTGGTGTCGATGTGGATCTCAGACGAATTGATACCCCTACAACTAAAGAATGGAGCCAGGGAATTGGACAAAGTCAAAGACACACAAGGAAACAAGGAAAATGGGCAGTCTACGAAGGAGGAAAAGCCATCATCAAAGATTTCAAGACCCCACCCCCTTGTAGAAGACATGTATATGATACACACACATCTAGTCACATTATGCACGTGGTGATCTACCATTTGTAATATCTAACTCTCATGAATCATGAGAGCTTTGAGGATAGTTAGCACATGCACATTTCTTTTGGTGATACCCGAAGTGGATTGTAATCTTAGATGTGTCTGATTTGTCCTATAGGCCAGCTTTGGCCTCGACAAGGACGTTAATAGAACTTTCTTTCTTTCTTTCTTTCGCTCTCTCTCTCTCTCTCTCACAGCACCTTTCCTCACAGTATCATTCTCTCTCTCTCTTTCTAGTCTATTGTACGACTCGCATGAAGTAAAAGGAAGTCTCATTCACTTCCGCTACACTTAACAGATAAACTCTAAGACACCCTCTCAGCTCTTGATTGGACTTTACAACAGTGGAGCTACTAAGTGACATCTGAAAAAGATGTTCGTCCATCCTGACAACAAGGGAAGGCATTCTCCCATGTGCTCTCCATCACAAACTCTATTGTGTAACTAATAATGGCTTCGGCGAGTGTGGACACTCACTCCATTGTGGTAGATCCTCGGCTTGGAGTGTCCAAGTCTGTTCCAGTGGTACTAGAGCTCAGTGGGTTCTTCTTCTATGAAGGATCCAATCCCTTTATTCACAGCACACATGGATTACGTCGACGAATCTCGCCACAAGGAAACTGTTGAGTCAACCACTCTCGTTCGGGAGAGAATAATGAAGATTCCAAAAGACATCGTCCACCTTTGGAAGATTCGGAAGAGTACGGGCATCTCCACCTACTAAGTACAAAAGGATGGAGATGTTGCGTCAACAGCAGGTTGACACTTGTGCCCAACAAATGCTTCAGTACTCCAAGGATCCTCAATATGCGAAATTTTTGGTCAAGCACCCGCTTGACGAGATGCGCTCCAGATGGCGCACCGCCATCCGCTCACCTCTGAAGTCGTCCTCGAAGAAGACAACTACACCAAGGACTCCGGCTCAAAAGGTGTACTCAAGAGGATGAAATTGATGAAGCAATAGAACGGCGAGTCAACAGACTCATGAAGACCAAGAAGCAACCAGGGAAACAGAGTTGAGTAGCAGACTATACACGCTACTTGGGTCGGAGATCTACTTTTGAGAATGCCAAGAAGGCAAAGAAACGTGAGGTTCGAAGATGTCTCCAATCCATTCTCATCCTCTTCTGACAGCTCGAACGGTTCTTCTATCTCTGAGTCCAATGATGAGGAGAGAAAGAGCAAGAAGAGGAGAAAGACCCAGTCATAGCAAAGGTAAGAAGAAGGCGAAGAAGAGCCGACCCCACAAAAGATCTCGAAAGTATTTTGACGGTTCAAACGAGGACTCTTCTTCCTCGAATAGTTCAGATCCTGATGAGCGGATGTTTTCAACAATGAGGAAGTACTTTTACAGAGCCAACCAATATGATTTTCTCGAGGACAAGGGCAAGAAGCCGAAGGATTTCAAGGAGGGTGGGCAGCCAATAAAGTTTGATACTTTTTCTAGCTTTAAAGATACCCACAAGGCCCTTAATTACGCTTGCAAAATCAAACATAAGCCAAAAAACGGTTCAGTAGACTCTAACTCTAAGCACTAACGCATTAGACAACACATATCCAGCACTTGCACAAAGACGACAGTCATTGAACATTCAAATCACATTACGAAACTACGTCCATCGAGATATTGGATCGTGATCATTGGCAACGCATTTAGCAATCACATCTAGATCTATCCCAGATCTCCACAGATGTCTCGATTGATTGATTCTTATTGCTATCATGTCCGTCTCATCTCTCTGGAATCACAAGACCAAAATGTTGCAGCCATTTCGTCTTTCAAACATGCACTTAAACACTAGTCACATGAGAGAGCACAAGTATAGTAGATTCATTTCAGGGATTCCCAGTTCGAAGTACTTCTTTCATAAATTCATTCAGCAGAATACTATCAGCCCATTAATATCCCTGGAATCCAAAGGGAAATCAATGACTTTATTCCATCTGAGTACCCGGTGACAAAGGAGCCAAGTGATTCCCCTCTTGTGCAATCCTGTCAGCACCAGATTCAACACTACTGATCTCCGGGATCTCTTGGAATAGTCGAAGCTAGACCAAAAGCCTCAAGGTAAAGTTCCAATATCTGAGGAGTATTTGCCAGGTCCTCCTCCATCCACTTTGTGTCCAATGCCGGATAGTTCTTGAATTTGACTAAGAACCGCCATATCACTTTACCCCTCACTTTCCTTTCCTTGTGAGCCAGCATATGTTCTAAAACGAGAATATCCTCGCTCTCTTCCACTTCAGGTTGCTTCTAAGGCTCCTTGTCGACTTGCACCTCACCTTTAAAAGGTTTCAACAAACTCACATGAAAGTTGAAACGCATTGTGAATCTTCCAAGTATCTGGCAACTTCCGTCTGAAGGCGCATACTTAGCTTTGGAAAAAGCCGCTCCTTTCCCTTTCGTTTCCTCAGGCGTGCTTTCTCAAACCGTAACACCCAATCATCTCCCTTTGGCTGCAAGTTGCGTCAATGCTTGTCTACTGCCTTCTTATGTCGTGCTTGAGACTTCTCAAGAGCCTCGCGAACCTTGGCAAAAGCAGTGTTCAAATCTCGAGTGCACTAATCCGCTTCAAAAATCTTATCTTTGGAGCTTAGAAATGGTGGTACCTTCTTAGCACCCTCGATTACCTCAAAAGCCGCCTTCCACGTTGATGAATGAACTGTGTTGTTGTAGGCAAACTCCACCAAGGGCAAATACTTTTCCCATCGAGTCTTCTGATCCGAAATATAACACTTCAACAAATCCAAAACCACTGAATTGACCATCTCAGATTGCCCGTTCGTCTGTGGGTGGAATGAGGATGAGAACAGCAACAGCGTACCTATAATCTCCCAGATTTCCCTCCAGAGCAAAGTAGTAAATCAGGGTTCTCTGTCCAAGACAATGGATTCACACATACCATGTAATCGGAAAATCTGTGAGACAAACAGTGTCGCCAAATGACCGGGCTTAATTGTCTTCTTGGCTTAGCTATCTTTCTTACCAGAATGAAGTGAGCCTGCTTACTGAATCTGTCCATGACCGTCCAAATGCCATCGTGCCCGAGTCTTGGGAAGATCAAAAATAAAATCCATGGCAATGCTTTCCTAGGGACGGGAGGGTATGGGTAAAGGCTGTAGGAGTCCTTGTGCCTAATGCCTCTCAAACTTGACCTTTTGGTATACTAAGCAACTGCGAACAAACTCGTCCACATCCTTTTTGAGCCTCGGCCAGTAAAAGTAACGCTCAACACCCTTCAAGGTGGTATCTATGCGGCGGTGGCCCAAAAAAGGTGGACAATGGCACTCTGTCAAAACCTTTTCCCTCAAAGGCTATGTAACACACAACATCGTTTTCACTAGGACAAAATGTTAGCCCACCTCATGAGCTTTTCCAAAAGCTGATTCTGAGACAAGAAGTAGCATAAACTCTGATGGTCTATGAAGACGGTAAAGTCTGCTCCAAGTAGAAAATGTCGCCACTGTGTAAGAGCATGGATAACTGCCAAAAGCTCTTTCTTGTAAATCTGTGCAACCCACTCAAGACGTGAAAACATCCTGCTCTCAAGTTTGGCAAAGCCAATACTGGTCCCGTTGTCAACTTTTCCTTGAGAGTCTGAAAGGTTGCAATCTCTGACAGTTCCCGAGTAAAAGGAACCCCTTTTTGAGTCAGCACATGCAAAGGAGAAGCTATCTCTGCAAACCACACAAACCCAAAAAAGCTTCGAACTTCATGAACATTCTTCAAAATGGTTTCAACTTTGGGCGGGTTCATCTTTACACCTTCCACTGAGACGATGTGTCCCAAAATGTGTATCTCTAGCAAGAACTCACTCTTTTTCTTTATAAGTAATTTATGTTGCCGTAGTGCCTGGAAAACCTGTAACTGATGGTGTCTTTGCTCTGCCTCACTCTAGGAGAAGACAATGATGTCGTCAAAGAAAATGTCCATAAATGATCGTTACTTTGTTAAAATCCTATCCATGATGCGGTTGAATGTAGCCGGAGCATTCGTGAGGACAAGGGGCATCACCAAATATTCGTGAGGCCAAAGAGCATCACCAAATATTCGTACAAATCAAAAGTCATCGTGAAAGTTGGCTTGTAAACGTCTCCAAGAGCAATACGGATCTGCTGATATCCACTCTTCAGATCGATTCTACTAAAGCAAGTAGACCCCTGACGTCTGTCGAGTATATTATCGATCCTTGGGACAGGGAATTTGTTCTTGATGGTGATTTTAGTGAGAGCTCTATAGTCAATGCACATTCTCCAAGATCCATCTTTCAGTAGCACAGACGAACAGAATTGGGAAGTACTAGGCTGGATGAGACCCTTCTCAATAAGTTCTTTTACCTAATTCATTATTTCTTCATTTTGGGCTCAGCTAACTCGATAAGGCGGTCGGTTCGGTAGTGTACTGCCTGGAATCAAATCAATGATCGTGGAGTAGGTAACTCTACTGGTAAGCCTTCCGAGAAACAATCAGCCTGAGCTTGAAAAAAATCTTGTTGTTCCTCCTACCATGCATGACCTAAAACTACATCCCACGACCCATAAAAATGGGGAACCCTCTCAACATCCCATCTCAGTCATAAACTAACACGTCACATACATGTGTCCATGTGGTCAATTATGCCAAATCACCAAAGATGACACATGGCTAAAAACTATATAACAAGTCTTATGCTTCAATTTGAGAGTGAAGAAGACAAGACAACAATCGAGGTGAGGGTGGTGTTAAGAGGCCTCTAGGCAGCCACATATATGTGGATGACAGCCTCATAAAGGTCCAAATAGAACAAGAAAGACTTGCATGCCACACATCATGCAATCTCAGAAAGAGGGCAAAAAGGCCTTGTATTGTTAGGTGCAGCAGAATGAATGTTGTATTTTCTCAAGATCAGTGATCTTTATTTCCTCAAGGTTCCTTTTAGTCCTTAGGGAAAGAGAGAGCTTTCCGTCTTGTAGAGTGCTATGGTCACGAACAAAGTGAGTGGATATTGGGCGTGCAAGTGAATGAGACGGAGAGAAGGAAAGAGAAGACATACGACACCGAGAGGTTTGTAAAACCCTCCTCCGAAGGCCCCACTCTCGTCGGCGAGAGTGGTCTATTCTTTGATTGCACAAAGGTGCACAATGCGTATGCAATGGACTATGCAACTTGGTCTATGCCGATGATGACGACGGTAATGACGACGACAACGACGATGACGACGACGACGATGGCTAAACTCTGAGATCTTCTAATCGCTGAATTTCGGGGCTGTTTCGGTGGCTGAAAATGACTGTTTTGGCTGCGTTTTCTTGGCTGAAAAATGAGGTTTCTTAGGGCTGAAAACTGATGGTCTTTACGGGCTGAATCTGCTACACTTTAGGTGAATGATGCCGGTCTTAATTTGCTGCTGAAATCCAAAAACGCCAGGGGCTGAAATTGGTCCTTCTGTCACCGGGGTTCTGCAAATGCAAAAACGCTAGGCTGATCTGCTGTGTCGTGATGACTCCGGGGCTGATCTGCTATGCACAAATCGCCAAGGCTGATCTAATGCAAAAACGCTAGGTCTTCTGTGGAGAAAACGTCAGAGTAGTCGCGGGGGTTGGTCTTGCTGAGAAGTTGCCTGTTGAGCAAGGTGCTCCTGCTGCCTCTTCTGCCAAATAGTGCTAGCTCTAGTTTGCTTATATACAAATTTAGCAAAATTGCCCTACCGACTTTTGTAGGAAAGTCACTTAAAAATAATAAGTGAAAATCCCAATAAATAGGAAAATAGGCTAAATGCACTGGAAAATTCCCCTAACTGATGCTAATGGATTCTGATGGGAATTCCGATGATCATGCTGTGTGCAACCGGAGGATATGTATCTATGCTAAGTGACTGGGCATGCACGGTCTACGAAGACTCACAAAAGTGCCAGATCACTGCTAATCTAACTTGATCGGACTGACTGAACCCTGCTGTGGTGTAGCTTGTCTACGGACACAAAGGGTTGGGATGTGTCACGTGACATCCCCTCCTTTTCAAAGTGAGGTACTGGTACCGAACTGTATGGCGTCGAGGGAGATCGCCAATAGAATCCGGAATCCTGGAAGGGACTCTTCACTGGCCCACTCTGCTATGTGGGTCGTGCGGTACTTGAACTTCATAAAGGTCTGCAACGCTTGCTTCTTTGGGCCGCGCCGAAAGCGACACAAAGTCTTTTGAATCTCCTTTCGTGCTTCAACTTCGTCTAGAGATCTGCTTCTTTCGTCTTCAAGAATCTCCATGGCTGAAAATTCTTGAAACCATCTCCAACATGTACCCATTCCATGTAAAGTGAAGGAAAAAAAATCTTGTCTTCTCTAAAGACTGTGTATGCAATGTAGATGAACATATAGACGGAGTGACAACTCATTCATCAAACACATGCAAACAATGAGGTCGAATCTTTTCTGTTTGATCGAAATCAATCAACTGTGGCAAATCACAATGGAAATGCCCATGCTTGGTGCTCATACTATCATGTGCTCTTTCGGAAACTGTGTCATGCCAAGGAAGAGGCATGTAATGCGACTTCTTGACATACAAACTTTTCAACTTTTCATGAACAATCCGCATACATTCGTGCTCACCCATGATAGAAACGTGCTCAACATACAATATGTCATGCCTAGGAAAAGGGATCACATAATGATGCTGACTAAAATACAGGAAACCTTCACGAATGAAACACTCGAACAATGCGCGCGTATCAATCATGCGAACACACAATACTTCCTGTGATGGTTCTTTGGACCAAGGCTCGAGAGTTCTTTGGACCTCGACTCTAAAGCCAAGATCGCTTTTTCGTGATTGATCGAATCTACAACGAGGTTAGCTTCGCTAGAAAAAGCATCAACTATCACATCATCCTTGTGAACAATCACATCATCTTCATGCAACTCATCATGCTTGTGAGAAATCACATCTTGATCATCGTGCAAATCATCATGCTTGTCTTTCTCATTCAAATCATCATGCTTATCATTGGCATCCAAATCATCATGCTTATCGTTGGCATCCAATTCATCATGCAAATCATTGTGCTTATCATTGTCAATCAAAACATCATGCAAGTCATTGTCAATCAAATCATCATCATGCTTCACACAATCATGCAAATCCTATGTTTCATGCTTTGGAGAAGTAGAAACTGAGAGAGTCTCCTTTTCCTTATCTTGTGCGAACTGCGCCTGCACAATAGAAAAGAGTCGCAAGAACTCTTTCATGTGTTGGTCGCTCTTTTCTTTTTGTGCTTTGATCTCGCGATTAAAATCTGCTTGTCTTGCTTTGCTCTCGCGTGCTATGGCTTCCATTCTTTCTTGGTACTTACGCTCGATGGCTGCCGTGTCTTCTTCGTAGGCTTTTCTGTCTGCTTCTCTTTCTTGTTCCAACTCCTCCATAGGAGTTAGTGCAATCTTTGTCGTAGATGGTGAAGGGGGAGGGTCGGAAAAACCTCTTGGTGTGGAAAATTCTCCTTCGCCTCTCTCATGCTCATCACCTCCAAGCGAAGTATCCATTCCGCTTCGAGTGATGACCATTCTCAAGTCGTGGGTTCTTGTGGGTTCTTGGGGGTCTTGGGTTCTTAAGTTCACGAGGAACTTGGATTCTTAAGTTCACGAGGAACTTGGGTTCTTGCGGGTCTTGGTTCTTGGGTTCTTGGGGTTCTTGAGGTTCTTGGGGTTTTCTTTCGCTTGCAAATCGCGCTGGAGAAGGATCTTCTCTTTACCCGAGTTCTACTCCTTTCTGCGGGCGCACCCCTTGGCGGCCTTGCGCTCACACCAAGGTTGCTTTTTCCCACCTCACGTCGATTAGCCGGCCGTGCACGGTCCGCTCTCAATGAGTGAAAGGAGACACAAGGGGAGGCTGGACAAGCCCTTCTTTCTTGGGATTTCTCTCACTCTTCAACAAAACACGATTAGGAATCGCCACGCCCAAGTAAACTTGGGTTCGTGCGATCGCAACAAGCAAAAAAAATTCTTGTGGTTCTTGTGGTTCTTTCCTTGAGTAATGCAAAACACTTCCAAAGCTTTGATACCAATGTTAGGTGCAGCGGAATGAATGTTGTAATTTCTCAAGATTAGTGATCTTTATTTCCTCAAGGTTCCTTTTAGTCCTTAGGGAAAGAGAGAGCTTTCCGTCTTGTAGAGTGTTGTGGTCACGAACAAAGTGAGTGGATATTGTGCGTGCAAGTGAATGAGACGGAGAGAAGGAAAGAGAAGAGATACAACACCGAGAGGTTTGTAAAACCCTCCTCCGAAGGCCCCACTCTAGTCGGCGAGAGTGGTCTATTCTTTGATTGCACAAAGGTGCACAATGCGTATGCAATGGACTATGCAACTTGGTCTATGCCGATGATGACGACAGTAACGACGACGACGACGATGACGGCGATGACGATGACGATGACGATGACGACGACGACGACGACAACGACGACGATGGCTGAAATCTGAGATCTTCTAATCGCTGAATTTCGGGACTGTTTCGGTGGCTGAAAATGACTGTTTTGGCTGCGTTTTCTTGGCTGAAAAATGAGGTTTCTTAGGGCTGAAAACTGATGGTCTTTACGGGCTGAATCTGCTACACTTTAGGTGAATGATGCCGGTCTTAATTTGCTGCTGAAATCCAAAAACGCCAAGGGCTGAAATTGGTCCTTTTGTCGCCCGGGTTCTGCAAATGCAAAAACACTGGGCTGATCTGCTGTGTCGTGATGACGCCGGGGCTGATATGCTGTGCACAAATCGCCAAGGCTGATCTAATGCAAAAACGCTAGGTCTTCTGTGGAGAAAATGCCAGAGTAGTCGCGGGGGTTGGTCTTGCTGAGAAGTTGCCTGTTGAGCAAGGTGCTCCTGCTGCCTCTTCTGCCAGAAAGTGCTAGCTCTAGTTTGCTTATATACAAATTTAGCAAAATTGCCCTACCTACTTTTGTAGGAAAGTCACTTAAAAATAATAAGTGAAAATCCCAATAAATAGGAAAATAGGCTAAATGCACTGGAAAATTCCCTTAACTGATGCTAATGGATTCTGATGGGAATTCCGATGATCATGCTGTGTGCAATCGGAGGATATGCATCTATGCTAAGTGATTGGGCATGCACGGTCTACGAATAGACTCACAAAAGTGCCAGATCACTGCTAATCTAACTTGATCGGACTTACTGAACCCTGTTGTAGTGTAGCTTGTCCACAGACACATAGGGTTGGGATGTGTCACGTGACATGTATAGACAAGGGGTTTGAGACCTACGAGACAAAGGAGAATAATACACCGAGCTAGGGCTTAATATTGGAACTATGATGGTTCCCTATGAACGCACCCACACCAACTGTGGGGGAGCAGGAGAGAGAGCCCACTTGCTATCCTATGCAATGAGAGTGAAGGAGAAGAGGGGAGAGGCGCTGAAGAAGCACACGCAGAGAAGAACGTGATAGAGAGAGAGAGCTCGTAGAAATCTGGGAAAAGTCACGCTCTTCTCTGCGTGTGCTTCTTCAGCGCCTCTCTCCTCTTCTCCTTCACTCTCATTGCATAGGATAGCAAGTGGGCTCTCTCTCCTGCTCCCCCACACATGGTATCAGAGCTTTAGGGTTTCCAAGAGAGCCATTTTCGCAACACAGATCAGAATTCTGTTCTTGCTCGCTGCGGGAAGGATATTCAACCGTTTTCGATCAACTCTGTCGCGAAGGGATCCTCTCACCGTGTAGAATCGACCTCCGGTGACAGTTTCCCCAAAATTAGGGTTTCAAAAACTGGCGAACAGCAGCCTATTTCTGCTGAAATTGACCAATTTCGGGGTCAATTTGATGCAATTTCATTAGGGCAAGTCTCATAGGTCAATCTTACAGGTGTTTCCACCAACGAGGTTCTGAAAATTCAGCAAAACAGGTGTTTACAGGTCTGATTTTTGCCCCAAAACAGGGAATTTCAGCAAGCAAATGATGTATACACCTTGTGGAAACCTTTGGTAAGGGTTTGGCAGTGAATGTACGCCGTTTTGGGGTGATTTCGCGTGAAATTTGCTCGCTGTTTTTCTGTAACAGCAAGCTGTTTTTTGCCCGATTGCGCACATTTGGGCGTGTTTAGGTCGGCAAAACAGGGTTTCAGTGTTTGCAATCACTCAGAATGGCTTCTAGCAGTGAAAGTGGCAATTTGTTGCACATTCGCAAGCTTGAAGGTGCCCATAACTTTGCTATATGGAAGAAGCAATGTTATAATGTGATGTTGCAGAAGAAACAGGCAAAACCTATTAAGTTACAGGGTGTGAAACCGGTTGATATGGAGGTTGAAGAATGGGAAGAAGTGGACGAGTTGGCTCGCTCCACGATCATGCTTTCGGTGTCTGACAATTTACTCTTCAATGTAGAGAATGAGCAGACAGCATGGAGCATGTGGAAGCGTTTAGACGAGTTGTATGCACAGCAGAGTGCTGCCAGTAAAGTGTATTGGCTTAAGAAGCTTATGGATCTCCGCATGAAGGAGGGCACGCACATGTCAGTGCTTCTCAATGAATTCAATTCTATTTTCAGCCAACTGACAGAGCTGAAATTCACGATTGATGAGGAGTTCAAAGCTACTTTTCTGCTATGCACATTGCCCGAGAGTTGGGATGTATTCCGGACAGCTCTTAGTAACTCAAGTGCGTCAATTAAGTATGCAGATGTAGAGAGTTCTCTCTTGATGGAAGAGATGAACAGGAAGAACACCACAGGTGGGTCTTCTAATGCATTGCACTTGAGAGGCAGGTCTCAACAGAGGGAGAAATCTGACAGTAAGGACAGGGCACGCAGCAAATCTGGGAAAAGTCACGCTAGTCCCAATTTGGGCTTGACCTTTGAGTATATGAGTAAGTGACTAGGGGGCCATTCACACTTGGGCCCCCTCACTTATAAGTCTTTTAACTTATAAGTTAATAAGTACAAGGCACTTAGGCCTTTATTCCCTACATGTCAGTGCACCTCAATGAATTCAATTCTATTTTCAGCCAACTGACAGAGCTGAAATTCACGATTGATGAGGAGTTCAAAGCTACTTTTCTGCTATGCACATTGCCCGAGAGTTGGGATGTATTCCGGACAGCTCTTAGTAACTCAAGTGCGTCACTTAAGTATGCAGATGTAGAGAGTTCTCTCTTGATGGAAGAGATGAACAGGAAGAACACCACAGGTGGGTCTTCTAATGCATTGCACTTGAGAGGCAGGTCTCAACAGAGGGAGAAATCTGACAGTAAGGACAGGGCACGCAGCAAATCTCGTAGGAAAGATGTTGTGTGTCATCATTGTGGAAAGAAAGGGCATTATAAACGGGAATGCTATGAGTGGAAGAAAGAGAAGAACAAGGGTGCTGAAACTGATGCAAAGGACAAGGGAAATGCCAAGAAGAGCACTGTGTTGATTGAGGAAATCAATGTTGCTAGTAGTTGTGACAGTGACAGCAGCACTGATGTACTCAATGCCTCTTCTGTGGATGCACATACCCTTGCTATGGGTTCTGATGTGGACATGCATACTTGGATTCTTGATTCAGGTGCCTCCTTTCATGTAACACCTCATAGGGATTGGTTTACACAGTACTCAGGTGAGGTGCAGGGCACTGTTTATTTGGGAGACAACTATGCATGTGACATTGCAGGTATTGGCAGTGTCCAGTTTTCCTTTGCTGATGGTATGACTTTTGTTTTGCACAAAGTGCGCCATGTGCCACAACTCAAGAAGAGTTTGATTAGTACAGGGCAGCTAGATGATGCAGGCTATCACACCACTTTTGGTGATAGCAAGTGGAAAATTTGTAAAGGGGCCCGGATTGTAGCCAAGGGTTGTAAATCGGACACTTTGTATCCTTTGCATGTATCTAGTGTGCGTGACCATGTTGTCGCCGTAACCGAGCAGCCAAGTGTTTCTTTGTGGCATGGCCGGTTGGGACACATGAGTAAAAGAGGAATGGAAACTCTGTCTCGTTGTGGTTATTTGCCGTGTTTGAGGTATGCTGATTTTTCTCATTGTGAGCACTGTATTTATGGTAAGCACAGTCAAACACCGCACAAAAGGTCTCTTTCTTTGAAGTCTGACAGGTTAGACTTAGTGCATTCCGATGTATGTGAAATGCCACAGTTGTCCTTAGGTGGAAAGAAATATTTTGTCTCGTTTATCGATGATGCTACACGTAAGGTGTGGGTGTATCCAATACGTGCTAAAAGCGATGTTTTGGATACTTTCAAGAAGTTTCTTGCGTTTGTTGAGAATCAAACTGACAAGAAGCTTAGGTCTTTGCGCTCAGACAATGGGGGGGAGTATGTATCAAAAGCATTTATTGACTTTTGTGCTACTAAAGGTATTAAAAGAGAGCTCACGGCTCCTTTTAATCCCTCTCAGAATGGAGTTGCAGAGAGATTGAACCGGACTATCCAAGAGAAAGTTCGGAGTATGCTGTCACATGCTGCATTACCTCATGGTTTTTGGGCAGAAGCTGTGCAAACAGCTATTCACTTGATTAATCGCTCACCTAGCAAGGCTTTGGGTGGAAAGGTGCCTGAGGAGGTGTGGTCTGGCAAGCCACCCTCATATGCACATTTAAGAGTGTTTGGTTGTGAGGCCTATGTTCACATCCGGAGTGAACTGCGCACCAAACTAGAACCAAAGTCTCATAAATGCATTTTCCTAGGATATGGTGAGGATGGTGAAATGGGATATAGATTATGGGATCCCGCATTACGGAAAATCATACACAGCAATGATGTCATCTTCAATGAGAATTGCATGCACAAACAGCCCACAAAGGTCGAGGAAGTGCGCCGGGTTGTTTTTCGTGAAGATGTTACATATGGACAGCCAAGAAGGCCCAATGTTCAGCAGCCTTTACATGCTGAAAATGGTGCTGAAAATCAGCCATTAGCTGCTGAAAATCAGCCCCAACAAGTTGCCATTGATGCACCACAGGTAGGGGAACAGGTTGATGCTCCTAGACCGCCCGTTGTTGCGATGCAACCGGCTGAACAGCCTGCTGTTTTTGATGGTTTACAGGCTGAAAATCCACCTGTTATGGATCATTGGGTGCGTAGGTCTACTCGGGTGACAAGGCCCCCCGATAGATATGAACCGTCTTTGGACTATGTCATGCTTACTGATTGTGGTGAGCCGTCTTGCTATAAAGAGGCTATGCAACGGGAAGACAGTAAGAAATGGTTCAAAGCAATGGTTTCGGAAATGCAGTCTTTGGAGAAAAACCATACATGGGACTTGGTTGATTTGCCTAAAGGGCATAAGGCTCTGCCATGTAAATGGGTTTACAAGACCAAGGTCACATCTGATGCTTCTTCTAAGTACAAGGCACGTTTGGTTGCTAAAGGGTACAAGCAAAAGCATGGTGTTGATTTTGATGAGATTTTTTCTCCTGTTGTAAAGCTTGCCACATTACGTCTTGTTTTAGGCCTGGTTGCTTCTGAAGATATGGAGTTAAAGCAAATGGATGTCAAAACAGCGTTTTTGCATGGCGATTTGCTTGAGATGATCTATATGATGCAGCCAGAAGGTTTTGTGTCAAAGGGGCAAGAGCAGAAAGTATGTAGACTCTTGAAGAGCTTGTATGGTTTGAAACAGTCTCCCCGTGCATGGTATCACAAGTTTGATACATTCATGAGGTCTCAAGGATACAAAAGAAGTAATTCTGATCACTGTTTGTATATCAAAACGGCAAGTGATGGATCTCATCTATTGCTGATTTTGTATGTTGATGACATGCTTATTGCGGGTAAGAATGTCACGGAGTTGGATGCATTACAGCAAAGCTTAAAGAATCGCTTTGACATGAAGGATCTTGGTGATGCTAATCATATTTTGGGCATGCGTATCTCTCGAGATAGACCCAACAGGCGTCTGTATCTATCTCAACGAGATTATGTTAATAAGGTGCTACATCGTTTTCATATGCATGGGGGAAAGGCACTTGGTACTCCGCTGCCTCCATATGTAAAACTGACTGCACATGACTGCCCAAACACAGATGATATGCGGGCTGAAATGGCCAAGATTCCTTATGCATCAGCCGTTGGCAGTTTGATGTATGCTATGGTTGCTACACGTCCGGACATTGCATTTGCGGTGGGAGTAGTAAGCAGGTACATGAGCAATCCTGGCAAAAAGCATTGGGAAGCAGTGAAGTGTATCTTGAGATACTTGAAAGGCACTAAAGACTTGTGCATTTGTTTTGGGAAGAGTGAGACATCTGTGCATGGCTTTACAGATGCAGATTTTGCTGGACATCCAGATTGCAGGAAGTCTACCTCTGGATATGTGTTTACATTCACAGGAGGTGCAGTTTCTTGGATTTCTAGACTGCAAAAATGTGTTGCTTTGTCTACCACTGAGGCTGAGTATGTGGCTGCCACTGAGGCATGCAAAGCAAAGTAGTTTTCGTACGTCGAACGGAACCTCTCGTTCCGTCCGGCCGGACCCGTCCCGTCCCGTGCGTTCCGTTCGTTCCGTCCGGCCTGTTTTTTCGGCAGTTTATGACCGTTGGCAGCATTTTGACCGTTTTGCAACGTCCAGTTTATAGGCCTTTTGGAGCCGTTTGCAGGCAGTTTTGAAGCCAAATGCCATGCTTATTGCCCATGGGCCATTGGCACATTGCCATGCTTATTGCCCAAGGGCCAATGCCCATTGCTCAAATGTCAAGCCTCACATGCTCTTCCTCTCCTATTTAAGCAACCCTTCCCCTTTGTTATCCAACACAACCTACAACTACAAGCTACAAGCTTTAGCCCTAAGCCTCTCAATGCTCTACCCTCTCATCTCCATGTGCTTCCATTGAAGCTTCAAGCTCTCAAGCTCTCGAGTCTCCATTGGGTCTACCATCTCTCTCCTTCAAGGTCCCTTGGGTGACACCGTGACGGGTCTCTCCTTCAAGCTTCCTTGGGTCTCTCTCTCTCTCTCTCTCTCTCTCTCTCTCTCTCTCTCTCTCTCTCTCTCATCTATTGATACATCGTACATCATACTAGTAGCTACTAGCTACATACTACATAATGCCGCCTCCTCTTCATGAAGCCTTTGAGAAGCATTGCCGATATTTTGAGCGGGTGGGGGGCAAGCAAAACTCTTGCAAGTGGTGGTGCAAATATTGCCCAAAAGCTATGACCTCTTCCGTCACCCGTCTCATCATCCACTTGACAAAGATAGGAGGACAAGCGGGGCCATGTCCTAATATCCCCGAAGATATCCTTACGGAATGCAAGAGAAAGTATCTTCCATTGAAGACACGCAAGGGTAGAGTCACCTCGGATGAGTTCGTGTCGCCGGATGTTGATAGCTCCGATTCGGAGGAAGAGGCCTCTCCAACTATGTCCATGGCTACCGGTGCCACCGCGGCCTCATGTGATGGTAGTGCCTCCTCCAAGAAGTCCAAGAAGTCCAAGGGGTCTTCAAGTGATGGTGGCCGGCCTCCGAAGACGGCAAAGCAAACTTCTCTTGCGAAATCGGTGGGTGGATGCTCCGGCCCCTTGTCTTTCCTCAAGGAGAGACAAAGAATCGCGGAAATAGAGATTGCCCGCACGGTGATTGAATGCAATCTCTCCTTCAACATTCTTCGGTTGGAGCGATGGAAGAGGATGATCATAGCAATTGCGGCGGTTGGTCCATGCGAAGGGTGGACGGGTGTGTCATACCATGACATGAGAACAAAGAAGCTTGATGAAGAGAGGGCAAGGATTGACAAGTCACTTGAGCCCGTACGTGCGGGTTGGGCAAAGTATGGATGCTCTATCCTCTCCGACGGATGGAGCGACCGCAAGAAGAGGGGCATCATCAACATTCTTGTTTCTTGTCCTCTTGGCACGTACTTCTTACGGGCAGTGGATGCGGGTTCGAGAGGGAAGAAAGTGACCGGGGCATTCATTTGGAAGCACATTCGCCAAGCCATTCTTGAGGTAAAACCGTAAATCGAGCCTTTATGTCTTGAGCAATTGCCAATGAGTCCTATGTTTTAATTTTTAAGTTTTAACTCTTCTTGTCACAAATGCCTCTTGTGTAGGTTGGTGCGGAGCATGTCGTGCAAGTGATTACCGACAATGCTTCAAATTGCAAGGCAATGAGTAAGAGGCTAGAGAAGGAATTTCCATCCATAGTATGGACTCCATGTGCCTCTCATTGCCTTGACCTTCTCTTTGAAGACATAGGGGAGCTAGGTTGGGTGAAAGATATCCTCAACCAAGCACTCTCCATCATCAATTTCATCAATGGCAAAGTGAGGGTGCTTGCCATTTACCGCACCTACTCCGACCTTGAGTTGAAGAAGCCATCGGCCACTCGCTTTGCCGCCATGTGGCTACTTTTAGAGCGGCTCTATGATGTGCAAAACAAAATACAAAAGACCATGGTCTCCGATGAGTTTAAGGAGTGGATGAATGGAGAGTCCGCCGCTTCCCAACAAGATGCAAAAGCCATCCAACGGCTTTGCTTGCGGGAGGAGTTTTGGCAAGAAATTAAGGGTCTTGTCGTTGCGATCTTGCCCTTGTACAAGGCTCTCCGCATGACCGACATGGAAGGGGCAACTATTGGGCTTCTATGGCACTTCATGGAGGAAGCTTACAAGGAGATTGAGAAGTCTACAATCCTAGATGGGGCTCCCGATGGAACACGGTATAACTACATATTTATTATTACATATGTCATTCTCTATATATTTAAATTCTACATGCTTGTTTCTCTACTTAGTACATTTCCTCTCTCTTCTTGTAGTGATTACCTCGAGGACTCTCCCAAGAGAGACGACATTCTCCTCCTAATCACAAAGCGGTGGGATTGGATGAAGAGACCTATCCATTACTTTGCGGCTCTCTTGCATCCGGCTTACAAGAAGCCCGAACTCTTTGCAAATCAAGAGCTTATTGAGGAGCGCAACAATTACCTCTTTAAGGTGCTAAAAGAAGAGGACATTGGAGCATTTCTCCAAGAGGTAATCAACTATAGCGACCAACGAGGCACCGCATTTACTTCCAACTTGTGTTGGAAGCAGCAATCCTTGGTGAAGCCTTTATTTTGGTGGGAGAGCTTTGGCTATCAATTGCCTACTCTCAAACGACTTGCTTTGAGGGTTCTTGGCCAAGTAAGCGACAAGCCTCAACCTTTTACATTTTATGCTTAATCTCTTCAACTATTGTCTCTTATAGCTTATGCCTCTCTTGATGTGTTTTAGGATTGCTCATCGGGAGCATGTGAGCGTAATTGGTCTGCATACTCCCTCATCCACACCAAAATCCGAAACAAGCTCTCAACGAAGCAATTAGAGCGACTTATCTATTGTCGCTCCAATTTACGCATGTTGCGCTCTATGCATGAGATGCCTATGGCTCGACAGGTATAAATTATAAATTATAATCACTACTCACTCCATTTTCTATACTCTAGAGTCTAGTCTTTAATTAGTTTGAATATACTAATTATGTTTTCATTGTCCAATGTTGTAAATGTCAAATAGGTCAACGTGGATGAGCTCACACTTACCATTGACACTCTAAAGAGTGTCAATAAAGAGCAAGACCCTGAGGAGCAAATGATTTTTCGTGAGCTCTACTTGGAGCTTGAGGAGATTGATCGCCGGGTTTCTCGCACACGATCACGCAAGAAGGTCGTCATCCATGGAGTTACATCGGCTACAAGAGACAGAGGTGCCAGGGCTACAAGAGGTAGAGGCAAAGCATCAACAACACCCACGGAGGCTCCTAGGACCTATGTGCGGCGAGGCTCCGGAAGCGGCTCTTGTGCGGCGGCCATCACTATGGAGGATAGAGAGCCTCGAGAGCCAGAGTATGATGATGAAGGCAACCTCATTAGTGATGGAGATTATGAGCCGTCATCCTTCGACTCTTGTGAGGAAGAGGATGATGTTGATGAGCAAGGCTCAGAAGAGGAAGATGAGGAAGATGATGAGAGCACTAGTGACTAGTGACTTTACTATTTAGTCTCTCTATTATGGTGTGTCACTTTTTGAGTACTTTGTAGCCCTTGCCACTTGGTCCCCCCACTTTTTTGTATCCCTTGCCACTTTTTGAGTACTTTGTAGCCCTTGCCACTTGGTCTCTACTTATCAAATTTCAATGATCATTTTGGTTTATGTAATGCTCATTCTGTTTAGTCTTTGCGTCTTGACTCTTTACATTGTACTATGTACTATGTAGTATTGTAACTACTAACTTGTAATCTATACAAATGTCAAGTTTCTATAGTAAGTATTAAGGCCTAAGCCTTAGGCCCTTAGACTTGAGAATTATTTGTTTTTTTAAATTTGAACGTACATAACGTCATCGTACATCATAATTTTTTTTAGTTCGTTTAGTACCGCACATCATCGTACGCGTACAAAACGTACGGGACCGTACGAGACTACTATGATGCAAAGAAGCTTTGTGGCTCATGCGTTTGGTAGAAGAGCTTGGCATTAAGTCACCGGTTCCTGTGCTACACTGTGATAGTCAAAGTGCTATTATGCTTGCAAGGAATCCTGTTTTTCATGCCAAGACAAAGCACATAGAGGTGAAGTATCATTTTATCAGGAGTGTGCTTGATGACAAGAGCATTACACTTGTCAAGGTGCACACAGATGACAATCCTGCAGATCTTTTGACCAAGAGTCTTCCAACAGAGCGGTTTGCATATTGCCGACAGATGATGGGTGTTGGATGAGTAAGTGCATGATCAGCTGATGTATCATAGTTAGTTGATTCTTTGATCTCCCAAGGTACATTGCCTTTAGGTGGGAGGTTGTTAGGGAATAAAGGCCTAAGTGCCTTGTACTTATTAACTTATGAGTTAAAAGACTTATAAGTGAGGGGGCCCAAGTGTGAATGGCCCCCTAGTCACTTACTCATATACTCAAAGGTCAAGCCCAAATTGGGACTAGCGTGACTTTTCCCAGATTTCTACGAGCTCTCTCTCTCTATCACGTTCTTCTCTGCGTGTGCTTCTTCAGCGCCTCTCTCCTCTTCTCCTTCACTCTCATTGCATAGGATAGCAAGTGGGCTCTCTCTCCTGCTCCCCCACACCAACTAGAGGAGGTCATGGAAGACAGAGACATCACTATGATGTCTGACAGAGTCTGAGTCTCACCTAAGCTAGGAGAGAGGTCTCCCACGGATATTGGGCTTTCAATGCGAGTTGCAATATCGGAGGATCACATGACGCCATGGCTCCTTCAAATGATCAATTGGGAATGCTATCTTACTTAAAGAGAACTACAAGACTAGGTGAGTGGTGAGCATGAATGAGGTAGCCAGATATATGTGGATGAGGATCCGCTTACCAGACTCAAAGATTATCTATGTCGCTCTATTGAACCATGGAGCTCCCAACCAAACATTTTCGTGCTCCAAGGTAGAAATGAAGAAATTCTCTTGATCTACTTACCCTTCAACTTGTACTCGAAGCTTTATAACTAAAGGAGTATTTGAAACTTCTTGCCCTACAACAGCTCCATCTACACCCTCTAAGGGATCCACATGAGAGGGGAAGATGGAGAGCACGATAGAGAGGAGGATGGGGAAACTATGGAGGGAGAGATGGAGATGGATGACAACATACACACACAGTCACCATGCTTTATCTTATCAAGAGATATTCTTCAGTTTGCAAAAAAGGAAGAGGTGTTCTTTGTAAGGAATTTCACCACCCACATATAGAGCCGTTAGTTTAGCACCCTGTTTGCTTACAGACTATTGTTACAGGAGATGTGGGATGGGGCAGACTCGACTGACACAGAGGGATACAACACTGGTTGTGGCTCCTGCATACTCTCTTTGGGCGCATCACACCATCTCCCCAATGAAAAAGACCAATGATCCGTATCAAGAGCTTACATACTTACAAAAGGGAGGTGCCAGGGGGGGTGGTAGTATCATGGATTATGTAATGGGGTCTCCTATGGCCATAAGACACCTCCGTTCATTCACCATTCTCTGTGCCCTACTTGTGCCGATTGTATATACTTGAGCATATCGCTTATTACTAGGTTCCAGTCCTAAGCACAAGTATTCCTAATGGCTTTGAAAAAATTAAAGGTATTCCTAATTCAAAGATTCCCTCAACAACAACAAAAACGATGCGCTAATCTATAGCATGTAGCAATGGGCAATAACGAAGCACGTAGATTTGTAACAGTATTAGCTGGAAAGGATGGATACAACATTACGAGAGAGAGAGAGAGAGAGAGAGAGAGAGAGAGAGAGCAAGGACACTTTAAAGAGAAGAAAACGCTAAAGAAAAAATAAAGAAAAAGAGAAACACCTCTTTATATGGACACAAAAAGTCTTTTGACTTTCCACCTTCATATGTCTTTTGACTTTCCATCTTCATTTTTTTTTTTCATTTCCTAATCTCACTCTTCACTTATGCACTTAATATGTTTTGAAACAATTTTTAATTTTTTGAAATTGGAAAAACCTAATAAGTTCCAGCCATAAGCGCACCCCCCCCCCCCCCACCCACACCCCACCCCCACCCCCCCCCCCCCCCCCCCCGGTTATAGCATACCCTATACACTTCACAGGTGAGCTTAGTCATCAGTATTTTCCCTTTTGCAAGGACATATGCCTAGTTAGTGCTATTTCATCTCTTCCTAGCCACACACTATTTGTGCTCCAATGCTAAGCAACATATAGTTCCCTTATTATGTGTTCTTGAAGTTCTTGTTCTTGGTGGGTGGGTGTGTGTGTATGTGTGTGCATCCTCGGGCACGCGTGTGCGTGCAAGGGTGCGTGTGCTTGCTTTACTCCTTGAACCAAACACAAAGACACATGCATGCAAGCACTCTATATTGTGTTATACACAAGCATAAACATGCCTGTTATCCAGTCAGCATTCAATCTAGACAAATCAGTTTAAACAATACACCTATTCGAAAAACATTCCCAGGCATTGTGTGGCGATAGACAGTATTACCTCTGTCCCCCTTCATGGCCAGCATAGCAGGACCACGCCCTCGGCGCTTGGATGATGCAGCGTTGGGCTGGAATTCAGAGCTGTACCTTGCAAAGAGTAGGTGCTGGAATGACTTCCTGTATAGTGGCGAGTGGATCGATCTTCCTTTGCAGACGAGAAGAGAATTCAAGTTTCTCGAGCGGAAATGTTCCTCAGAACTTAACCAAAGAAGCTAAACCATGATAACCAAACCAATTAGTGCAAGAAGGTAAAATTGCTATTGCCAACTGGACAACAAGAATCACCTGAACTGGCTGGTGAGACGCGCAGCAGGACAAGCTCCTGCAGCATATCGAGGCGACGCGGGCGTCCATAGCCGAAGAAGCTCTCATTCCGGGCTGGATAATAATGAGTGGCGCCAATCTTTGCGCACAGTGGCCAGCTTCATTTTGCTGAGATCAGCACGAAGTTCAAACCCGGGCAGGGCAGAAGAGTGCTTTGTTACTAGTTAGGCTTGGAGATGTGTTGTCATCAAAGTAATGGCTAAAATAGAGTGCTGAAGTTTCTGGACCCACGCTCGCCATGGGCTATCTCAAGCCCCCATGCGTGAGCAACGTTGTGAGCACGAGACCCCATCGTTGAACAGCCAATGAGGAGCTTTGGCGCTTCGTTGTTGTTACAACGTAAATCTTTTAGTTTGCTTGATGAACTTTCGTGGTGAATGTCACGAACCTGGAAAAGGCATTGAACGAGCGCGCTAGGTGCACAATCTGAATGCATCCTTAGCATCAGTTAGAGTTGAGCGCATAAAAGTTGGCCTAGCAGGAAAGGCGAGGGGCTTTAAGCGTGCCCTCTATGGTTCAACCTGTCACACGAACGCTTGAAAGTCGGTCTTCTTGAGTTTCCTACAAGAAAGCACTAGAAGATTCTAGAAGGTACTGCAAGATTCTAGAAGAATAGTGTGGAAGATTCTAGAAGATTGAGGAAAGTTCTAGTGATGATGTTGGTAATGACATAAGCAAGATGTAGGCAATGACATAAGCGATGATGTAACCCATTTTCTACAATCTTCCAAAACTTTTCTCAATTTTTTAGAATCTCCCACACTATTCTTCTAAAATCTTCCAATACCTTCTAGAATCTTCTAGTGCTTTCTTGTAGAAAACTCGAGAAGACCGACTCTCAAGCATCCGCGACACAACCCCTACCACATGCACGTGTGGGTGTGTGGGAGCAATCATGAAAAAACTATTAGTTGATGCTTCGCATCTAATGAAAAAAAAAGAGTTGAGAAAATTAAAACAAGAAGTCCAAGGGAAAAACACCAAACGAGTGGGCTCTTGGATAGAAGAGAAGAAGAAGAAAATGGATACAAGAGTTCTCATAAAAGAAATTTCTGTTAGTGGGCCAAGATAATGGGCCACACTTTTGTAGTAAAAATTGAATCAATGCTATAGCAACTACCTTTGGCGGTGCCAAAAAGGTGTCTAGAGGGAAAAGGCACTGCGGGAGCTATCAAAGTAGAAAGCAAATGTTTAACCACTTGGAAATTTCAAAAAAACAATTGCCAATTTTTTCAGCTAGATGTGGGGCCACAATCGTCCAACACATCAAGAACCATTGCACTAGCACATGCCTTCATCAGTCCCAATAACTAGATGTGCACAATAAACATTATGACCTGTAAATACTACTACACATTCATGTAACAAAAGTGATCAACAATACAAGAAGATAAGCAAGAAAACAAACACTTTTAATAAGTGTCAAAGTAGGCAATGCAGAAGCATAGAGCAATGGGGAGAATACATGAGAGAGAGAGAGAGATGTACTATTGAACCAACCAACTGGGCAATGAATTAGTGATTATGCAATGGGGGCTACGTGCTGCTTATATACTAGCTTGGGGGCCCTTAAGTACCCCCCATCCAGTAAATTGCCCTACCCAAGACTTTGACAAGTAAGTAAAATAAATACTTAAAGGCAAAATAAATATTGGGATCACATTAGGCCATTCACTTGAGATGCTATGACTTTTACACCCTCTCTGCAATTCATAGTGGACACATGTAGGAAACCAAGTCGATGAAGAAGCTACCATGGACACTCCAACAATGGCCCCTACTGATACACCTTGAATTTGCTACCTCCATCTTTTTACCTTAGAAGAATGCCATCTTGAGCATCGATTGCCTCACAAAAAATTGCATTGTAAATCACACTACATCCAAGAATCCCCACTCGTGAATTGTGAATACATCATGTTCAAACATTCCTAGACAATGAACTTTGAAATACATCATGTCCAAACAACAATGAATTTGTGCACATATCCATAGTGTTTTTATATGTCACGTTGGTCGCTTGCCAGATGCATGTGCCTTGAATCTGACCCACAGGTTGAAACACCGATAACTTGATCTCCAACACATGGGTCCAAATCATTTGTAGGGAGCTTCTTTTGCCCCTCTCTACTGCTCACAAGCCTCTCCCTAGCTAAAGCTAGTTGTGGCAACTGCCGCTAGCTAGAAATTTGGAGTCGTTGCCATTGCGGCCATTACCACATGTGCCATGCCGATCTCCTCTGTCATATTTGTATCCTTGCTATCTTTGTCAAGCTTGCCTTTTTCTTTTTCCTCTTGTGAGTTCTCGCTTTGTTTGGCTTCACATTCTCGAGCCAAACAAAGCATCTTCTTGCATTTATAACAATAACTCTCATACCTCGTGGGTACCAAGGCAGTTAATTGAGCACTCATCGTGCCGTCCTTGTTGTCAAGATTTCCTTTGCCTCTGTCCTCTAGCAAACTTGTACATTTGCTTTTGGCTTCACATTCCCAAGCCAAAAAAACTGACGGCTTCCTCGAGGACTTCAATCATCCATAGGCCGCTACCTTGGCACTGGCCCATCCACTATCCATAGCCGATGATTGGTGTTGGTCTTCGTTAATCTTTGATGATGAGGCTTTGCGGGGGGCCAAGGCGTCGTGAGAGCAATCCTTTAGGAGATTCATCATGAGTCTCACAGTATCTAGCATCTCAAGACACTACTAAGAGCATTCCCTCCAAGGTAAATTGATCTTCCTTGCTACTACCCCCAAATTCTTGTCCAAGGAGCCTCAAGACCACTCCATCTCAAAATACTTAACTTTGATCATCCCTCAACAAAGTTGTGCTTGCACAAGCTTTTCAAAACACTAACTTGTAGCCAACAAGAAATAGCCTTAGCATTTTAAACGCTACCTGCAAGATCTCAAAATAAGCCGTCAACACCCTAGCGGGCGTCTCAAAACATAGTTTATTGAGTGCTCCAAAGCATAGGTGAGTAGAGGGTGTCTCAAGATACAAGAATGGTGTGGTTTCCACTAGCCAAAGTTGTCGCTTGCCTTTCAAAATGCTTTGCATAGACACCTTCTTTGTTGATGTCTCAAAACGGTGATGAACCTAGCATTGTCGGCTGCATCTTAAAACACAAGTGTTTGCCACCACTTGCGGGCTCACCCATGTTATAAAAGGTTGTTCCAATGCTTTGGTGATACAAAAGCGTTGCCTCCTCTGTCACTTGCATTTCAAAACACTGCCCAATGGGCTCTTCTCCACTTGCTATCTGCCTAGCTTCTCTTCTTTGTGCGCTCTCTGAAGTTCATCGAGCCATAAGCTATAATATCATGTCAAAGTGAATGATGCAAAAGCGTAGAGCAATGGGGAAAATACGAGAGAGAGAGAGAGAGAGAGAGAGAGAGAGAGAGAGAGAGAGAGTTCCAAAACGAGCCCTTTCCTTGTCTCATGTAAAGTTGCTAATAGTCTTCAAATGAAATGCTTGTAACTTGGTCCAATGAGAAGTGAACACTCAAAAATGCAACTCAAGATTGCTCAACCACTTTTCCTCACTTCCTAAACTTGAAAAATTTGCATCCCCCTTTCTCTTGGACTTGTCTCGGCAAGTGTACACACCACACACACACTCAGAAACACTTGCTAACTTCACCTAAAGCAAGGCTCTAGCCTAGTTCAACTTCATAAACCCTCCAAAGGTTTGTGCAAAGGTCTTATACCCAAGCTAGTTAAATTAAGGGGTGAGTTTATGGTTTTTATGAAGTGAAAGGGAAAAGCTAAAATCTAAGATTAGGTCGGTCCTTCTTTCTTTAGAAACTTGACTCTAGTCCTTCTCTTCTAAATTGGGCTAGGCCACATGTCCAAAGTAGCTCATACAATATGGCTGATGAGATCTATTTTTACATTCTGAGCGTCATCTGCAATTGGCTCAGGCTGGCAAGATTCACTGGACATTCGTGTCGTAAGGTAGAGTTATCAACCGGCTCAGGTCTATCCCTATTTGTCTCTTTGCTTTTTTCACCCAAAGGTTTGATCGGCACAATTTGTTCCTCTTGTATATCCACTGTAGGGTAGTCCCTCTCTTTAGCTTTTGCTTCGTTCCCAAATTTCACTATAATGCTTTTTTTAAACAAACCACCCTCTACCTTGTTGCAAACCGGGCTTAGTATCATTCTGCCCTTATATTTCCAATGTAAATAGAAAGTATTTACATTGGAAACATAAAGTTTACCCATTTGACAATCAAGCCTTCAAGTAAGGCTAAATCCCATTTATAAATGCTACAACAAAGCCTAAAGCTTGATGATGGAGAGAACATGCAAAAGTATATGGAGAAGTTTCTGGATTTACATCTCAAAGCTATGGTACACAAGCGCATCAACTTCTCAGAGCAAAAGCAACAATTTTGTGATGGGCTCCCTGAAGATTGGAGAAACTATATCAATACACAAAGACCTTGGACCATTTTGGAGGTTATCCACCACGCAATGCTAGCCTCCAACATTTTATTGGTGCACCATATTTGGAGGAAATCTTGGTGGAATCCTCTCTAGCACACACTCTACTATCCTTTCTTTGTCAAATTTTGTGAATTGGTTTTTGATATGTCTGGTGCACTCACACTTGGCTCTATGTAGTACATGGAAATTGGAGTACCCATACAATTGTATCTTTCTAACTCGATCAAATTGATAGTATTGTACTCTTGTGCATACTTGTCTACGTTAGAACTTTCACTCCTTGAGCATGTGCGTACATGAATACATAGAGGTTTTTATATTATGTTAGCTCCCTAGAATTGGGCTCTTCACACTGATAGAAGTTATGTTGTTCCCCATTAATGAACCTTTAGATGCACCCATATAAGCGTAACCCATCAAGACTCTCATTGTTTTGATGGTGTTGATGAATCTCGCATTAGGTTTATTGACCAGAAGAGGTTTCTCCTCTGCTTCCTCATTGACCTTTGCCTTCATTCCCATCTTTTCCCACTTTTTGACTACTTTGTTTTCTCTCAAACCCTCACTAAAGGTATTGTGAGATTTTCTTGTTGTTTGCATATGTAGCATATCTCAAATTTGGGTCAGAAACCTTGGTGGTGGATGGTTTGACATGGTTGAGGCTCACTCAATACTTGCAAGATAGTCCTTGACTAGCTTACTTTTGCTTAGTGCAACAGTCACTTTTGCCCCTTGTCAAGTCTTTAGAAAGCCAGGTCCTAGTGGCCCTTAGGTCTTATGACTAGTTTTATGACCCATATTCTAAACACCCTAAAAGTTTTGAATCAATTTTAGTGCATTCTATTGCTCAAAAGATTTTTTCCTACCAGTATCTTACTCATTTTGGAGTTGTGTATCAAAAGTTAGGGCAATTTTGGTGAGCTGCACTTGAGACATCACTCAAAACAGCTTCAGAACCAAGCAATAGGTGATTTTATTACTCGTACCTTGGTCTCCAAGCGGTATTTTTTCCCCAAGCTTAAAATATGGGATGTACTCAAGTATGTCTACATGCTTGTCGTCAGATACCCCCAACATGAAGGATGTGATGGATTGCAATCCATCATATTCTAATTATAAAGAATATGACCACATAGAACGGTCCACAACGATGAGTTATATCCCCTTGACAAGTTTTTTGTTCAATATGGATCTCTTTTACACTTAAACTAGTTCAAATTCAAATTGGAAAGCACCAATAGGTTCCTGGATACTAGGGCTATTTGTGATATAAACCTTGTTTTAAATTGCTAAAAATGATGGATCATATGATCCAATGTTATCAAGAGATAGACTTGAATTGACTACCCTCTAGGCTTAGACACGTGACTACCCTCTAGGTCTTTTGTCAAGATGTTTTCAATCATGGATCACAATCCATGTTAACATATGAACTTGATATCTGAGTAGCTGGTCACACGCTATGTCTAGAGGTTGTCTCTGCAACCTTTTCCAATTTGAGTTTCTATTGGTGGGTCAAACCTAAGTTCTTTAGTTTCATATGTCTACTTTTGGTAATTTTACCTTGTTTCTTTGTAGCAAAATCCCCTAGCAATGCTTTTCTATGCTAGCAATGTGCAGTAGTTTTTTTTTGGCCAAAGTTCAATCCAAGGTACTTGGATTTTGATCTATCGTCTATAGGATTTCGCTTCTAGATTTGTATTGCCTTTAAAAGCGGGCATTGGCAAGTGTGTCCCAAAATCTTGATTCATACACCAAAAACTCAAAATTTGCTTGTGTTTTGGTTTAATTAGCGCAATTTTGAGGCTTTTAAAAAATAATCTTGATTTTGATGAGGTTTTAAGCTCTTTTTGCATCCAAATTGTGGAAATTTGGTGTTAGCAAGTGATTAGGATTTATGATCATCTACAAAAATTTACATTTTTTTCTTTGAGGTACAAGGATCGCAATCCATCATTATTATTTTTCTTATGTAACCAAATTTATTAGACATGTTCGCGAGGGTATATAGAAGCTATCTCCTTGATCTTTTTTATTTGGATTTAATTTTTCTTGTTTCCCAACACTTCCTCACAGTTTTAGAGTTTAATGTCTTCTTTGCCTAGATATGGTTTTGGCCTAGTTTTCCTCTGACTTTTACGACCCAAAATAATGGTTTTTTTCCTATTTAGCCTACTCTTATATTGGCTTTATTGAAAAATAACCCTATAATGAAGTATACTCTACTCTCCCCTCATGCAACTCTACTGCGCGCTCACTAGCTCCATCAACAAAGCCGTCAATCTACCTTGCATCCTCTCATCACAACACCAGCCCTATATCGACCTTTGGCTATGTCAAGCACGCGTTGTACTGGCCTCCTCTCCTCCCACCCTTATCCTAAACAACATTGCCCTTCTCATGACAGCATGCTTTGCAACACTAAATAATATTATATATATATATATATATATATATATATTATTGTGGGCACTAGTGACCTCGTTGGTGGAAGGGGGGCATTTTCCTTTATTCATTTACCTTTCCCTTTCCATATCTCTTACTCCCCTTAACTCTCCCCCCTTCCATCAACCCCAATTTTATTGTACCAACCGCTCACACCCCTACCCTCTACTATACCACTATCCTCTTTACCTCTCTATCATCTCTCTCCTCCACATATGCAACACCTCCAGGTAATATATCAAGTTTTACGAGAGAATAAACTTTATGTTAATCGAAAGAAAAGTGAACTTTTCTTACAAGGGATTCAATATTTAGGTCGCATTATCTCTCAAGATGGCATCCAAATGGATCCATCAAAGTTAGAGGTAATAAAAAGATGGCCTAATCCAAGAAATTTGCATGAACTAAGAAGCTTTATAAGTATGTGTGCATACTATAGATGCTTCATAGAAAAGTTCTCACAAATCGCGGGACCATTACATGAATTAACAAAGAAAAATGTTATGTATATATGGTCCACCAAGGAGAACAATGCTTTTGAAAATCTTATCACTCAACATGTGCTTACACCGCCAGATCTCTCAAAGCCATTTGAGGTCCAATGTGACCCCTATGGTGATTGCCTTGGAGCTGTTTTGCTTTAAGAAGGAAATGCCATAGCCTACAAAAGTCGAAGGCTCAACCCTGTTGAGCAAGATCTAGGGATATATATATGAGAAGGAACTCTTAGCAGTTCTACATACTCTAGACTCGTGGAAGCACTATTTATAGGGGACTCATTTCATTCTGTGAACGGATCAACAAAGACTTAAGTACTTCATGACGCAGACCAAGCTCTCCGACAAACAAATGAGGTGGGCAAATTTCCTTTTGCAATTTCATTTTCATATTGCTCACATTGTTGCAAAGCATAATCAAGTGGTCGATGCACTCTCAAGACGACCGAGAGTGAATGCGGTATCTATAGCAACTCACAATGATCTATCTTCTATAATAGATGAGTACGCTATCGATCCCGATTTTAGAGATGTGATTTCAGCCCTTGCATTAGGGAAGAAGGAAGAACCATTTACCCTACAAGATGGTTATCTTCTCTATGGCAATAGACTATGCATTACTAACTCACTACGTGAGAAAGTAATGTATGAATCTCATGCTCCTCCTTATGAGGGGCATAGAGGGATTCAGTCTACCCTAAAAGGGATAGAAACATATTTCTATTGGCCTGCCATGAAAATGTATGGTATGCCAGAAGACGAAGTTTGATAAAGGGAGGCAACCTGGATTGCTTCAACCTTTGCCAATCCCTAATTCACCATGGGAGAGCATATCCGTGGATTTTATCTTTGGATTGCCCAAGTCTATCCATGGGAATACAAGAATGTGGACGATAGTAGACAGGTTTAACAAAGAAGCACATTTCATATCTGCCAAAAAGACTATTAAGGCCCATCAAATGGCAACCCTCTTTATATCACAAATCTTCAAGTACCACGGCTTGCCAATGTCCATAGTGTCAGATAGAGATCCTAGAATGACCAATAATTTCTGGAAGGGTCTCTTTGAGAATTTAGGTACAAGGCTAAACTTCTCTTCAGCTTATCACCCACAAACGGATGGCCAAAGTGAAATAGATAACCTAACAATTCTTGATCTACTAAAAGCTTATGTCATAGAAGTAATCAAAAGTCCCAATGGGAGAAGTACTTACCTTTAGTGGAGTATGCTTACAATAACACTGTACATACTTCCAATGGGAAAGAACCTTTTGAGGTGATGGAGGGAAGATAAAAAAGTCCCCTACTACTCAAAGTACATGGGAAGATCTTCGTTGCAGATGAATATAGTCGAGATCAAGGATCTTTTTAAAAGATTAAGGATGCTATATCCATCTCTTAGCAAAGGCAAAAGGGTATTGCTGATAAGCATAGAAGAGTTCTAGCTTTTAAACAAAATGATTGGATCTTGCTTAAGTTTCCCAAGGCTCGATTAAAGCACACTAGGTGCAAGAATCCTACAGGACATCAAAAGTACTATGGTAAGTTAGCCAAAAGCTACTTTCAGATTCTTAGGCCAATCAATGAGATGACCTATCAACTCAAGTTGCCCAACCATTGGCTCATACACAATGCTTTTCACGTGAGCCTACTAAAGCCTTACAAAGGAGAGCCACATCAAGAAGCAACGATTGAAGACCCACCGGAGATTGAGGACCAAGAAGAGGTGTTGTAGCTCGAGTCCATTCTCTGACACGAAGACAAGGTATTACGAGGTGGTAAGACTATCCGGCGATATCTTATCAAGTTAAAAAATTATCCTTTTGAAGATGCTTCATGGATGCAAGGCATACAATTAAGGGATAACCTAAACCTTGTCAATGCTTACAATGATTCCCCAGATTAAGCAAATGTAAATATGTTTAAATGAACGAAGTTTTTCTCTTATAAGACTCTTTTTTTCTTTATTGTGCATAAATGTTAATAAGTATGCATGCTTAGGATCATGTTTGTGGAGACGACGTCTCCCAAATACCAAGTAGAGTTTGTCGCTCTACTATGGAAGATTGATACATATTAATGTGCAGACATGCTTGTGGCAGCTAAGGCTCTCAAGCACCAAATGGACTAGTCATCCATCTGGAATGGTGTCGTAGGGTAAAATAGGGATCCTCTACCCGCTAGCAAACGGACTAATGACTAGGCTTTATCTTCTCTAACTCATAGTTGAGGACGACTATGATTTCAAGAGAGAGGTAATGTCATAAAAACCAATAACTAATTCTCCCAAATGATGTTCTCATGTTAAAATGATCATTTAATATGGGGAAGTACCAGGGGAGTAAAAGATAGAATATTGGTAAGGCTGCTAGACCGGTCTCTGTAGGGATCCAAAGGGGGACAGTCTGCAAAAGAGCAATGTGCTTCAATGGGGCTTAAAATACCTAAGGTTCAGCTCCATTAAGATTTCCAGAGCCTAAAGTTCCTAAATTTAATCCAAGTGTTCAAAGGCCAAAGTAGGGAAAAATTGGATGGTCATGGGAAGATTAAAAAGTCTTCCCACATCCCTAGGAAGGAGGGGGTGAGTCCTAATCGTAGGGGATGAGAGAGAAACACTCTCTCTCTCTCTCTTTCTCTCTCTCTCTCTCTCTCTCTCTCTCTCTCTCTCTCTCTCTCTCTCTCTCTCTCTCAAGCTCTCCCCAAAGGGAAGAATGGACACATGGTAGGCTCCTAGGTCAGTTGCCCCCAATTTCCCCTCAAATCCTATTAGATGGCCATAGAGGTGGACCAATGAGAATTAGGCTAGAGTAAAATTAGTCTAATTGATAAAAGAACCAATAGAAATTAAGCTCCCTAGAAGACTATTGGACAGTCTATCAAGGGGTCCAATGAGCATCTAGCAACCCAATGGCTTGCCTGATTCCTATTGGCCAGAAGACGAAAAGGTCCAATGAGAGTTTAATAAAACATTTTAATTACCTAAAGCTCTCACAAAAGGGAAAAGGGGGACACATGTCACAAGGCTATCAAATATGATTATAATATGTGATTGGCTAAGCTTTGCAAGGGCCAATGGGAAGCCAAGAAGAGTAATTAGTAAGAGGGGTCGACCAAGAAGAGAGAGAGAGAGAGGGCTGCATTTTAGACTAACACTTTGCCACGCGCGCGCGCGTACACACACACACACACACACACACACACACACACACACAACTCATGTGTGCAAGAAGAACTCCATCTCCTTCTCCAAGCATTGGGAAGTTGAGGCCTACACCAACAACTCTTGGCTATGGAATGCAAATCCAACCAAGAGCCAAGCTTCAATGGCATGCTCATCTCCTCTACCATGCTAACTACTAAGCTAAGCTCTGCTCTAAGAGTGATTATGTGAGGAGAATACTTCTTTCTCGTAAGATACATCTTCTTCCTCTCAATCTATCCTCATTCCCGGCTAGCTCTCAACATTTTTGAAGGTGTGTCAGGTCTTGGGACTGAGGCTAGGGACACTAGGTGTGTTTTTCAAGCATAATTTGGTGCATGAAGCTTCCATCTTCATTGCACCAACTAGTTTTGTCAAGGAACACAAAGATTGTATTGTAAAAAAGTCTCCTTTGATGGGAGAAGCTATAATACAAAGCTTTATGGAGGGGGGACCGGCTCCATGTAAATCCGGTCCTCAACTGTTGTCAATTGTTCTATTTCTCTCTCTTTTCAAGTATTGTCAATGCCACATTAGCTAGGTGTAAATTGCTATGTTGCTTTCTGAAATTAAGTACTCTCTCTATGCTCATTAGGAACTTCTTCTTAATGAAATGCTCACTATTTTGTCAATTTCTACTACACACAAGTTACTAGTGCACTAAATGTTACAGGGAACTTGCCAAAACACTGTGTGCGAGCCACGAATGGCTGCAAACACACAACTAAACAGTCCTAGCAAGCTCAAAGGGGCAATGGTGTTTCACTCACCGCTCAATGCTTCTGTCGTAAAGGATCATGTGCCGCGAAGAAGAAGGAGCCGGGAGCCACCGTCGCCGCCGTGCTCAACCACCTCGCCACCGTCGATGCTTAATCTGGGGAATCATTGTAAGCATTGACAAGGTTTAGGTTATCCCTTAATTGTATGCCTTGCATCCATGAAGCAAATGTAAATATGTTTAAATGAACGAAGTTTTTCTCTTATAAGACTCTTTTTTTCTTTATTGTGCATAAATGTTAATAAGTATGCATGCTTAGGATCATGTTTGTGGAGACGACGTCTCCCAAATACCAAGTAGAGTTTGTCGCTCTACTATGGAAGATTGATACATATTAATGTGCAGACATGCTTGTGGCAGCTAAGGCTCTCAAGCACCAAATGGACTAGTCATCCATCTGGAATGGTGTCGTAGGGTAAAATAGGGATCCTCTACCCGCTAGCAAACGGACTAATGACTAGGCTTTATCTTCTCTAACTCATAGTTGAGGACGACTATGATTTCAAGAGAGAGGTAATGTCATAAAAACCAATAACTAATTCTCCCAAATGATGTTCTCATGTTAAAATGATCATTTAATATGGGGAAGTACCAGGGGAGTAAAAGATAGAATATTGGTAAGGCTGCTAGACCGGTCTCTGTAGGGATCCAAAGGGGGACAGTCTGCAAAAGAGCAATGTGCTTCAATGGGGCTTAAAATACCTAAGGTTCAGCTCCATTAAGATTTCCAGAGCCTAAAGTTCCTAAATTTAATCCAAGTGTTCAAAGGCCAAAGTAGGGAAAAATTGGATGGTCATGGGAAGATTAAAAAGTCTTCCCACATCCCTAGGAAGGAGGGGGTGAGTCCTAATCGTAGGGGATGAGAGAGAAACACTCTCTCTCTCTCTCTTTCTCTCTCTCTCTCTCTCTCTCTCTCTCTCTCTCTCTCTCTCTCTCTCTCTCTCTCAAGCTCTCCCCAAAGGGAAGAATGGACACATGGTAGGCTCCTAGGTCAGTTGCCCCCAATTTCCCCTCAAATCCTATTAGATGGCCATAGAGGTGGACCAATGAGAATTAGGCTAGAGTAAAATTAGTCTAATTGATAAAAGAACCAATAGAAATTAAGCTCCCTAGAAGACTATTGGACAGTCTATCAAGGGGTCCAATGAGCATCTAGCAACCCAATGGCTTGCCTGATTCCTATTGGCCAGAAGACGAAAAGGTCCAATGAGAGTTTAATAAAACATTTTAATTACCTAAAGCTCTCACAAAAGGGAAAAGGGGGACACATGTCACAAGGCTATCAAATATGATTATAATATGTGATTGGCTAAGCTTTGCAAGGGCCAATGGGAAGCCAAGAAGAGTAATTAGTAAGAGGGGTCGACCAAGAAGAGAGAGAGAGAGGGCTGCATTTTAGACTAACACTTTGCCACGCGCGCGCGCGTACACACACACACACACACACACACACACACACACACACAACTCATGTGTGCAAGAAGAACTCCATCTCCTTCTCCAAGCATTGGGAAGTTGAGGCCTACACCAACAACTCTTGGCTATGGAATGCAAATCCAACCAAGAGCCAAGCTTCAATGGCATGCTCATCTCCTCTACCATGCTAACTACTAAGCTAAGCTCTGCTCTAAGAGTGATTATGTGAGGAGAATACTTCTTTCTCGTAAGATACATCTTCTTCCTCTCAATCTATCCTCATTCCCGGCTAGCTCTCAACATTTTTGAAGGTGTGTCAGGTCTTGGGACTGAGGCTAGGGACACTAGGTGTGTTTTTCAAGCATAATTTGGTGCATGAAGCTTCCATCTTCATTGCACCAACTAGTTTTGTCAAGGAACACAAAGATTGTATTGTAAAAAAGTCTCCTTTGATGGGAGAAGCTATAATACAAAGCTTTATGGAGGGGGGACCGGCTCCATGTAAATCCGGTCCTCAACTGTTGTCAATTGTTCTATTTCTCTCTCTTTTCAAGTATTGTCAATGCCACATTAGCTAGGTGTAAATTGCTATGTTGCTTTCTGAAATTAAGTACTCTCTCTATGCTCATTAGGAACTTCTTCTTAATGAAATGCTCACTATTTTGTCAATTTCTACTACACACAAGTTACTAGTGCACTAAATGTTACAGGGAACTTGCCAAAACACTGTGTGCGAGCCACGAATGGCTGCAAACACACAACTAAACAGTCCTAGCAAGCTCAAAGGGGCAATGGTGTTTCACTCACCGCTCAATGCTTCTGTCGTAAAGGATCATGTGCCGCGAAGAAGAAGGAGCCGGGAGCCACCGTCGCCGCCGTGCTCAACCACCTCGCCACCGTCGATGCCGTCGCAATGTTCGATCACTCTCTCTCTCTCTCTCTCTCTCTCTCTCTCTCTCTCAAGCATATACACACACACATACACACGTGATCACACGAAGGAGGAGAAGACAGAGGTAGAGCAAGAGACTTCTTAGCTTGCACCTAAAAGAATGAGGATTTTAGGTCAAAATAGACCTTTTATAAGAGTCTGACCCATTCACACATGGGCACCCACAGTGGCCGATCATAGTAAAAATCATGTAAAAATGGAATAAGTGGTGCGCCTCTCATCGGCGATCACCTACACACTTATTGGACTGACAAGCCCGGTCCATGACTCAATCAAATATATAATAAGGCGTCCCTCGAAGGTGATAGGGTGTCTATGAGGGTTAATATAACCCTTGCTCTTCATGTAGAGGCCCAATGTGCCAAGTTCTTAACGTCAATCACTCTACATGTCCAGACATGGGCCATCATGGCGAAGGACTTGATTTACAAGGCAAAACTTACTCGTAACGGTGGTTAGTGGAACAAATTATAGGTACATGCCAAGCTGCTCGCCCCTCGGTGGTCGAGCTTAAGACTATGAGGCACAATAGGCGAGATCATACGAAAAGTGTACTAGAGCTTTGGAGGCATTGGAACGGGGAAAGATGGCAAGGTACTTCCAAAACTCCATTACTCATTGGTCCCCTTGGCTCTCCAAAGTGGGAAGCATCCAGCTTAACCCCTTCTGGAGAGAAATAGCCAGAAAGATAAACAATAAAGGACTCAGATACTTGGGCCATTTTTGGGACAACCTTAACATGAGATGGAAAGGTGCAGACCACCTGGCTACCCCATTTCACCTCAGCAGGAGCAAAAGACTACTAGCCGACAGAGTTTTGGATGGGCAGGGCAATTACTGCATGCCAATATGTGAGTCTGTGTTCGAATGGAAGGCTTGGTGGTGGCCCAAGGATAGACATTTATGAAAACCAAAGACCAAAGACATCAACCTCTATCTTAAGGTCTCGTTTGATTGGTTCTATTCCCTAAACAAGCTATGGGGAAAGCAATAACCAGAGGCTAGGTGGATGGTGGTAACAAATAGCATTTAAAATATACAATGGCCTTTGACAATGAAGATCTTTCTTGGGAAAGTGTTATGGGGGGCCTTGTTGTTAGGAGTGAAGATCACTGTCAGAGGGATTGGATTCGATAGATGTTCGGGCTGCAAAATGGCTAGTGAGGACCTCGCTCACCGTTTTAAGGAGTGCCCAACTGTAAGTGGCTGACGGGGAAGACATGGAAATGGGTACCAAAGACCTGGAAGAACAGCTTGATCTTTGGAGGGATGGGGATGAAAAGCCAAGTGTTACTGATTTGCACGCAAATTGTTAGGGTGGCACCTCGGTGTTTTGTGTGGGTGATGGGGACTATGGGCCCCGTCCCTTCTTTGACGGTATGATGCTTTGTCTATGTTGAAGGTGGCACCCTGTTCAACCAATGTCTCTCTCGGTATGACTTTTGTCTCTTATGTCTATATGGGTTGGGATGCCATGGTTAGATCTATAGCATGGCTTGACTTTGTAAATTTTTGGTTTTCTTTAATATATCATGATTATTATTGCGAGTTTTGAAAAAAAAAAAAGGTAAAAGGTTTTCAAACACTATGTTCCAAGCTTGCCTAGGGGCACTTACACATGGGCGCTCCACATAAGTTAAATTCTTATAAAAAGGTTATACAAAAAGAAACGGGTGTAGGTAACGAGGGGCTATGTAGCCTAGGTTTAAAACCCATGGATGTCTCCTAAACTTTTGGATGGGGTTAGGGGTCTGTCCAATCCTTTGGGAGCCTCTTTTTTCTTTCGTTTTATCGTCCACATGGGCTTATGTTGAGTGTGTCACCAATGTAAGTGTGTTCACCTAGACAATATCACATTTGAAAAAGGCACCCATTCAACAATGGAGGCCGCTTTTTACATGGTAGACAAGCAAAGGCTACAATTGCCATTTCAACAAAAGGGCAATTTTTTTTGTTTTGCCACTAGGTACCATGTGATCTATTGGCACTCGATGCATTTTGCTACACAAATCACAGTGAAAGCATCCCCCCCCAAAAAAGTGACCATCAATTGAACACACCCGTCTCTTTCCCAACTTTTGTCTCAACAATGGGACCTTAGTAGTACAAGGGAACACATGTAAACATTCTATTCTACTAGTGCGGCCGGCGGCCACTCTCTCTCTTTCTCTCTCCCTCCCTCTTTATTGCATGCATAGAGGCTTCTTGAGTTTAGCCTTCATATTGCAAATTTCGACAAGTGTAAAGGGCTCCCCCTTCCGCCATATTATGTTAGTTTAGATTTAGATGTTGTTGTAATTAGGAGGAGTTAGCACTAGCCTAGTAGGATTTTAAAGCTCGGGTCAATGAATGACTGCACCAGCACAGTCAAGCAAGCTTTCACACCAGCGTTCAACAACCGACCTTAAGCTACACTCGGTCGCAGCAGTGAATCGCGATAAATCCATCTATGATCTCTCCTCAACGAACCGTCAATTTCTTGCTCTCTTTGTGGATGGCCAAGAGTAGCCGCCTCGTCCTTGTGGCGCTAATCTTGCTTTTCGCTAGGTAGGTATTGTGTGTTGGGCTTCGATTGATTCGGAGCTCCCGAGGTGACGGTGGGACGGTGACCACCCGATCTCGGCTAGCCGTGGCACGGGCCACGGGGATGCGCGATGGACCCGGTTGGGGACGACGGACGATGGGACATAGTCATGACCTACATTTTCTCCTCACCACACCGTCTAGGTTCTACGAACGCGTATGGGGGTTTGAGAGCGCCCGGTAACGGGAGTGTCCCCCTCCACTTCATCACGTGGAGGTAATCGGGGGAGTCCGCCACGCACGGGGACTCCATGACCCAGTTTCGGGGCCGTCGGCTCGTAGTCGGCGGGTCTCTTCGACGAGCGTCGGCAAGGTGCCTCAGGCGGACAGGTGATCCGTTTTGGACGTTCAAGTACTCCACGCGGAGGTCTTGACTTCCTCTACAAGCTCATCTATGCACATTCACGAACGCGCGCCCGAGGCGCTCCTCATTTGCAGACGAAGGCACGATGGACCCGGTTGGGGACGACGGACGATGGGACATAGTCCTGACCTACATTTTCTCCTCACCACACCGTCTAGGTTCTACGAACGCGTATGGGGGTTTGAGAGCGCCCGGTAATGGGAGTGTCCCCCTCCACTTCATCACGTGGAGGTAATCGGGGGAGTCCACCACGCACGGGGACTCCATGACCCAGTTTCGGGGCCGTCGGCTCGTAGTCGGCGGGTCTCTTCCACGAGCGTCGGCAAGGTGCCTCAGGCGGACAGGTGATCCGTTTTGGACGTTCAAGTACTCCACGCAGAGGTCTTGACTTCCTCTACAAGCTCATCTATGCACATTCACGAACGCGCATCCGAGGCGCTCCTCGTTCGCAGACGAAGGCTGCGGCAGATTCGTAGTAGGTTCATTTCGGCGAGCGTCGGCTTGGCACTACGCGTGGACAGTATGTCCGATTTGGACGTTTAGGTGCTCCACGCGGAGACCTCGGCTTCCTCTTCGAGATCAGCTATGCACACTCATGAACACACGCTCGTGGCGCTCCTCGTTCTCAACCGACGGGCTGCTGGCAGGTTCAGCCCACCCCGACCCGAGGCGGTCCGAGGCCCATTTCGGCAATTTTCCAAGATAGCCCAAAGTGGCCTGAGAGAGTTCCAAAGGGATCTCCCAGATATGCGCTCGAGGCCCGAATAGCCTCATTCGCTCAACTTGAACATAAAGACGCTTCCGCACTCAACTAAACTTCAACTCCGCGCGGTGCCACCAAGGCTCCCGCGCGCGTCAAGCTAAACGTGATCTCGGGTCGTTTTCTGGACGAGCCCATCAACGAGCCACCAAGGGGACTCAAGTCAATGGATGCGAGCCTCCTAGCATGTGAGCTCTAAGTTGCGGGCCCTTGGCCTCTTGGTGAAGGTGTTCATCTTGAGTGTCCCGGGAGTCCCCGTAACACTTGGTATCATAGCTAAAACCGCGAATTCCAATGGCGGGACAACAAAGCAAAGTACGCAAAATCTACTGCCAAGAAGATCACAGATGTGCGAGCCAGCGATGCAAACGCACTGGGTCACCAGGGATGTGACCGGGGTTGCAAAGTAAAGTGACTCCAATGGAATGTGGGAAGCCCGGCGGCAGATGCCCAACCGTGGCTCAAGGAATACACGGAAGACATGCCCAGCAGGGGTACTTCGAGTCGTCAGGATACGTCGGCTCCAAATTTTCTTCGACGGGGGCTCTAGGTGAAGAGACCCTCCATGCTAACCAAGCAGCAATCAAGAACAAAGCAGCGGCCAGTCATTGGGCAGCCGCGGGGACACAATGCTAAGTGTACCCCCTCAGCATTCACCTACAATCGGCCTCCGGTTGGATCGGCCCTCAAGATATGCAATTTCTCATCAGTCAGGCTCGTCAGGAGTTGACAAGCACCTTGTGAAGAGGTAAGCGGACCCGGAGTCAATCGTGGCTATCATCCATCGAGCTTCAACCTGGTATTGGTAAGGCTTAGCAGAGCGGCCCAAGGTAAGGGACCGACTCATTCAGATACAGCCTCAGGGGTCAACAAGGGCAGCGAGGTGACTTAGCATTGGCACTTCAAGCCGCGTGGCACAGGCTCAGAGTCACAGTGGCAGTGGCTCAACTTCAGAATGCAGCATATGCACATAGACCCCTGTGGCAGGGTCACGGGCAGCGTGACAGGCTGTCCCTCGTTCAGAACATGCAAACCCAGCATCATGGAGCAAAGGAGTAGAGCCAAGGCTTCTTCACCGTGAGGGGACAATGAGATGTCAGCCCTAGCATGTAGTCCAGTGGGACTCTCTCGAGGTTAGGCTAGACAGCCCCCTCCAACCAGCAGCAACAGCAACAGCGAGGTAGGAGACAAGGAAGGCCCTCCTCATCAAAGGCAAAGACAAGTCGGCAGGGAAAGGCTGCGCTAAATCAGCGTGAGTTCGAGAGTACCTCTTGAGGAGAATTCAATCGGCAGGTGAAGGCAAGAAGACCGGATCCTAGCCCCAATCATCAGCGGGTGAGCCAAGCAAGGCAACAATCCCAAACTCAATCAGACGCAAGCAGCAACCAACAAACAGATCATCAAAAGCGGGACCGAGTGCCTGCGGACTATCAGGCTACCATAAGAGCCCAAACAACACACAAAGACAAGATCTTCACAACCAGGACATGTGCCTGCAGACCATCAGGCTATGTAAGAGCCAGTTAGCATCAGCAAAGCCGGGGACCCGATTTTGACTCGGGTGGACCGTGCACCAACCAACCAGCGAAGCCGGGTACCCGCAGTGGGCAGACCGAGCACCAACCCAAACAGCAAAGCCGGGGACCCAACTCGACTTGGGTGGACCGAGCACAACCGAACCTTTGAAGCCGGATGACCCTGAAGTGGTGGACTGAGCACCACAACGAAGCTGGAGGCCTGCATTCAGGCGGGCACACAGATTCGGGGATAGCCCCCCACAAAGACGGCTCAACGCAAGAGCCACATGAGGAACGCCCCCTCTCAAGAAGGCCGGAGGTTGAGTGATGCCTCCCGCAGTGACGGTCTACGAGATAGCACTGCTCATACACACAAGCCAACATCAGCCCAATCAGAGTGGGCACATCTTCAGCAGAAGAAGGCAATCAAGGCTATGTCCACCCCGACGGTGGCATAGACCCTTAAGCGAAGACACCTACATCCGGGCTTAGACAGGAGCCCATCCAAGGTAAAGACAGCGAATACGCCTACATCAGGCTCACAAGGAGCCATAGAGGTACCATGAAGAGTACACCTACATTCAGCTCAGACAGGAGCCTCAATAGGTAAACAAGCAACCAAGCCCAACATTTGGCTCAGGATGGAGCCTCAAAGGGCACACACAAAAGGAACGTGGTGCGACCACATCGGGTTCAAGAGGAAGAGCCCCACCATCAACCCTCTTTCTTTCAATCGAGCGTCAACCCTTTATCCAGATCGCAGCGGATCTAAACAAGGAAAAAAACGAAGACCCAAGATGAGTGATTCTCAAGTTTGTTTTCGTCGGCCAACGAAGGCAGGTTTGTTAAGAACAAGTCGAAGTTCTTCCAGAACTACACAGATATATGTGAGCACTCAGGCTCAATCAAGCGACAAACTTCAAGCAAGTAACAAGGAACAGAAGCGGATCGACCAATCTTCTTCTCTACGAGTTACCTACTTCAAGTCTTGCCCTCAAGTTTGCAAGACTCACATCCGAACTTTCAGGTTCAAACGAGTCCTGAACTATGCCAAAGCTTCAAGGTATCAATGGGATTGACCCTCCGGCAGTCTCAGGAAAACCTTGGTTTGTATGCCAAGGAAGTTATCAGTTAGGCTTCATCTTTTTGGTCAAGGGACGGACCGGTGCTCAATAAGCCTAAAAGGTACCTTCTGCAACGTACCTTACTTCATCAAGCAGGTAAGCTCACCTTCGTCGCCATCCAGGAAGGAATCAACACAAAGTCAAACAAATCAGCTTCCAAGAAGCAGTGGGGATCAACGCGACTTGATTCTCACACAAAAAGACGAGAGCTGCATCGTCACTGCAGCTACAGGTAAAACATCCGGAACAGACAGGTTCCTCGGCATGGATCACGCAGCCACTTGATCTATGCCCCCAATGTACATACATCTATCATTCAAGCCCCAGCAAAAGTGCCAAGCGGACTTGGTACCCACAGCTTTTTCTGCATTCAGCAAGCACGGCTGTTTGAGATAGACATTGCCTCGTCGGTAAGACCGCTCATGCAGCCCATTTTGGATTTCGTAGATGCACGTAGCTCTACACCCTCCAAAGCATTAACCAGGGAAATTCCAGCCCTAACAATGCTACTCTCGGGACGAGAGCTCTCTAAGGGGGGGGGGGGGGGGGGGGGGGGGGTGTATGTTGGGCTCCGGTTGATTCGGAGCTCCTGGGGTGACGGTGGGACGGTGACCACCCGATCTCGGCTAGCCGTGGCACGGGCCGCGGGGACGCGCGATGGACCCGGTTGGGGACGACGGACGATGGGACATAGTCCTGACCTACATTTTCTCCTCACCACACCGTCTAGGTTCTACGGACGGGTATGGGGGTTTGAGAGCGCCCGGTAACGGGAGTGTCCCCCTCCACTTCATCACGTGGAGGTAATCGGGGGAGTCCTCCATGCACGGGGACTCCATGACCCAGTTTCGGGGCCGTCGGCTCATAGTCAGCGAGTCTCTTCGGCGAGCGTCGGCAAGGTGCCTCATGCGGACAGGTGATCCGTTTTGGACGTTCAAGTACTCCACGCGGAGGTCTTGACTTCCTCTACAAGCTCATCTATGCACATTCACGAACGCGCGTCCGAGGCGCTCCTCGTTCGCAGACGAAGGCTGCGACAGATTCGTAGTCAGTTCATTTCGACGAGCGTCGGCTTGGCGCTACGCACGGACGGTATGTTCGATTTGGACGTTTAGGCACTCCACGCGGAGACCTCGGCTTCCTCTTCGAGATCAGCTATGCACACTCATGAACGCACGCCCGTGGCGCTCCTCGTTCTCAACCGACGGGCTGCTGGCAGATTCAGCCCACCCCGACCAGAGGCGGTCCGGGGCCCATTTCGGCAATTTTCCAAGATAGCTCAAAGTGGCCTGAGAAAGTTCCAAAGGGATCTCCCAGATATGCGCTCGAGGACCGAATAGCCTCGTTCGCTCAACTTGAACATAAAGACGTTTCCGCACTCAACTAAACTTCAACTCCGCGCGGTGCCATCAAGGCTCTCGCGCGCGTCAAGCTAAACGTGATCTCGGATCGTTTTTTGAACGAACCCATCAACGAGCCACCAAGGGGACTCAAGTCACTGGATGCGAGCCTCCTAACATGTGAGCTCTAAGTTGCGGGCCCTTAGCCTCTTAGCCTCTTAGTGAAGGTGTTCATCTAGAGTGTCCCGGGAGTCCTCCTAACACTGTGGAATGGTAAATGTGCGCTTTTCTGTATTTTGTTTGTGCTTGAGAGTTCGGCAGAGAAGCAGGACAACGATCGTCTCCTTCTTACTCGCCTTTTTTGGGTGGGTGGTGTTTCCAACTGCTGAGCCAGATGATGATGAATTGGGTGTGGGAGCCGATCAAGTCCGGCATGGAGGTGCGAAAGCACTGTTTGTGTTTGGGGACTCCTATGCGGACACGGGAAATCATAACCCGGCGGACCCAGCATTGGCGACTCCATGGAGGAATCCCTATGGCAGCACATGGCCCCAGCAGCCTTCTGGCAGGTTCTCTGATGGAAGGGTCTTCACTGATTTGTTTGGTATTTGTTTTCCCATTGAACTGCCTGTCATGCACCACGGACATGGTTTGAATTCACTCTGTGTATGTATATATGCAATGGATGCAGCTTCTTTTCTAGATGTGAGGAAGCCGCTTCCTTACCGCTTGTTCAACCTTACAATGAAGAGTAGCCCGATGCGTCATCATGCTCATCCAAGGCATAAGAGGGGGGTTAATTTTGCATATGGGGGGAGTGGTGTCTTCCCCACGTTTGGTGGGGATTATCCCAACATAAGTGCGCAGATTGACGAGCTCAGAGACTTGATGCTAAGAGGGTTGGTGTCCAAGAAGCTGGTAAAAGCATCCCTGGTACTTCTTGTCATCGCTGGAAACGATTACACAGTTTATAATGAGCGACATCCGGACTATCAGGTGAAGCAAGAATTCCGTCTGCCTTACATACATATGATGAGACTTTACAAATGACACAGAAGAGGCCATCTTTTGGGACAGGGTTCTAAATCTGCATGTATGTGTGTTTGATGTGGCAGGGACTAGTAGAGTTCATTCCCAAAGTAGTGGAGGAGATGGGGGTATCATTGCAGGCGCTGCATGACATGGGATTTAGAAGGATAGCGGTGACGAACCTTGCACCGGTGGGGTGCTTGCCAGGGGTCACCTTCCTCAACAACTACACCGCATGCAACCTGGTTTTCAATGAGTGGGGTGCTATCCACAACTCTCTTCTGACATCCTCCATTTTCTCTCTTCAGGCCAGGCACCCCAGCTCTCGTTTTTCCATACTAGATTTGCATTCAGCTTTTGAGACGGTTATCTCAGGTATCTCTCTCTCTCTCTCCCCCCCCTCTCCCCACACACACACACACAGAGTCACACTCACACGTCTTAACATAATTTACAAGAAGTTTTTGATATTTTTCCATGTGGGAAAGAAGCTCTTTTCTCCATCTCTTTTCTTATAGTGCCCCCAACCACACCTAGCTAGGCATGTGGTCCCTCCCTCGCAGCAGTTCATGATGTCTTTGCAACATGTACTTCTTGTGGGTTTAATTCTCAAATGTGAGGAATTTTACAGATGCAAGGCTTTCGTTAAGGCCATGTTGTGATGGCATTGGAGAAGGGCGGAGCTGTGGGGATGTGGAGAAGGTGAGCGGCAGGGAGTTGTACAGCTTGTGCACTTCCCCGAATGAGATGCTCTTTTGGGATAGCTCACACCCCACCAATGCAGGCTGGAAAGCCATCTTCAAAGCGCTTTTCTCCTCCGCGTGAGCCCAAATCATTCCATTCCTGAACCTGGCAGCAACGACAATTACAAATTTTCAATTGCATTGTACATCATATCTCCTCAATCTCAGAGAAATAAAAATTCTTTCAAAACATATTAAATGCATAAGTGAAGGGTGAGTTCACGAATTGAAAAGACACTTGAAGGTGGAAAGTCAAAAGACTTTTTGCGTCCATATAAAAAGGTGTTTCTCTTCTCTTTTCTTTTTCTTTTAATGTTTTTTATTTCTTTTTACATTGCTCCCCCCTTCTCTCTCTCTCTCTCTCTCTCTCTCTCTCTCTCTCTCTCGCAATGTTGTATCCGTCCTTCTTAGATAATACTATTGCAAATCTACATGCTTCGTCATTGTCATTGTTACGCGCTATAGGCTCTTTAACGTTTTTCCTTTAACATTTTTCTTTTCTCTTTGAAGTCTCACCTCTCTCTCTCTCTCTCTCTCTCTCTCTCTCTCAATGTTGTATCTGTCCTTCTTAGCTAATATAGTTGCAAATCTACGTGCTTCGTCATTGTCCATTGCTACATGCTATAACCTAACGCATCATTTTTGTTGTGGTTGAGGGAATCTTTGAATTAAAAATATCTTTTAATTTTTTTGAAGCCATTAGAAATACGTTTTAATTTTTTTGATGCCATTAGGAATACCTTTTAATGTTAGTATAAACTCTATGTGCCATTTCAACACTTGTTAGATAAAAAAAGATCGATAATTTTTATTAATTGATGCAATTTGTTATGTTTAAGATTAGGAATAGCTTTTAATACTAGTATAAACTGTATGTGTCATTCAACACTTGTCAAATGAAAAAAGATCAATAATTATTATTAATTAACTAGGGGAGAAAAAAAAGGCGGACAAGAGACACATCAAAACAAAGCGATGAGAGAAATTTCATAAAGCGTGTATGATTTTTTCACTGATAGATGACTATCGTGTATCAAAGGTGTACCTCGCAAAAACCACAAGAACGGCTAAGAGTTTTGTCAGGCTCAATATTTGTAATCTTACAAAATGTCAATACTAATAATCCTTTGTGATTTCATTTTTATGTTTCAACAAAACACATGCAAGCTTTATGCATAGGATAGTTTACACAATCCTCCCCAGATTGACATATTCCCACGGTAGCATGCGATTTTTAGCACGTTCATTCACTGCGTTCTCAATGATTAAAAAATGGTAGTGCATAGTACTTACGCATATGGTCAAAATAGTCCTACAATCAACGCACTCCAAGAGCCAATGGAATGAGTTGAACACTCTAAGACAACTATTCCAGGTTGGTAGTTAGAGTTAGTTTGGATCAATATGAGATGTCAGATCAGACAATCATTGGAAATAAAACATCAGACTAGAAATGGAAATGAATGAAACTGAATAGTAGGATTGAAAATAAGAATGAATACTTGAACTAGGAACTAAAACTGGAATGTATATTCATATTAGCATGTACTAGTATAATAGTGAGTCAAGTATGCTCTAAGCTCAATTAGAATACAAGAGCGTAAAGAGCTCCGAGATATAAGATACAAAGCTTTAGCCAATACAATCACTTAGGGGTATTCATATACTAAGGATGTCAGAATATTAGGAATGTCTAGGTGTAGAATGTGTAGGGATTCCGAAAATGAAGTAGTGAGCCCTATTTATAGCTTCTCGAATGGACCTCTGACCAACTGCACATTGTACCAGTTACCATAGTAACTTTACCTAGAAATTACCAGTCCAATCTTCACACTAAGCAGTTTTTTCCACCGTCTACATTCATTCCCCCTTTTCTTTAATTTTGGTGAATACCAAATTTTCAGAAGGTCTGGATTTTGTCAAACATTGTTAGTCCATTGGACCCACTTCTTCTTATCTAGAGCCTTCTGGATGATAGATGTACAATATATGATCTCAGTTTTGGTGATGAAATTGTTGCATCAGGCATTTTGTGTCATGGGCTATATGAGCTCATTTTGTATGACAAGTGTGGGCAAAATTTTACAAATGCAATTATAGATTCAAAGGCTGTTTCAGATGCAAAACTTTGGCATGCACATTTTGGGCATCTGAATTTGGCCAACTTGTTGCGTTTGCAAAAATCTGATATGGTTTCTTTTTTGCTGCCTCTTGAAGCACCTGTCAAACATGTTTGTGAATGCTATATTTTGGGTAAGATGCAACATTCGAAGTTTCCCAAAAATGGTTCAATTAGGGCTACATGCAAGTTACAGCTTGTGCATAGTGATGTTTGTGGACCCATGCAAACTCCGTCCTTGGGAAATTACCTCTACTTTGTGACTTTTATTGATGATTACTCTAGGCATGCATGGGCGTATCCGCTTAAAGCTAAGTCCAAAGTATTCATATGCTTCAAGAAATTTTGGCTATGGTTGAAAATGTCTCTAGATGTACTATGGGCACCCTCCGCTTAGATCGAGGGGGGAAGTATATGTCTCATAAGTTTATTGCATTTTTGGCTAGTCGTGGGATAAAACACCAAGGTACAGTGTTGTATACACCTCAGCAAATTGGTGTTACTGAAAGGAAAAACAGGTTGCTTACGAAGATGGCATGAGGTATGGTCAAGAGTCAAGGTTTGCCACATTTGGTTTGGCTTGAGGCCATCATGTGTGCTACCTATGTACTTAACAAGGTCCCTACAAAAGATTTGCACTCTATGACTCTATATGAAGCATGGCATGATATAAAGCCTTTTACCGATCACATGCATGTTTTTGGTTGTTTTGCTTATGATTTGGTGCCACAAACGCAACACAAAAAATTAGATGATAAGGCTGTCAAATGCATTCTTATTGGTTACAATACTGAGAGCAAAGGTTATTGTTTCTACCCTTTGCAAACGAAGCGTATCTTGGTTTCACGTGATGTTGTGTTTGTGGAAGATTCTGTGTAGCCTTTGTTGTCAATTACTAGAGACAATAATGTAAGCTCACAAAACATTTATGATAGTTTGTTGCCTCTTTTCAGTGGTGGAAACTTAAACGTAAATTCAAATGAGGCAAATGTATAGCCTATGGGGGTTTCAAAAAATGTTGCGGATCAACCTATTGCTGATGCAAATTTCTATGATGTACTTTATGTGGAAAGGGCTGAGAATGAGCAGGCTAGAGGTATGCCAAAATGTCTGGTGCATCCTTTGCGTGACAATAAAGTGAATGCACCTTTGTCTAGTTGTACTCGTTTAGGTTATCGCCATTCATCTTATGCATCAAATTGTTACGCTTTGATTATTTCTAGCCTATGTGATGCAGAGGAACCTCTGTCTTTTGATGAAGCAGAAAATTCAAAAAATTGGATGGCTACCATGCAATCGAAATATAATGCACTTATAGAAAATGACACATGGACTTTATGTGATTTGCCTCCTGGCAAAAGGCCATTGGTACGAAGTGGGTTTACAAGTTGAAACACAAGCCGGATGGTGAGACTATCGCTATAAGCCTCGACTTGTTGCAAAGGGTTATGCACAACAAAAAGGCATAGATTATGAAGAGACTTTTGCTCCCACTTGTCGTATGACTAATGCGCATTTTCTATGTGCATTGGCAACTCATTTTCATCGGGATGTACATCAATAAAAAATTGTTACAACTTTCTTGAATGGTGACATATTTGAGGAAGTTTATGTAATGCACCCTCGCGATTTTGTCAAGAAAGGACAAGAGGATAAAGTGTGTTACTCCCATGGAAACATGTTTAAAGTTGAGTCTTCATGATGCTCGTGATCCTACAGATGTCACTTTTTACCAAACTGTTGTTGGATGCCTTATTTATGTATGCAATACGAGGCTAGATATTCAGGTTCCAATCTCGTTAGAAAATTTATGCATAGCCTAGGATCTAAGCATCGACAGGCTGTCAAGCAGATGTCATAAAATCTAATATCTAACTAACCCAAATGATTTTCTTATATTAAATTGATCATAGAATGTGGGACAATAAACGGGAACAAGAGTTAGAATATAGACATGTGCTTATGGATCTATCTCAGCACGGGACCAAAATCAATGGGTCCAAATGAAAGATGGCATGTCAAAGAGCAATGCTAGCTAATGGAGCTTGAAAGGCCTTAGGGTTAGCTTCATTAAAGACCTCCAAAGGTTAGTGTTAAAAGTCCTTAGACCTAGGACCTTAGGCAAGCTAGGGCTGAGCTTGAGGTGGGAACCCGGCCCAAGCTTGAGGTCCTTGTCATGCTTGTTGAGTAAGGTGTTTGAGGTGATTGTCATACTTTATGACTAAGGTGCTTAAGGTACTTGGGGCCCAAGATGCTTGAGGTACTTGAAGTCAAAGAAAGGCCTACAAAGGAGCGGGGTGAGCCCCAAGAGTAGGGGGTGGGGTTGAATGGTCTTTCCCTCACCCAAGGGACACCCCTTGCTCAAAGAGGCAAATAGGACACATGTCAAGGCCCTAGCTAGGTTGCCCCCATAGTGTGCTTGAAGCCTATTGGATGCCTTTGAGAGAGGTCCAATGAGAATTTAGTTGAGTTAATCAATTGTTTAATCTTTATTCAAGTCCTCTCTCCCAAAGGGTTAAGGAGGACACTTGTCCTAATGCTACCCTTGTTGCTTGTTATACACAAAGCTTGTGATTGGACAAGCTTGAGAAGGTCCAATCATCTCCAAGCTAGAGCTAGAAGATGGGGTTGACCCAAGCAAGGATGGTGTGTGCTTGACCATATACCCTCTTTCATTCACTCACACACACTCTCTCATTCTCATAGTGTGTTGTGCAAGAACACCATCTCCTTCCCAAGAGGAAAAAAATCATCCTATACTCCTTCTCCTCGTCACTTCAAAAGGGAAGAGAGGAAACAAAGGGGAAAAAAAAGGCAAGAAAGAGATCACCCTCTTCTCCTTCTTCTTCGCCTTCCTCCTCTTCTGATAAAAGCAACGGTTATTCTCCCAGAGAATACAAGAGGAGAGGACATCACAAATCCTACCCTGCTTGGAAAAGGTCCCACAAGCTTAAGAAGTTCAAAGAGGGAGGAAAGAGTATCTCTTTTCTCACCTATGATGGCACCTTTGGTGCTACGGACAAAGTATTGGCCTTCATCCATCAATTCAATGCGGCCTTTGGAGACGAGGGCTTCGCAGAGTCCTCCAAGCTATGCCATATAGCTATGCACTTTCAAAAATCTACTTGTCAATGGTGGGCTAGTCTCCGCGAGAATGGCGAAGCCCCAAGGACATGGAAAACTCTACGAGTTTCCATTATGAAGCAATTCCTTGCGATGCCAAGGACAAAGTGCTTACTGAATGGAGAAGCTTGAAGCTACTCTCCCACGAGTCTATCCATAAATATGTAGACAATTTTTGGGATTTACATCTCAAAGCTACAATCTTTCAAAAGATAGGCTTTGTTGAGCAAAAGCAACAAATTTGTGCGGGATTACCTGAAGAAATGGTTGAGTATGTCAACTCCCAACGGCCCGGTTCTATCATCGAAGTCATCCACCACACTATGGTTGCATCTCGTATCAATTTCCATCAAGGGACTAAAAGAAAAGCCAAGCCCATGGAAAACAAAGATCGAAATGATGCAAAGGGAAAGGACAATGTTCAAAGTTCTTCCCAAGGCAATTCCAACAACAACAACAATAACAACAACAACAACATTAACAAGACAAATGAGAAAGGAGTTTACAAAGGTAAAAACAAAAACTCTCCTGAAGAGCTAGAGGCTTTTTGTAAAGATCACAAATGCTTAAGTGTGGGGAGCAAGGACATGGCTACCGTTCTTTTCCCAAAAGAAATGCCTGCAATGAGACTCCTAGAGCTTTCATGGTCGAAACTTCAAAAGAGGATGCCAATTGCAAAGGATCATCCCTTTCATATGCTTGGGGGAAGGTGAGGGAGCATGATGCCGTCATCCTATTTGATCCTGGTTCTACTCACAACTTCATATCAACGGAGTTGGCCACAAAGCTAGGCATACAAGCTTTCAAGATAGGAGATACTGTAACTGCCAATGGGGCTTTCAAGGGACACCAAGCCTCCATTACTCCCTTGATTGGGAAGTTGAGGCTTCATGTCCAAAGCTACGTCGACAAAGAAGACTTTTTTATCTCTCCTCTCCAACATGAGGCTGTTATCCTAGGGGCACCATGGTTCAACCGCATGGATGCCAACATGAAGTTCCCTGAAAGGAGAATTTACTTTACCTACAGGGAAAAGAGCCTGTATATAGATGCTAATGCGTCCGGCCGTACTATACCACTTGTAAATTCACCTGCTTTTGATAAGTCAATGAAAAGCTCGGTTTCCTCGTACATGATTTTTGTCAAAGAGTCTCTAAATGATGCTAATGTTTTAACAAAACAAAGTGGTAAGAATCAAGAAGAATTAGACTTGTCTAATTTTCTAAATGGATTCCAAGATGTATTCATTGATGACATCCCTATGGAGTTACTTCCAAAACGAGGGGATGATGACCATATGATAGAGCTTCTCCCCGGGATCTCACCGCCTAATAAACCTCCTTATAGAGTTTCTCAAGCTCAACGGGAGGAGATTATGAGGCAAGTGCATGAGCTGGTAGACAAAGGGATGGTGAGGCCTAGCTCCTCTCCCTTTAGTTCTCCAGTCCTTTAAGTGCAAAAAAAATATGGCACATACCACATGTGTGTGGACTATCGAGCACTAAATTGTATCACTATCAAAAATAGATTTCCCGTACCGTGGGTAGAAGACCTGTTTGATAAGCTACAAGGTTTGACCTACTTCAGAACGATAGACCTTAAAAGTGGCTATCATCAAATAAGGATAATGAAGGAAGATATCATGAAGACCGTGTTTCGTACAAAAATTTATTTTTATGAATATCTTGTCATGCCTTTTGGTTTGACAAATGCTCCAGCCATGTTCAACCGCCTAATGGAAAAAATCTTTAGACCCTACCGCAAGTTCACTGGAGTATTCTTTGATGACATTATCGTCTACTCCAAATCTTTGGAGGAGCATATGCAAAATCTCCAAGTAGTTTTTCAAGCTATAAGGGAGAATAAACTTTTCATTAACCAAAAGAAGAGTGATTTTTTTCTCCAAGAGATTCAATACTTAAGTCATATTATCTCTCAAGATGGTATCCGTATGGATCCAACCAAGCTTGAGGTAATAAAAGTATGGCCTAATTCAAGGATCTACATGATCTACAAAGCTTTATTGGTATGTGTGCATACTATAGACGCTTCATAGCTAAATTCTCCCAAATAGCAAGACCACTACATGACTCGACTAAGAAAAATGTTAAGTACATATGGAATGCTAAAGAGAAAAGTGGTTTTCAAAAACTTAAAGAAAATCTTACTTCTCAACCGGTGCATACACTACCAGATATCTCAAAACCATTTGAGGTCCAATGTGATATCTGTGGAGATTGCCTTGGAGAAGTTTTGCTTCAAGAAGGGCATGTCATAGAATATGAGAGTCGAAGACTCAATTCCAACGAGAGAGTATTGGGTATCTACAAAAAGGAGCTACTAGCTATCCTACATGTCCTCGATACTTGGAAGCAATATCTATTGGGGACTCCATTTATGTCACGAATGGACCACCAAAGTCTCAAGTACTTCATGACGCAAACCAAGCTCTATAACAAACAAATGAGGTGGGCAAATTTTCTTTCACAATTCAATTTTCATATTGCTCATATTGTTGGTAAGCATAATCAAGTGGCCGATGCACTATCATGATGAATGAGGAAAAATGTGGTATCTATAGAAACTCACAATGATCTATCTTCCATACTAGATGAGTACGCCACTAACCCTGATTTTAAAGACATAATGTCAGCCCTTGGATTAGGGAAGAAAGAGGAACCATTCACCTTGTAGGATGGTTATCTTCTCCATGGAAACAGGCTATGTGTTACTCACTCTCTTTGTGAAAAAGTGACGTATGAATCCTATGCTCCTCCCTGTGCAGGGCATAGAAGGATTCAACCTACTCTTCAAGGAGTAGAGACTTTTTTTTTTTGGCCCACCATGAAAGTGGGCATACAAGAGTATGTTTTCAAATGTGTGGTATGCCAAAAGACCAAGTATGATAAAGGGAAACAATCTGGGTTACTCCAACCATTACCAATCCCTAATTTGCCATGGGAGAGTATATCCATGGATTTTATCTTTAGATTGTCTATCCATGGGAATACGGGAATATGGACAATAGTTGACAGGTTTAGCAAGCAAGCACACTTATTCCTGTCAAAAAGATTATTGAGGCACACCAAATGGCAACCCTCTTCATATCTTAGATTTTCAAACACCATGGATTACCAACATCCATCGTGTCAGATAGAGATCTTAGAATGACCAGTAATTTCTAGAAAGGTCTCTTTTAAAAAATAGGTACAAGGTTGAATTTCTCTTCGGCCAATCACCCACAAAGGGATGGCCAAAGTGCGATAGCTAACCTTACGATTCTCGATCTACTAAAGACTTATATTACAGAAGTAGACCAACGCTCACAATGGGAGAAGTATCTACCACTTGTAGGGTATGCGTACAATAACACTGTCCATACTACTACAAACAAGGCACGTTTTGAAAGCATTGAAGGAAGACCTAAAAGTCCCTTGCTACTTAAGGTACATGGGAAGATGTTCGATGCCGATGAGTGTAGCCGAGATCTACAAGAATCTTTCCAAAGGATTAAGGAGGCTATATCTATCTCGCAACAAAGGCAAAAGGCTACTCCTAATAAGCACAGAAGGGCCTTAGCTTTCAAGTAAAATGATTGGGTCCTACTCAAATTTTCCTAGGCTCGATTGAAGCAGACTACGGGTAAAAATCCTTAGGGCCACCAAAAGTATTATGCTAAATTAGTAAAAAGATACTATGGTCCTTTTCAAATTCTAAAACCAATTAATTAGATGGCCTATCAACTCAAGTTGCCCAACCATTGGCACATTCACAACGCTTTCCATGTGAGCCTACTTAACTTAAGCCTTACAAAGGAGATCCACCACAAGAACCAATCATTGAGGACCCGCACCCACCCAAGATCGAAGATCAAGAAGAGGTGCTTCAGCCCAAACCGATTCTTCGACATGAAGACAAGGTACTAAGACATGGTAAGATTATTCGACGGTATCTTATTAAGTTCAAAAATTATCTTTTTGAAGATGCTAGATGGATGCAAGGATTATAACTTAAGGATAGTATGAACCTTGCCAATGCTTACAATGCTACATTAGAGTAAGGAAATGTAAATGTTTCTTTTAAATGATCAATGTTTTTGTCTTATAAGAGTAGCTCTCTTTTTATTGTGCACAAATTTAAGTAGTATGCATGCTTAGAATCATGTTTGTGATGATGACGTCTCTCAAACACCAAGTAGAATTTGTCACTCTACTTTGGGAGAATGAAATGAACTCAAGAGCAGACATGCTTACGGCAGCTAAGTCTCCCAAGCCCCAAATGGATTAGTCATCCACCTTGGAATGATGTTAGGGTAAAAAGGGATCCTCTACCCACTAAGAAACATAGACTAATGACTAAGGCTTGATCTCCTCTACCTCATAGTCGAGGATGACTATGATTTGAAGGTTGAGGTAATGTCATAAAGTCTAATACCTAACTAAACCAAATGATTTTATCATATTAAACCGATCATTTAGTGTGGGAGAAAAACGGGAACAAGAGTTAGAAATAGACATGTGCTTATGGATCTATCTCAGCACAAAACCAAAATCAATGGAGAGATTGTTTGTCAAAGAGCAATGGTAGCTAATAGAGCTTGAAAGACCTTAGGGCTAGCTTCATTAAATACCTCTAAAGGTTAGTGTTAAAAGTACTTAGACCTAGGACCTTAGGCAAGCTAGAGCTAAGCTTGAGGTGGGAACATGGCCCAAGCTTGAGGTGCTTGTCATGCTTGCTGACTAAGGTGCTTGAGGTTCTTGTCATGCTTGCTGACTAAGGTGCTTGAGATGCTTGTCATACTTTATGACTAAGGTGCTTAAGGTACTTGGGGGCCAAGATGCCCGAAGTACTTGAAGTCAAAGCAAGGCCTACAAAGGAGGGGGACGAGGCCCAAGAGTAGGGGGTGGGGTTGAATGGTCTTTCCCTCACCCAAGGGACACCCCTTGATCAAAGAGGCAAATATGACACATGTCAAGGCCCTAGCTAGATTGCCCCCATAGTGTGCTTGAAGCCTATTGGATTCCTTTGAGAGAGGTCCAATGAGAATTTAGTTGAATTAATCAATTGTTTAATCTTTATTCAAGTCCTCTCTCCCAAAGGGTTAAGGAGGACACTTGTTCTAATGCTACCCTTGTTGCTTGTTATACAGAAAGCTTGTGATTGTCTAGGCTTGAGAAGGTCCAATCGTCTCCAAGCTAGAGCTAGAAGAGGGGGTTGACTCAAGCAAGGAGGGGGTGTGCTTGACCATATACCCTCTCTCATTCACTCACACACACTCTCATTCTCATAGTGTGTTGTGCAAGAACACCATCTCCTTCTCCAAGCTTGAGAAGTTGAGAGCTTACTCCAACAACTCTTGGCTATGGAATGCAAATCCAACCAAGAGCCATGTTTGAATGCTATGCTAGCCATCTTCTTCATCTCCATTACTATGCTACTATGCTATTCTAAGCTCTATGAGTAATGGTATGAGAGAACGCTACTTCTTTCTCGTAAGAATACTTCTTCTTCCTCTTCCCTACCATCATTCCCTGCTAGCTCTCTCCACCTTCGAAGGTGTTTGAGGTCTTGGGACTGAGACCGAGGACAAGTTAATGCTTTCATTTAGCTAAGTTACGGGCATAATTGTGGTGCATGAAGCTCTCTATCTTCATTGCACCATCAAGGTCTCAAGGAACACAAAGCTTGTAATGTACCAAGTTTCTCTTTATGGGAGAAACTATAATACAAAAGTCTTTTGGAGGGGAGACCGGCTCCACATAAATTTGATCCTCAACTATTGTCAAGTTCTCTAATTATCTCTCTTGCAAAGTATTGTTCATGCCAAGCTAATTAAGTAAAATGGTTATGTTTCTACCTCTAATCAAGTTCACACTCTATTTTCTCAAAGTATTCTAAAAAAAATGCTCACTACAGTTTCCTTAATTCCTCTTTTCTCAATGTTTATACTCCATTTCCATTACAAGCGGATCTTTCACTCCGGAGTGTCACTATGATCTCGAAAAAAGACTTGCAAATTGAATAGAGAAAGGGTTTCTTTTATTGGTGAAAATTTCATAGTAAAGGGTTTTTATAAATAGTCCTTGAACGCACGTGATATATAGGTTTTACATATAGTGACCCCCATGAGATCTTTTGCTACGTGAGTGGCACTTTACATCCTGGGTTGTTTTATCCCAAGGGGGGATCATTGTCGCTACATTACATGCTTTTTTGGACTCAGATTGGGTTGGTTGTTATGACACATGAGTGTCCACGAGTGGTTTTTTTTCATGCTCAATAGTTCATGCATATCATAATCGAGAAAGAAGCAACATGCTGCAGTCATTTCTTTCATGGTGTCCTTTGTCTTCTCAGACATTTTCTTCTTGCCCATGCAAAATCGAGGTGAGCAATCCTGTGTGTAGAGAGTACTCACTTGTAGATGTACGAGAGTCAAAGTAAGAACACTGAGGAGTTTTTGATAGAGCAACAGTTATTGTGGATGGAGCAGGTGTAAGTGGTCCCAAGGTTTTCTGCTGCGGCCATGAAGTCATGGAGGACAGCGGAAGCTCTGTAGGGCACAACACGAGTAACACAAGTTTTTGTGGGTATAGTGAAAAAGTGCGCACTTCTCTCATTGTTATATGTACACACCCCATGAATCTTTTCTATCTTGGTTTTGTTTGCATTGTTTATGATGTGTCGTTCATGCATTGGTCGAGTTTGTTCATTATTACTAACAAGATTCCCTTAATAGTTGTTGCATTTATGTGGCACTGATTATTGTTCTACTAAAGTAGTCCTATTCGTGCTTCTCTTATCTGAACATCTGGAGGGTGTTGTGACTCTTCCAGCGGTTTCTAAACTATCAAAAAAATTTCCCCCATTGGTCTAATGTGGAACAAGTTCAGTGGTTCATTGTTAGAGTCTAATTGACTGGTTGATTCTGGTGCTACCCCGATTTCTTCTTATCTAGCATAGTATAGTTTGATCTTAGCCTCATTGTAAACTCTAGGAGACATTAGTCCTGATAAATCTTGCAATCTAACCATGCCATTAGAGATTATTTAGTCAAACTCGTAGGGAGATCATGCTATCCTCAAGTTAGGTTTCTTGGGTCCCAACTTGATTGATATAACAACACCAAATCACCTTTCTTGAACTCCCTAACCTTAATTTTGTTGTCATGCCAGTGTTTCCTCCTTTGTTGGACAACCTCCTACATGATGTATCTCATGAGAATACTAGAGCTTCTTGATCCTAGGTACATAAAGTGCATCAACGAGTGTGAAAAAACTACCATTTGCAGTAGTAAAGCACATGTCCAATGGAGCAGAGAAGCCATACCTAGCTCCTCTCGCAATCACAAGCAATCTAGAATGCATCTGTAAAGACTTATCTTGAAGCAATACATGACAATATTTATCTCGCAAGCATCTCACTGAGATCACGCTCTCCACAATCTTTGAAACATAACACACATGTTGTAGTATATAAGATGCACCACTGGGTAATGACAAGCATACATCTCTTGATCCATCAACTAGATGCACATGACCAAGGCTCCCACTAGAAAAAGTGTTAAACCACTCATGGCATGATGTGATGTGGAAACGTGCACATTCATTCAAGAGCAAGTGTTGTCTCTATCATCAGACATAAAAGCAAGTGGAAAACTAGAGGTAGACATCACTAGCATATGAAACCACCTCTCTAGTTTGTGTCAAAAACATCTTTGTGTCACACATACATCTCCATTACTACCTCATGCACCTAAAACAACAATGTCTAATGTGCCCTATGTGACCATAATGCCAACAACACATGTATCCACAAGAGTGAGACCATTGTCTCTCACAAATTGTCACTATCGACTCAGATGATGGAGCGGAGGCAGAGTGTGCAAGAGAGAGAAGGAGAGAATGGGGAAAGGGATGCAGAGAATCCTATGGGTGGAGCATGAGAGAGTAATCCTCTTAACTCCTTATTTCCTTTATGACCAAAGAATAGATGTAATGGGCGCCTGGCCATGGCCACCAACCACTTGGCCTAAAAAGCCAACAATCTCCCACTTGAAGGCCAACATGGACCAAGTGGCTAAAGAATGTAGGGGCTAATATGTACAAATGTACAAAATCGTGAAGCATGACTGTAGATTCACCCTACACCCATCATCTCTATGCAATGTGCCAACCGCTCTGAGGCTAGGCTCTTTGTTATAGCATTTGCTGGGTTTTCATCCGTGTGAACTTTGACTAGCTCAATGCGTTTGCTACCCAAGATATTTTGTACCACATGATACCTGACCTCTATGTGTTTTGACTTGGGAGTGAAACACGGGGTTATTTGCATTCTAACTGTCAATGCAACACTGGAGTCTGGTGTATACCAAAATCTCCCACTAGACGAATAACAACACATCTTCCTTACTAGAACTAGAAGCTGCAACGTACTTTGCCTCAGTGGTGGAAGACAAAGTGCAATTCTAAATACATGACCTCCTAAAAATTGCAGCTCCAGCAAACAAGAAAATGTAGCCAAATGTGGATCGCCTAGTGTCCACACAACTCGCACAATGTGAATCAGTGTATCCAACTATGGATGCATCAATGTTCCCAAAGCGTAAGCACTTGCCAGCTGAGCCCTTGATGTATCTCAAGATGTGCTTCATTGCTTCCCAATACTTTCTGCCTGGATTTTCCATAAACCTGCTGACCACTCCCACTGCATATGCAATGTCTAGCCGTGCTAACCATGGCGAACATAAGACTTCCAACTGCCAAAGAATACGACACTTTTGCCATCTTTGCCTTTTCAGCATCCGGTTTGGGACAATCATGCTTGCTAAGCTTTTGTTATGCATCCATTGGGGTACTCAATGCTTTCCCCCCTTGCATATTAAAATGTTGCAAGAATACTCTTCTTGTGAAAGTTCAAGTATACCACGTTTGCGATCTCTCTTGATACGCATACCAAGAAAATGATGTGCATCACCCAAATCTTTCATAGCAAACCGCTTGCTTAAGGCATCCTTGAGAAGTGCAATCTCATCTTTTGACTTCCTGGCTATGAGCATGTCATCCATGTACAAAATTAGAATGATTACAGAACCATCGTTCAACCTCTTTGTGTACAAGCAGTGATCCTCTTCGCTCCGTATGTAACCCTGGGATTGAATGTACTTATCAAACTTGATGTACCATTGTCGTGAGCCTTGCTTTAATCGATACAAAGCTTTCTTGAGTCTACACAGCAGTTCTTCTTGGCTTCTCGGGCTTTATCGCAAAACCTTTTAGTTGTTTCATGTAAACATCCTCTTGAAGATACCCATGAAGAAATGCTGTCTTCACATCCATTTTGACCAATTCCAAGTCCTTGATGGCTACTAAACCAAGCATAAGATGCAATGTAGTCATCTTGACCACTGGAGAAAAGATTTCATCGAAATCCACACCTTTCGTTTGCTTGAACCATTTTGCAACCAATCTTGCCTTATACTAAGGCTCCAGATCATCTGTGATATACTTCTTCTTGTACACCCATTTGCATGGCAATGCATGTTTACCCACAGGTAACTTTGTCAATTCCCATGTTTCATTTGCTGAAATTGAGCTATACTCAGATTGCATAGCCTCTTCCCACTTCACGCTATCATCCATTTGAATGGGTTCTTTGTAGCAAGTGGGTTCACCGCAATCAGTGTGACTAGCAAGTAGTCTAATCCTGGCTCAAAACACTCAGGTGCACGAGATGTACAAGTAGATCTTCGAAGTGCCCGATTGCTGGATTCCACTCTCTCTGGAGTAACATGTGTGTGTGTGTGTACTAGTGGAAGGTGCATCACTAGCACGCCCAACATTGAGTGTAACTGGCGTGAGGAGACATCCTCAAATCGTATATGTGATACTCAATGTCTTTCACTGGCTTTTTATGAATCTTAGCCTCATTGAATATCACATGTGAGCTACCTACGACCTTCTTAGATTTCGGTTGCCAGAGACGATATCCCATCTCTCCGTCTACACCAATCCAATGAAGATGCACTTGCGTGATTTGGGGTCTATCTTTTGTGGGTACCACACTTGGTGATTCTCCTTTTATGTTTAGTATTATCGGTACCATGCTTGGAAGTGTTAGTACCATGTTTTATTCTTCTAGTACAATTTTTGATAGCATTGGTACCATGTTTGGTTGTGAGTCTAGCCATGTCAATGTTCTGATCATAACAATCACAAGCTAGAGGCCAAATGCAAGGAAGGAGAGGTCCACACCTAGTTTGTCTCGCATGTGATCAAACTTTTTGTCTTCCTCTGACACAGATGATTCAGGGTTGGATGCTAGATTGCAAAAGCTTAACGAGGAAAGATGACAAACGATGAGAGACAGTCTCAAACTGACTGATGCACAAAGACAAAGAATCCAAAAGGAGCTAAAGCGTAGAACTGAATAGAGCGTTGCAAAATCCAAGAGGCAAAGGACTAAAGAGCTTGACTCCATCTTGGATTCCCCTCCGTGTCTAGCTACACCTCATGAAGAAACTTCTCTAGATATTGCAACTACTGCAACCATCATAGAGGGACCTATGGAGACCACATCTTCCAAACCACCTTCTCCACTACCTACTAACATAAAAAAAGAGAACAAGCCTCATAATAGCCTCTTTCTCAAGCTACTACCAATGCTGCACAAGGGAAGTTACAAGAGCAACACAATTTGGAACCACAAACCAAAGAACATGACAAAAGTGATGCTTGATCAACCATATACAGAATCGCTACATGCTAAAGAGAAACACCTTGAACACCAAGAAGTTGCTGACATGATCTCCTCCACATTCTAAATGGTATGTTGATCCTTCACAAAAAAAGAGGACATATGGGAGAGAGATATCCCTCCATTGCAGCCCACATATGAAAAGGTGGCAATGAGAATTGTGTTAAAGTTTAATCTCCAAGAGACCCTCCACATGCTTTATCTTGAATTTAACTATCATAAACTCATGACCAGGGGGGCTAAACATACAAAATAGGCCATGGAAACCACAACTAAAGCAAATCAAGAAGTGGCAGAACTCAAGCAACAAGTGGAAGGTCTACAAAAGGAAAAGCAATAGTTGCAGACAGAGCTAGAGAAAGAAAAAAGAGATGCTAAAGATATCTATATAGATCTTGAAAGGGAGATTGATGCAAATAGCCATTTTCAAGTGGAGCATGATACCCTTGAAGAGAATCTGGAAAAGAATACAAAGAAATAATCAAAAATATGTGATTCATATGATGCTATAAAGCATACTCTTTTCACTCTACTTGCTAACCATGATGCAGATCTAGCAGTGAATGCACTAGTGATATCGACTTTTCTTCCTTCTACTACAAATTTAGATGAGGTCAAAGCACTCCAAGCAAAACTAGAACAAGAGAAGATGCAAAGACAACTACTGATGATAGGAATGCTCACAAAAAATGCACTCCATGAGCAATAGGTTAAAGAGTTGCAAGACCAACTTGAAAAGGCAAAAGCAAATTTGACAACACAGTCATATATGCATGCTTGAGAGCTAAATGCAAAAGCTATAGACTTGGGTGGCACCTCTCAAGTACCTGAACATATGCCACTAGTCAAAACCACACACATTGAATTTGAGAGAGTTAAACAGATTCGATTGTCAGAGCTACCCAGTACATCAACTATGGTGGGTATTCAAGGCCTAGGTGAAGACATACCAGAAGTAGGTGCTCGAGATAAGCTAAAGCAGTGGATAGAAAAAATTCTAGATGGTGTACAAAAGGAAAATATGGAGTATGAGCTCAAAATTTTAGAGTGTGCAGCCTTATTGATGATCCAAACTGATGAGCAGACCAAGAATTTCATCCAACATGCTAGTATTGCCACTAAATGAAACATGAAGCTATCCTATGGGAAAAGAAACTGCTTCCTTCTTTAGAGCCAAATTCACATGGAGAGTACGAGGGAGTGGCAGTAACCAAAGAAAAAGTTTTACTCATCCTTGAGAGCCAACCCCTTCAGAGAAAGAGATGGTTTGAGAAGCGGCCTCCTGATGAAATGATCTACAAGAATCTACCACACTTGGAGCTTGGAGAGAGAGAGAGAGAGAGAGAGAGAGAGAGAGAGAGAGAGAGAGAGAGAGTATTACTAGCTTCTAAAGGTTGAATTCAGCCCATGAGACACATCAATGTACATTTGTCTCCTCCATTGGCAAAAACAAGGTGAAAATTCACTATGGCCCATAGAAGGCTATTGAGAAGAATTTCATAATAAGAGACTTCTTTGTGAAAGAGAAAAATAGAAAGCGACATTAGTATTTTAAAACATGTGATATCACAATAAAATATTATTTTTTTTCAAATAAAAATGTGACAATGAAATATTTAGACTACAATATATTCCAAAAGCATAAAAAATAATGTTTGACACAATACTCAATGCCCCTCTTTAAAGAAAGCGGTACACAGATATCAACACCCTCTCACAAGGACCTAAAAGAAATAATACAAGAAAGTTTACTATCATTATCTTTCCATGTGGCACTGATCCGTAAGCTTTATCCAATGGTCCAGAGATGCACCCAAAAAATCCAACCCTTTACTAAGGACTACTTATGTAGTCCAAAAAATAACAGGAGGCATGCTCATTGGGTGTGTGAATATTTTTCAAAGAAGAAAACAAAGACAAAGGGTTTTTTAAATTGTGTCAATTTTAGTGACAATGTTAATGTTGGTCATGGAGATTTAATAAAAAAGACTTGTCGTTCCAGTCCACAAGAGTCTATCTTTTCCTCCAAAAAGAAATTTTTGGCTTTCTAAAAGAAGCCTTAGAGGAGAGTTGGGTTAGGCATACTTTCAATGTTTTCAGTGATGATTGAGACTTGCCTTAAATGTTATTTTAGTTTTAAAATAGTAGATTGATCTTTTTATTTCACCTTTCATTCCACATCCCGACATGTCTTGACTTTCTTGCATTCTATTGTTTTAGAATATTAAAATGAAGCTTCACCTTGCATAATTCTAGAAAATTGTACACACACACACACACACACACACACACACACACATATTAATGAGTTCTTTTTATTTCACGTTTCATTTCACAGCCTCACATGGCTTGATTTTTCTTGCATTCTATAACTTAATTCTAGTCAATATTTGGGAAAGTCTCTTTATTAAGCAGTCGTTGGCCGAGTTTCATTGTGCAGATGTTGGAGGACATTTCTCCACTAACATCACTTATAAGAAGATTTTACAAGCAAGCTATTGATGGTAGACTATGATGCTTGGTGTGAGGAACTTCTATAAAACTTGTGATATCTGTCAAAGAATGGAGAGGCCTACAACAGTAGTTATGACACCCTTGACTCCAGTACAACCACTGGGAGTATTTAGGAAATGGGGACTAGACTTCATGGGTCCATCCCAAAAACAATAGATATATCATTATGGCTATTATTATGTGGGAAAGTGGGTAGAGGCAAAAGCGCTTCCAAACAACAGTGCCATATCAACTGCTATATTAATATATGAGAACTTCATGTGCAGATGTGGTTGTCCTATCGAGATAATTTTAGATTAGGGTGCTCATTTTATTAATGATACTATGGAGATACTAATGGATCTATTCTCGGTGGAGCAAAGGAAATCAATGGCATATTACCCAAAATGCAATGGTCAGGTAGAAAGCAGCAACAAGACAATCAAGACCATTCTCACAAAAATAGTTCAGAAAGAACCACACCAATGGTATACAAAGCTCTAGACGGTGTTATGGGCCTATCGAGCTACCTATAATGTCACTAATGGAATGACACCCTTTAAGTTGGTATATGATCCAAAGGCAGTAGTCCCCATGGAGTTTGTCATTCCCAGCATTAGATTGGCAATAGAACATGGGATGGATTTCAATCACAAATGAAACATAGGTTGGATAAGTTATTACAGTTGGATGAGATCAGACAATGGGCCATGTTGGAACAATGACTGATGCTTAGTGGAGCCATGCAGACCATACAGAGATGTCTTCAGAGATTGACATGGAGGCTCTATTGTGGATTCACATGTTTGTCTATCACTAGAGCCAATACAACTACATACAGATTGATTGAGTGAGCCAATGGACATAGGATGAGACAGTCTCTTGACTATATTTCTTTTGTATATACCAGTGGGTAGCTAGTAGGACCCAATTATTAGCGCATTCGCCTTTAAGTGAGAGATTGTTGGGGTAAAGGCAATGTGCCTTGTCCCAAGCTAAACGTCCGATGTTCATCCACCCACTGACTCACTAACCACTCACCCCTTATTCTTTATATAAAATAAAATAAGGAAATTGAGTTGGCTGCTCTATTATCCACCCAAACAAAGTGCTCCTGCTTCTTTACCTTCCATTACACCCCTACTTCTGGTCATTGTCCTTAATGGCATTGGTTCGAGTGTTTTTTGTTCAGACTCCTTTGGTGTGGTAGCATTTGGACATTGAACTGCAAAATGGCCATATTTACCGCAAATATAGCAATTTACACCTTTTCCCAAAGTATGCTCTTCCTCTGTCTCGACCAATACCCCCTTGGTACCTACCTCTGCCACCTCCAGCACGCATGTTGGTCTCATTCTCCCTTGAGCCACTTGCTTTGTCTGCCTTCATTGGTTCTAGATTTGTCAATGCAATCATAGATAAGTCCTTCCCTTTTTTGAAGTGATGAATCCTTATTCCTCAATTGTTCCATACATGCCCATAAGCTTTACAATACGTGCGTTGAGAACATTCATCAGACCGGAGATCTCTAGATATGTAAGGTGAACACCAAGTTTTTAGTTTACTCACTAAAGGTTGAGTTTTTGCCATATCAGCAATTTGCTTGAATATCTCACTTCTTCGTCTAGGACCCCTTCTTTTTGCTCTTAGCTTCATCATCTGAGTCACTATCAGAGGAATTGGAGCTAGAGGTAGTCTTCGACTCTTCAATGGTGGTCATCTCAGTGTCATTGGAATTCCTTCCCCCTTTCTTTGAATTTTGGAATATTTCCAAAATTTTCAATGGGTGATATTTGACAATTTGAAACAACTTCAGAGGTTCTTCCTGAGAGTTGATATTGATCTTTGATGACGATGTTGCATTACCTGGTGTAATACAATTTGACATTAGCACCATTGTAGACTCCATGCAATAGTAATTATAATAAATCCCTATATCTTGAGAAGAACCGATCAACCTCGTAAGGACCTGACCAATATATTTTGAGATTGGGTTTCTTGGGGCCCAACTTAGACTCTCGAGGGGGTCACATAATAATTATGTGACTATCACGTGAGTGTAGCAAAAGGGGTTATTAAATTTCTTTCATTCTCACATTTTCGCATACAGAAGGGTACCATAAATGGAACTGGAAATAAATTTACAGATTGAATAGAAAAAGGGTGTATTTTAGTTGTCAAATATTCATTGATAAGGAGTTTTAGAAATAGTCCTTGAACGCACGCGATATACACACTTTATATATAGTGACCTGCCCGAGATTAGACTGGTACAACAACACTAAGTCCCCTCGTTGTCGTAATGCTCCATGTCTACTGGGAGAACAACAAACAAATAGTAAGGTTTTGTTAACTTTTGATGGAGGACTATTATTTTTTTGTACGATGGATGCAAGTAGGGGGTACTAGCTGAAACAAAATCGAAAAATAACGAGAATCTTGAAAAATGCTTTCGCCATTTCCAAGGTGGTTCGGCTGCATGCGCGAAAGAGGGCCGAGTCTATTGCTGAGAGAGCGCACACAGGCGATGGAGCTGGCAGCAAATTATTGCTGAGAGAGAGCACACACGCGATGGAGCTCACAGCAAATTGCGCGCGTCCCCCGGGGGGTGAAAGGGGGGGAGGGCATGCGTTGTTTTTTTATCACAAAAGTGAGTCCATCGTCAAGCACCGAGTTCATGTTGCCAAAGTGGTTTACGTTGTTAGCGGAGTAGTTAATGCTCTGTAGGCGATGAGGTCGAACCTCATGCTAGCCTTCACTTTTAGAAGGTGAAAAGCTTCCAAAGAAGGCAGGGAGTAAAGGCTGCTGGGGGTGGAAGAATCTCGGTAAGTAATGAATAAATCGTGAGAGGAGCTAGTAGTAGTCCATCATGTTATTTACATTAGGGAAAAACTTAATTTGGTCACCAATGCTTTGGTAGATATGTGTGTCGAGTATTGTAGTTGGAGAAGCTTTGGCCGACATGAAATTCAAATGTAGTGCTCTTGTGAAAGCACACAAAGTTCATGAGGAGATTATTTTGCCGCTGAAGGGAAGGCCTTTTCTCCACATTGTTTACACCTATGCTTGCACCTTGAAGGCTAATGCTCAGCGCGTGAACAGATCCAGGATTTAAAAAGCTAATTTTGAAGGGTAATTTTTTAGCATTTGCGAACTGCAATAATATAGAGGAAAAGCAAAGTCCAGATACAAAAGCCGAGGAAGATAAAAGGCAGGGAGGGGGCGCAGAAAGGAGGAGCAGCATAAGAGGTCGGCAGAGACAAGGTCGACGCTGGCAAGGGCTTTTGCAAAGGAGAAAGAGGGGAAAAGCTTCGGCTGTAGAGGCCATCAAAGAGGTTTCGAACTACAGACATAGTTGGGCAAGAGCCGACGAGCGGCGTTTTTCTTCCCTGCAGAAAACTTCCCCCTTGCATTGGTCAACGTACAAAGCACCAGCTTGCACGGCCCCTTCGCTCTTTTCCAACTCGTCCTCAGTGCCTGAAGAAAAAGCGCCACTCGTGAGGAGGGATGTAGCTGCAGGAAAAAAGAAGCTGCAAGGCATGGAGCAGGAAGCTGAGGGTTGAGGTGGCACAAATAGAGGACAAGCCTTGGCTTGCATGCAACTAGAAACAAAGTTGATGTGTGGAGGCCGTAGACGTGAAGGGAGAGCAGAGGATGAGCTGGCAGAGCAACGCGTCGACAACAGCAGGAACTGTCTACTCGAGTGGCATTAACGACAGGCAGCATTTTCTTTTTATAAAAAAACTTGGAAAAAAAGTTCAAAGGGCGGTTCTTACGCCGTTTCACAGCTTTAGAAGGCAATTTAGAAGCGACTATAGATTCTTTTTTAAAAGCATCAGACAGTTGGTAGATGAGAAGTTTGCGAAGGGACTTTCGGCAAGCAATAAAGAGAGAGCTTGTTGAATATGAAGAAGCAAAAGAAGTCAAAGAAACGGGTGGTGCTATGTCAAAGGAAGGTGAAATGAACATGTAGAGAGGATCTCACAGCTATACAGACTGCCTACATACACACGTCGAACGAACCATTAGACCATAGCCACCATCCGGTAGCACCTCCGTGTGTTGGGACCATCGTCTGAGGACATAGGCGTGTACCTGTAAGACCAATCATCCCATACTACCCGGCCTCACCTCCTTGAGGTGACCTCGCGCACCCCTAGCCTCATGGGCTAGCCACTGGCACTTTGCCAATAGGGGTCGATAACTACAAATGACGCTTTGGTCTCCCTTTTATAATAATGGTCGGCCACACTGCTAGGTTCACACTATGTCTGCCCGGACATTGGACACCCATCTCGATGGTGTCTTAGATCGGATCCCCTTTCCTATGAGTGGGACATAACATACTTCCACCCTTAAGAACCATTGATGTCCTTATCAATGGAGTGGGGATACTAAGCTTATAAAGATCTAACTGATTCCCAAGTAGCGAACCTTTCAGACTGACCCTTCCATTTAATTAAGTACTCGTCATAAGGGGTACGATGACCTAAAACAACCTTTGGCTCTCAAGAATATTACTCAGTTTGTATATCTTGCCACACATTTTCCTCGATAGGCACAACAATGTCGGCTTCACCTAGTTTTTCTTTAGGGAAGCTGACATGAAACACTGGATGTACATTAACATCCGAAGGAAGAGCCAGTTTATAGGCAACTTTACCAATTTTCTTATGATCAAGAATGGACCACAAAAATCTAGATGAAACCTTATAATGCCTTCCAGTTTGCATAGTCTTGAAATTCTTGTGTATCTTCAGATAGACCCATTGTCCCACCTCTAGAGTCCTTGGAGATGTCTTTTGATTAGCATAAGCAATAACGCGATCATGAGCCGTCCTTATACTATCCTTACTCAATTTGAGCACTCTTGCATGCCATGTAAGAAATCATGAGCTTGGCAATCCTTGACTTTCTCTAAGCCAATAGAAATCGGGGATTTATGCTCAAATCTATACATCAACATGAATGGACTAAATCTAGTAGTAGAATACTTGTTGCTATTGTAGGCAAACTCTAATCGTAGAAGATTTTTTCCCAATCACATTGTCTATGAGAGACGTAAGCTCTCAACATGTCCTCCAATGTCTAATGCATCCTCTCAGTCTGTCCATCGGACTCAGGATGATCAAAGGACGACATACTCAGCTTCTGAAGGTGAGCAAACACATCTTGCCAAAGCCCAATGAACTTGTTATCTTGATCTTTGATGATATTCTCTAGTCGACCATACAACTTGTAAAGCTGATCGAAAAATAAAACCGTCAACTCATGGCTTTCTACTGTCGACTTTGTTGGTATAAATTTTGCCATTTTTGTAAGTCTATCGACCACAACCCAAACAAAACAACGATGAAATCCATAGAAATACTCTGTCACTTGGCATCTGGGATTTCCAATGGATGTAGCAGGCTAGCTTTCCTAAGGTGCTCTGCCTTATTGACCTTGAGTGCATCTCTTCACATAGCTCTCTATGTAAGAGCGCATCCTTGGCCAATAGAAATGTCGTTTGACCAAAGTCAAAGTTCTTTGGATGCCTGGGTGCCCAGCGCTAGGAACATTGTGGCATTTCCATTTTTAAACAATAGTCCACCTCTAATGGAGTATTGTCGTTGTCTCGTTTCTCCAACACGACTCACTTGGGTCTCTGGACCACCCAAGCGTGTACATAAGTCATGCCTTCCTTTGACCTCATTCCATATCTTGCCAAAATAGTTATCGAAACAACATAGCCCTTGGAGAGAAAGATAGGGATTCATCAAGGTTTCAACCATAGACAAGGCATTAACCTCAAGAATCCAACTGAGTGTGTTAGGAACTCGATTGTTGGATCCTTTTCTATAACGGATCTCAAAGTCAAACTCTTGCATAAGTTCAACCCATCTAGCCTTCCGGCCTCTGAGGTCTCCCTGATCACAGACATAGCGCAAGGAGTAATGATTTGTCCATGCAACAAACGTAGAGCCATACAAGTAGTGCAGCCACTTCCTCAAGGCATGGACTATGGCATAAATCTCCTTCTTATAGGTTGGATAACGCATTTTAGTGTCAAAAAATTTCTTACTTTCAAACACAACAAGGTGTCCATCTTGATATAATGCCGCACCAATTACATAATCACTAGCATCCGTTTCAACCACAAATGGTTTGCTAGGATCCACAATGTGCAATACTGGTGCGGTAGTCACCGAGTGCTTTAGTGTCCAAAAGCTTTCATTGCGACGCTCATTCCAAAGAACAGGGGGATTACCTTTACGATGAGGACCTGAAGTCTTCGGTCCTTTCATCCCTCCTTTTAGAGGTTGCGTAATCGAAGTAGCAATTAGAGTAATCTTTGATAAATTTGTGAAAGAATCCTGTAAAGCCTAAAAAGGACTTTACTTTGCGCACATTCTTCAGAAAGGGCCAATTTTGCACTTTATCCAACTTTTTAGGATCGATGCAAATTCCATCGCGAGTAATAATATGACCCAAATATAGAATCTCTTTCTTGAAGAATTCACACTTAGAAGCCTTAGCATAAAGCTCCTCAGTTCTGAGTACCTTGAGAACAGTGCATATATTTTCCAAATGCTCAGACAAAAAGAACAAAAAATCATAGTGACCATCACACGTATGGAAACATGTTTTAGGAACATCTTCTAGTTTGATTTGTATGTGATGATAGCTTGATTGCAGATCTATCTTCGTAATATACAACACTCCATGGAGTCAATCTGTCAAATTGTCCATACGCGGGAGCGGATACTTATTCTTGACAGTGACTTTATTCAACCCCTTGTAATCCACGCAAAAGCTCATGGTGTTATCCTTATTTTGAGAAAGTAACACTGGCACTCCCCACGGGGATTTACTCGACCGAACCAAACCCTTGTCGAGATAATCTTCCAACTATCATTAAATCTCGTCCTCCTGGGTTTTACTAAATCAATAGGGTTGCTCTAAAAAAGGCTTACTACTAGCCACCAACTCAATGGCATGATCTACTCCTTTTGAAGGCGGCAAGCGAGGAGGTATATTGTCAAGAAAAACATCCTTGAAATTATTCATAATTTCTTGGATAAGGATGGGTTCATCAGAAACCCAAAGTTCAACAGAAGAACATGAGACATTTTTACAAAATTCAGTGACAAGAGTACCAAGCACTAATGAATCAAACCAAGCAGATGGTACACATTGATAAAGTCAACATCAAAATACTTTTGTACATTTCCAAAGCAATACCAATTGGGTATTGCAAAACCATTATTTACAGAAATCTTATTACAAAGCAAATCAGATACATGAGGCATGTCCTATTTAACAAAAACAAGAGAGTGATGTGCATAGTCTATATACAATGTGTCTTGTTTATCATGAAACCATGGAGTTCCTAGAATAACATTTGCTATGTCCCGGTGCATAATGTGAAAATCCAAGTTCTCTTTATAATTAGCTAGCTCGAGCAATAAATCAGGAACCATATGATCCCATACATTCGTATCCTCACCACGAGCCATCTTCACGCGATACTCATGGTCACTAACCCGCGTCTGCAAGTGCAGTTTCTGCACCAATTTTGCATCCACAAAATTGTGTGAGCTTCCATTATCAAAGAGTACAATCAACGTTGTGACCATTGATCTTCCCAGGAAAACAGAGAAGATCGTGCTTATCAAACACTTTGGTGCTAAAAGTACAATTGAGAGAGAGAGAGAGAGAGAGAGAGAGAGAGAGAGAGAGAGAGAGAGAGAGAGAGAGAGAGAGAGAGAACTACCTCCCTCTCTGTAGCATGAACTCCTACGCAAGAAAGAATCGAAGAGAAGGGGGGGGGGAGGGGGGGGGGGGAAGAACACTGACCTGGAGGGCAGATTGGAGCCAGCATGGCTTTTTTGCATGCCAGGCATGAGCAGGACCATACCCCAAGGTCTTCTCCTTATTAAGTTATGAGTTGCCCTTTATTTTTGAAGTGGCCGGGACATTTTTTAAATAAAGTCTAAAACTTGCATGTTATTTTAAAAAACCTCTTACAGATAGTGAAAAATCCACAGAGCTTCACTCTCTGAGCTCCCTGCTTTTCTCCCGATGCTCCTCTCTCCCGTTTGCTCATGCTCACGTGCTCCCACCATCACCTGCTTGCCTCCAGATGCTCACGCCGACACGTAGAACTCCTCAGAGTTCAACTTTTTGCTACAAAAAAGTGTAGAAAAGGCTGGTTCTTGCGTGAAATTTCTAGTATTTCATTGAATTTTGTTGTGGATTCCTCCAGCTCGGATGTAGAGAGTGATGACGCACTAAGTAACATTCAAATTATGTTCATGCATGCTCTGTACACATGGATCACAGGCACTTTCCAAATCCTCTCGACTAGCATATATCTGCTTTGGAAACGTGAACGTTCAGACGATCATTCACTTTTTCCTCTCTTGATGGCATCGTGTAGGAGTTTAATACCCGTCTTATCACTCTCAAAAATACGACTCATTCGACGACTGTGCGCATTTTTGAAAAACATAGCCATCTCCAACAATTGCGGACGTAGATTGCTGCTTTTGGGCGCTCATAGGGTGGTCCTACTGCCACAATTTTGTCAATTTCTTAGGAGAAGAGAATGAGTGTACGGAGCTGACTGTAAATAACTAGTTTCATCACTGGACCATGTATTTTGATCTCCATGGGGAGCATGATGAATGGAGCATTCAGATGATTCCTCTCTACCTGCACAGTAAGGCGCTTACCTCGTGGCTCGACATGACAAAGAAGCCTATGACGTGGGCTGAATTTTGTGTGAAGTACAAGCAAGACCACCAAAAATGGACCCTTTTAAAGCTTATGAAAATTTTTAGAGTCTTTTGATGAAGAGTCTGTCTTTTGATAGATATACGATAGCTTCCAAGGAAGCGCTCACCTTCTGCAAGGTGGACTCTACTCACATTGTGCACATGTATTTGTTGCGTATGCACAAAGACTATCATTGGGCCTTGATCAAGGATAAAGTCCGATTGACATCAAGGATGCAGTGGAAAAGGTCATGTTCCATTTAATAAATGGAGCAAACTATAAGAAGAAAAGAAGGATAAAGTCCGATTGACATCAAGGATGCAGTGGAAAAGGTCATGTTCCATTTAATAAATGGAGCAAACTATAAGAAGAAAAGAAGTTCAAACCATCAAACTATGAGATGGGTCATTAAATCAAAGATTGCCCCAAGAAGAAGCCCCAAGAAACCGCAAGGTCATCCTTTGGTTCAGATTCACAAGATCTTAGGTAACTATGATATGATTTAAGTTGAAACCCATCACTTAGCGCACAGATCATGCACTTTACACCTAGGTGAGACTTGGGATTGCAGACTCCATTGGACTACTGCCTATGTTCCATAGACCATTCTCAAGGGTTTCATGTCTTTGGTGACCTTGTAGGAAATTCTATAAGCCCATAATGTTGTCTGCAGCTTTGCATCCCATTGATGTGGCTCCTTCTAGACTATCTTCATCAAGATTATCTTTATCATTTTGTTACTGCTCTTTACCTAGCCATTGCACCTAGGATATTATGGCATGGATCTTCTGTGCTTAATTAAAAATAGCTGAGTCAATATCTGAATTGTTTCATTCATGAAGTGTGTACCATGATCTGAGACTATCTCGATGGGACACCCATATCTACAAATGATGTTCTCATACGATTGTTGTTGATTTTGTAGTACTATGTGGTAATGCCTTTGCTTCGACCCATTTACTCACATAACAAGTAGCCAATATGATGTACTTGTTCTTTCTAGGAGTGATCTTCTTGAATAGACCCATTAAGTCCAATCCCCACTTCATGAACACTCCTAGTGATTGTACTAGAGTCAGAGGTATCGTGTCAGTTGCTGTGGGTCTTCCCATCATGCTTTGCCACTAGAGGCCTGCCTGTAGGGTTTTCTTGTAGGTAAGATGAGTGGAGAATAGCCCACGTGCATCCCCATTATGAGCCTCTATGATAAGTTGCATCCTTCCTTGCATAGGCACAAATCTATGAAGTACCCCATCAATACCCAGTCGTATAGAGCTCCTCCAATGATGTGAACTTCAAACTCTTTATTATCATTGCATTTTTGTTTTCCTGGGACTAATCCTCTAGAAAACTTTTAAACTGACAGAAGTCATACACGTCTTGCCATTCCGCATTTGGTCCTTAAATATGCACTTTGAAATAGCTCGGCATCTACTAGTTCATCCCTTAGGGATGTGTCTGAGATGCCCTCTATACTTCTTGAGAGAAATCTACACCATAAGAAGATTTTAAACTCAAATTCCATCAGAAACATCATCCATCTAATCAACCTACCCTGAATTATCATGAAACTGGATTGTATTCAAATCAAATCAATACAACTGGAACAAAGTATAATGTGATCCAAGGATTGCTCTGAGCTTATTGACAAGAGAATACAAGAGCACACAAAGCTCCAAGACACTAGACTCAAGAGTACAATAGCATGTCGCTCCCCAAATCCTTCCCAAAAGCCTTTCTGTCAAATGAAGTAATGGCCTCTATTCATAGGTGCCATATCGGGTCTAACTGATTGTCAGTTACTGTGTAGTTACCATAGTAACTGGCTTGGTAATTACCAGTACAGCCACCAGTCAAAATTCCAGCCTAGGGACTGTTCCCACCGTAGAGAGAGAGAGAGAGAGAGAGAGAGAGAGAGAGAGAGAGAGAGAGAGAGAGAGAGAGAGAGAGAGAGAGAGAGAGAGAGAGAGAGAGAGAGAGAGAGAGAGTTTGACTAGTTTACATGCCCTCTGTGGGTGTGTATGTATACCTAGTGATGGAGAGAGAAATAGAGATTTGGTCGGCTATGGTTGGTGAGAGAGAATCGAGAGTGAGACAGCGACTGTGTGTGTGAGTTGTTTGGTGCACGCAAAAGGGAAGGGAAGGGGGGGGGGGGGGGGGTTCGAGATAGTGGCAACCACATTCTACGGTTGCATGTGCAGCTTAATTATGCGGGTAATTCTGAGTTAGCATGAAAGGCACCCCTGATCTTGTATGTTTTTTTTCCAAAGCATGGCCCCCCACCTACTACCACTGTTGTTGTAGCCCTCAAGTTTTGTATGTAGCCAACGACCGACTCCCACTGCCGTCATGTACTCCTTCTTTGTATGTTGCTAGCAACCAACTGCCGACATTACCGTTGATACTGCTAGCTGCCAACATCATTGTTATTTCTCCACATTTGCTCTCGATGTGGTGATTGTTGGTGCTGCTTTAGGTCCTTGTGAGATGAGCACTGTCTCAGGCCCAAGGGGTTGTCATGGTGATATTTTTTTTTCAATACCATCCATGACTGTATGTAGTTTTTATCCATTATCAAGTGCTTCATACGCTAGTACCACTACTCATATAGTTTGAAAGTTGCCCTGTTTGTAACTGTCATTGGGCCATCATCAAAGTAAGAGAAAAACTTCCCTTAAATGGTCTATTGGCATAGTGTCCCACGATGGCTATTTGTTTCTTAAAAACGTATTATCATTCTTCCTTAAATCTCACATTTCAGACAAATGGTTGGTTAAAAGCCCATCTTCTTCTTTGCATCTTCTTCCCTCCCAGATGAGAGGTTCCCTTCATCTCTTCTTCTTATGCTTAATTATGCTATTACATTAATTATTGGAGATCGAATGTAGATCTTAATCAATATGAAATGTCTATGATATTTGGAGATGCCCATCATGCTATAAAACTTGCACAAATTATGCAGTCATGCGGTCTTTCTTTATTGGAGAAAACAAAAAAAAACACTGATAACTTTCTCTTTACACCTATGAGGAAACATTTACACCATGCGAGACTGAAATCATTGCGCATAAGAGGGAAAATGAAGCTTGTCTCTAACCCTAGGAGCTCTCCATGTCCTAACTTGTATCCTCATGAATGTCGTCAACCTTGCTCTGATACCACTGCAAAAGTCAAGAGTGTAGAGAGCATGCAAACTACCCAAAATACCATGATACAAGTCATAAAACAATAAATTTGCATACCCTGACGATCGCGTACACGTAGAATTTATAGCAAGATCGTCATGACAGATGCAAAGAGCGAGAGGGAGAGGGGAAGAGAAAGTGCAAGTGCACCTCCTAGAGCGGAGTGCTAGAGAGAGAGAGAGAGAGAGAGAGAGAGAGAGAGAGAGAGAGAGAGAAGAGAAGAAATACAAAGACACTGGGTGCAATTTCCCCCATGCAAGAGTGATCATTGTCCTCTTGCACGTATTTATTTATAGATTTCTTGAATGCTCAAAATGGATACAAACTATCCGCCTAGACATAATAATGATCATAGCTCATAAAGAGCACTTAAATAACAAAATGTTCATAAATGTGATATTCTTTCGCATAGCCCATAGCTCACTCATGCTTTTTCCACCTATCAATTGTGCAATAAAATAACTATAAATCAATATCCATTACACTTCAAGAAGGAGGAAGGTTGTGCGGGGGATGATTGCCTCCTTTCAAGGGTTGCGACACTTAAATTCATGGTGATTTTGCCCATCCATCGGGTGGCTATTTGAACCACATGTCAAAAATAACACGCACATGAAGCCAATCTACAAAAATGCTCTTTGTGATAGCTTGTATATGCGTTTTTCATACAACCATCATTTATTGATGTTCTCACTAACATCTCCTCAAAGCATAGAGTTGGGAAGCGACTACTACTATCCATAGTAATTCCTCACAATGACTTAAGTTTTTGACTCTGCAGAATTCGTGTCTTGCTGATCTACAAAGATTCTTGCCTCCATTATATTCATAACCTTACAAGGAGTGAGTCATACATTATATGTTGCATTTTGATAAATTAAATGGCATGGTACTATATATTTAACTCACTTGGGGCATTTAAGCAACATACGCTCCATGTTTGTAATGTCTAATGGTCATGTGGCTCTTTTTATTACAAAAATTGCCTGCATACAATAATGTCAGTTTATATATAGGGTTTATAACCATTAAATATTGACATTGAGGTGTCAATGTTCAAGGTTATTGGCGGGCAGGCAAAGAGAGACGTTGTTGAGTGTGCTACCTACGTGCCTACGTCCTACATCGTCGACCCGCCAACCATCCTGACAATGCACAACCACCCAATAGCAGAAAAATTGCCCCCAAGTCACACACACACACACACACACACTAGAGAGAGAGAGAGAGAGAGAGAGAGAGAGAGAGAGAGAGAGAGAGAGAGAGAGAGAGAGAGAGAGAGAGAGAGAGAGAGAGAGAGAGAGAGAGAGAGAGAGAGATGACTTGAGAAAGAATGACCTGCAACTCTAGCTTTTTGCAGTTCTTCTATACATTGGACATTACATCTACAATTGGCAAAATGGTGATGAAGAGTTTTTTCTTTCAAGCTACATCTACAACAAATACCATTGGAAACACCTTTTTGTTTGGCTTTTGATCCTACCCAAATTCCCGGGTGAATGATGAGCCACATAAGACAACTCTACTTAGCTGATAAGGGATAAACCCACATACACTTAGACTTGTATGACCATTGATGGGGCTTCGAGGGGATTCCCCATCTACTATTTAGTTTGACCACCACTAGAATTTTGTCCATGTTCCATTTTTTTTCCTTGAAAGAATAAATGTGAATGTGGAGTTTATTGAGGGAGGAAATATTGCTTTTGAAACATCTTTGTAATGTAGGTTTCATGAGGTCAATACTATCTATGATAAAAGCAACATGTCCTTGTGAGACCTGGGATTGTTGCATAAGTGCAGACTTAGTGAACCTTTCACCTTTTTTATACACATCTTGCTAGCATTTGACTCCTACCTTGAAACACATACGAGCTATACTTGTGAGAGGCCGTTCCCTAATTTGAGTGTTGTAACCAAGCCATACAAAGTCTTGCAGCCAAACATCATCAAAAACATCAAACTTCTAAGAGAAATACATACAATTTTCTTATTGTTCCAAGCTTTCCAATACCCGCAGACAAGATCAAAACCCTTTGAAATAGCATTAGCATTAAAAATAAGAATTTTAGTTAGTAAAATACCACTCCAGACTTTGTAATCTTTAAGGTGAAAATTGTGAATATTCTTTTTGATCAGCAAGGCCCAAAACTCTGTGGAGGATCGAGCTCTCAGGGTCCATTTTTCGGCCAACTTACTTTAAAGATGTTGAATGCTCAACACTCCCAACCCTCCTTTTTCTTTGTCACTATAATAGGTCTCCCATTCTAGCTTCGGGATTTTATTAGTGTCTTATGAGCCTCCCCATAAAATTCTTCTTGTATACCATCCTTATTCTTCAATAAGGGAATGGAGTCTCTGCACTTCTTCATTTTCAGCAAAGGAAACATTTGGGAGGTGGGCTTATCAAGTTTCACTACCCAAATGTATGATCTAAGCAAGGTCACCCTGTGCCTCTAGGAGCTCTTCTCTTATCAATTCTTTCTTAAGATTCATGAGTTCAAAATTAGGAGGTTCACTAACTCGGGCCTTTAGTTATTGCAAAGAAATTTACCTATTGATCATCATTCTTCTGTTGGCTCTAATCTCCTTGGATTTTCTCTTGAATTGGGTCAACATTTACTGGGTTTTCCTAATGCCAACATCCCATGACTTAAATGCTTTATCATGACAAGCAAATGCATTCTTTAAATGTTGTGCTCTATATTCTTTACTGACTTTAATATGAAAAGTATATTGTCCAAATGGGGCCATGTTTATGGTCGCCCTTATGCATTTCAAAGAAAAGAGGTTTATGATCATACATGATCAAGGATAAATAATTTTCCAGTGTTCACCAGTTCACCAGTTAGGTATACCCTGTCAGGTCTGGCTACCTCGTAGCTACTTGTTTGCCCAAGGGAAACCTGTATCTTCTAAAACATCAACAAGAGTGTGTTTGTAATACATTTCCTCCCAACATTCTCTTTCTCTCCCTTGAATGACTTGCCCTAGTGAGTTCCATCTATCCTTAATAGAGGTGACCATATTGAAGTTGAATTTTGTAGAAGGGTTGGTAGGAGGAATCAAGGTTTCTTGGGTAGAAACTAGGTTATGTCCTTTAGGTTGGACCTCATCATAATTTTTTTGTCCATCATCAGGAGGTTGAGAGGTTGAAGCTTCTGTCTCCCCCTTCATCAGTACCATCTATAACTAAGGGGTCGAAAACATCATCAAGAAGAACACCAAACTTGTTAACAAATCTGGAGCCATTATTCCTTATAGTTGTTATGTTCCTGTTTGTTCCTCTCTTGCTTACCTCTTGAAAGCTATGATTGTTTTCTTTTAGGTCCTTGCTTTTATCTACATCCTTATGTTGTATTAAGGAGATTTGGACAGTCTTTGATCAAATGCCCTTGCTTTAAATAGTGGAAAGCATGCATTAGGTAAATTCTTGTACAAAACTTTATGGTTGTGAAGTACATGCTGCATATGATCCTTAAGAGGGATGAAATTTTTAAGACCAGAATCTAGACAGTCTAGACAATGACCTTGCTTTAAACAGTGGAAAGCATGCATTAGGTAAATTCCTATACAAAACTTTATGGTTGTGAAGTACATGCTCCATATGATCCTCAAGAGGGATGACATTTTTAAGAGCAGAATTTGTATCAACTTCAATCAAAAATTGAGAATGCCATTTTGACTTTTCCAACGTGAACCCCTACCTTTTTAAACTAAGGATAGTATTCTATGGAGAAATTTGGGAAGTCTACCCAAACAGGTACTTTCGAGGGCTTTTTTCCCTTTAGGATCAAATCCTTTGTGCCATTTAAACATTAATAAATGGGTGTTTTTGATGAGCAATTGACGTCTACTTGTGATTTGGAATGCACTTGCATCATCATAAAAAAAGAACAGGTGATTGTTTGGTAGGTACTCAATCTGAGCAAGAAACAAATTCCTAGATTCCCATTCTTCAGAAATTCACTACTTAAGGACTTCAATAGGAGGTCAAATACCGTGTCACATCCCTATAACTACTTTTTTTTGCAAATGCTTAAGCCAATTCTCCAAATTTCAAGCATTCACCAGGTACAACAATTTCCTCTTGATTGCATTACTCTTTCTAGTGTTTACAATGTGCGTATTGCCTTCTTCATTCCCTTCTTCTTCACGACCATCATTAGCATAATCATTTGAATTGGAGTGTTTCTGTCCTTGAAGGTTATCAAGAGGAAACTGACATTCCTTACTAGAGAAGTCCAAATTGCAGTTTTTTTGTTATCTATGTTATTCCATGCATTAGTGATCAAGGAGAATTGACCTTGTTTTGTCACGAAAAGATGAGGACTTACCTCTCTAAACTGTAAATGATATGGAGGTGAGAAAGGCACCGGCTTGTTACCCTCTGGACTCTGGTTTCCCATTAGAAGAGGTCACATCAGACAAAAAATGCACCTTATTTGTTATCTATGTTATTCCATATATTAGTGATCAAGGAGAACTAACCCTATTTTGGATTCACGAAAAGATGAGGACTTACCTCTTTAAACTGTAAATGATGTGGACGTGAGAATAGCACCGGCCTCTCTTTGTTCTGAGATGGAATTTTGTTACCCTCCAGACTTTGGTTTCCCATTAAACGAGGTCCCATCAGACCGCCATGAATTCCCACTCGTCAGTTTGTAGAGGAGACTCTGACTAGGGTTACAACCCTACTCCAAGGGAACATGACCTTGGACCTGTTGTAGGTTGGGGAGAATCATGCCATTACCAGCAGTGTTAGAGGATCTGATAAGACCATTATTGAGGAGAGCATCCTGAAGTGCCATGTCCCCCAATGGAGAAGGCGCAAAAAGAGCTCAGTGCTGGTCGCGGTAGTACAAAGACCAACTGAATGAGGAGGAGAGCACGAGCTCAAAAGGGGCAAGCTTGCCTGGAGTGTAAAAGGAGTGTGTACGGTGCCTCGGCTATCGCGTCTTGTCAATTCCCCTGTCTTGTCAATTCCCCTTGACCTTGATTGGCATTTGTTATTCCAATTGCCTTCGTCAAAACTTCTACTCGAGCACATACATAGTACATGACAAAAGGAGAATTTATACAAGTGCTATGTATATTGTAAACGACGAACGTGTGGGTCAATTATGGGGTCATTGCTTTGACGTACTGTCAAGGATGAAGGGAAGGACGGAGCTGCGGCTTGATCGGCGCGAACAAAAACCGCGAGCACGGCGAGCACGGACGCCTGACTTATCTATCCATAATGGCCTTTGAGTCCTCTCTCACGCCCGAGAATGTCAAGGGCCTCGCCCTTGCTCTTCTCTCCTGCTTCTTCATCGGATCCAGCTTTATCATGAAGAAAAAGGGCTTGAAAAGGGCAGGTGCTCTCGGCATTTCAGCAGGTGTGTTCCTGTCTTGTATTCTTTAATTTTTGTTTGATTAAACTAGATATAATAACCAAATATCTTGTATCTCTACGCATTCTTTAATTTTTGTTTGGTTGACTTAGATTTAAACCCCTTTTTGCTGATGGCACTTTGTCATATTGGGGTTGAACTGAGTGTATGTTTATACATGTGTATATATTGGGGTTGAACTGAGTGTATGTATGTACATATGTATATACATGCTCATGTATATACTTTGTCATATTGGGGTTTAACTGAGTGTATGCATATATGTGTGTGTATGTATTTGTATGTGTGTGTGTATATGTATATGTGTGTATATCTGTATTTGTACGTATGTGCGTGTGTGTTGGTGAGAGATCTATGACTGCATACATCTCTTTCTTCTAACACACACACATATGTGCGTGTGGGTGAGAGCTTTATGAATATAATTCTTCCCCCGCCACCCACACCACATACACGCACACACACATATGAACCTGGAAGTACAAGCCAATATAATATGCCAAACTCCAAAGAGCAAATGTGCCCCAATTGTTGTAATTTACTTCCTTAGAATCTTCGTCAAAAGTTTGTCCTTATCACTTGTGCTTCAAAATGTACCCACTAAACTATGCGATCAACATCCAATACACTACATAATACCAATACTCAAGATGAGAGCAAAGGAACCTCCTAGGTGAATTGCAACATGCCCATGAAAATTGGAATGGGCTGGAGTTCTCCAAAGGGTTATACGGGAGAAGCCTCCATATGTTGCTGACTACGGAAGCAGGAACTATTTGTCCCCATTGAAAGCTTGTCAATTGAAGGATCTCCATAAATCTTGTGTCAATCATCAAGAATGCTGCTCATAAGAGATGGCAAACAATTGGTACAGACAAGCTCGCAAAAGGGCATATCCATGGCCAAATTCTGTAGAGCAGCCAGTGAAGAGACAACATGGACAAAGCACTTAAGCAAGTCTGGTAGAGTCAATACTGGCCCAATAGTTAGCTTTTGCTTGAGCTGCTTAAATGTCGCAATCAATGGAGGTCCCGAAGTGAATGGTACCCTTTTTGAGTCGGGGTATGCAAGGACGAAGGAATCTTTGCAAAACTGTCTGACGAACCTCGTGTAGTAAGAGCACAAGTTGAAGAAGCTTCTTACATCATGCACATTCCGCATTGTAGGCCAATTGCGGATAGTCTTTATGCAACGGGACGGCATCACGTGCCAACGGAAAAGAACAGACTGAACAAATGTTAGGGCTTCAAAACAACTGAACTGAAAGAGGGACACTTGACATGAGACATGGAGTGGCGGAGTTCCACCCCCAGAGAGCTTGGCCCCAAACTGTGGCACCCCTTTCGGTATTTCTTTATATTGCTTCAACGGTACAACATTGGCGGCACTGCTCTGCATCTTCGGTGGGTAGAATGCCAGAGAGTGAGCCCTTGTGCATATTTAAGGCCCTTGGCCATCCAAAAGCAATTTACATGAAAAGCATTGAGTCTAAAGGCATCTAGTCCCAGAAGCTAGGAGCTAGGAGTTACCAATGCAAATCACGGAAACACGTACAATTGCCACATCAGCATGTCAACGCAAAATGCGGGCATCCGTACAACTTCCACGTCATCAGTCATCTATGCAATTTATTGTGTGTGCGTGCTTGCTTTATTTTAGGCCCCATCGGCCTAGGTTCCATAAGTTGTTGGGGGTTATGATTTTAATCTTAACCCAATTTATGTTAGGGTTTAGGCCCCTCAAGGTTGTCAAGGGTTAGGGCTAGGGAGTCCTAACCCTCTTGGTCTTTGTAACGAACTTGGACACCCCAAGTCAAGATTCTGTCGCGACAAAGCAGAGATTCACTTCAAAAGAAACCCAAAGGGGACATCAGTGACCTTATTCAAAATCGAGGTAATCTGTTGACAAAGGAGTGGAGTGACTCCCCTCTTGTGCAAACCCGTTGCACCAGATTCACCCTTGCTGAGTTCGGTGTTCTATTGGTGTAGACTATGCTAAACTGAATGCTTCAAGGTAAAGGTCCAAAATTTGAGGTGTATCTGTTAGGTCCTCCTCCTCCATCCACTTCGCATCCAATGTCGGATAATTCTTGAATTTAACCTAGAACCGTCAAATCACTTTACCTTTCATCTTTCTTTCCTTGTGTGCCAAAATCTGTCAAGGAACAAGTATCTCCTCGCTTTCTTCCACTTCGGGTTGCTCATCAGGCTCCCCATCAACTGGCGCACCCCTTTAAAAGGTTTCAAGAGACTCACATGGAATGCATTGTGAATCTTTAAAGTATCGGGCCGCTTGAGTCGAAAGGAGACATCGGTTATCTTTTCTTTAATGTGGAAAGGGCCATAATACCTCATGCTAAGTGTCACAAGATGGGCACCACGTGTGAATAGAAAAGAATAGACTGAACAGACTTTTAGTATTTCAATAATAATTGAACTGAAAGAGAGAGAGTACACGCGACACGGAGTGGCAGAATTCCATCCGAGAGAGTATTGGCCCCAAACTTGGCGCCCCTTTCGGTATTTCTTTATATTGCCTTTTCTAGAAACATTTTTAAGTTAATAATGTTTTGTTTTATCTAGTTTTGTTTCGTAGCAAACTAAGTGATCTAGTTTGTTTGTTTGTTTTTGTTTTTCTTTTCTTTTCTTGTGTCCCTTGCTTTTACAGTTTTATGAGTGCTTTATTCCCTCTTATAATTTGTGAGTTCAGACTATTCTGAACTTATGAAGGTATATATATTGCATCATCAAAGTACAAGCTGTTACTCCATCCTCTGCACCTTCGTCCAAAAGCATGCCAGAGAATGAGCTCTAACCTCATATTTAAAGGCCCTTGGCCTGAAAAGCAGTTACAGTGAAAAGCTTCAAACTCAAAAGCAAGTGGTTCAAAAGTACTAGTGCCAAAATCTGCCAGCGCGTTTTGCAGAAATCTGTACAAGTGCCACGTCAGCACTGTCAGCGGAATTTCAAGGATGTTCGTACAACTGCCACGTCATCAATCCACGCCTGTGTGTGGGTCCTGCTTTATTTTAATGTCTTTATGTCACTTGGGCCCCATCGGATGGGGTCCCCATAAGTTGGTAGGACTTCTTCTTTTGCTGTTGCTTGTTTTTCTTAGGGTTTAGGCCCCTCGGCCGTGATCTGAAGGTTGGCTCCGTTCTTCAGTGACTTGACATGTCAGCAGTTTATGACACTAAGCTTTGGAACAAGCTGCTCCCTTCCCTTTCGTTTCCTTAGGTGTGCCTTCTTAAAACGTAAGACCACCCAATCGTCTTCATTTAATTTCAAATCTTGTCGATGTCGATTTGCTGCCTTCTTATGTTGTTCTTGAGATTTCTCTAAAGCCTCCTGGACCTTGGCAAAAGCAGTGTCCAAGTCCCTCGTGTATTGATCGGCTTCATGATCGGCTTCAAAAATCTTGTCCTTAGTGTTGAGAAAGGGTGGAACCTTTGGAGCACCTTCAATTATCTCAAATGGCGCCTTCCCCTCGTCGAAGAGTGAATCGTGTTGTTGAAGGCAAATTCCACGAAAGGCTTTTTTTTTTCCCATTGAGTCTTCTGATCAAAGATATAAGACTTCAATAAATTCAGAACAACTGAATTTGCAATCTCAGATTGCCCATCTGTCTGCGGGTGGATTGATGACGAGAACTGCAACCGTGTGTCCCTTCAACATAAACTCGTGAATCGGGGATCTCTGTCAAAAACTATTGTCTCAGGCATGCCGTGTAATCAAAATATCTGTGCAATGAACAATCTCGCTAAATGGTCCAACTTGATTGTTTTCTTCACTGGAATGAAGTGAGCTTGCTTGCTAAATTTGTCAATGACAGTCCAAATGCCATCGTGCCCACTTTGTGTCTTCGGGAGATCAAAGATGAAATCCATTGCAATACTTTCCCTAGGGCGGGTGGGAATGGATAAAGGCTGTAGTAATCCGTGTGCCTTATGCTTGTCAAACTTGACCTTCTGGCATACTAAAGAATTGCGAACAAAGTCGTCCACATCCTTCTTGAGTCTTGGCCAAAAGTTATGTTGATCGCATTTGTGCCCCTCACAATGCACCATTGAGGTCCGTTTTACTGCTCACCCTAAAATCAACGAGACATTGTCTTTTGTTAACGACATGTTTTTGGCCTCAGATGTAGCAGGATGTTATCAAGTTTGTAAAGGCTTGTCACTCATGTCAGATAATGAAAGCTTCTTGACAGCTTCTTCAAGGTTTACTTCAACCTTTGCCAATAGCTCGAGAAAGATGACACTTTACCTCGTTCGCCCAAAGGCAATGCTCAAATTCTTGTGGTGGTCGATCGATTTTCCAAAATGGCACATTTCATTCCTTGCAAGAAAGTAGCTTTGTGTTCTTTTAATCCTCTTGCACTATCCGTTTCTTTTCTTCACGGATTCTTTTCACTCTTGCACATGACAATCAATGGCGAGCCCTCTTGATCCTTGGCGGAAGCTATGGAACAAGAGCTAATGTGCTAGTGGTCGTAGGAGTTGTCCCAATGCGAAGGAGCACCTATACTCTGTGGAAGTCTGTCTATGGCAGTGCATGAATGCAACCTCCCCATGTTTGGATAGCCTGCAAAATATGGTGTAGTACAAAGTCCATGGCTGAAACTATTGTCCGTGCCTCTATGCCAACGAAAGGTAGGGAGAAGGAGAGCATGGGAATCTGACGGCTACCTAGAAGAGATCGTGCCTTTTGTGCATGCCACTAACACTGCAGCACCATCACCCCAATCCACTCACCCCCACACATGCCACTCCATCCTCTCCACCTCTTTTGTGTGCCCCACCTCCCCCTCATGTTCCTCTCTCTCTCTCTCTCTCTCTCTCTCTCATGCTCTCCAGGCCAGGCAGGTTTCAGACGAGCTTTCTCCACCACTGATCACATCTTCGTTCTGCGCTGCCTCATTGATGGGGCAAAGGCGCGGAAGAAGAGGCTTTACTGCTGCTTTGTGGATTTCCGCAAGGCCTTTGACACAGTCCCACGCGAGAGACTCTTCCAGTGCCTTCACAGCATTGGGGTACCAACAGAGATGATTTGGGCCATATATGCTCTCTACGAGAAGGTGACGGGTCGAGTTCGTTGCCCAGGCGGTTTTTCAGAGACCATTGCTAGCACCATTGGTGTTAAGCAAGGATGCCCACTCTCCCCAACACTCTTTGGGCTCTACATCGACGAGATCTCCGACTACATACTGCGAGCAGGGGGAGGGGGGAGCGACTTGGCAGGTACTCCGGTCCACATCATGTTATATGCTGATGATATTGTGTTGATTTCAGAGTCACCCGAGGGCTTGCAACGCCATCTTGAGGCCTTGGACGAATTCAGCACACACAGGGGGTTGACTGTGAACCTTGGCAAAACCAAGGTTATGATCTTTCACACATCCAGTGCAGTGAGGAGTGCTGCCACCTTCACAGCAGCAGGAGGACAGGTTGATGTAGTCACCTCCTATGTCTACCTTGGCATCACATTCACCAGCCTACCAGGACCCTTCACTATGAGGCAGGCTGCTGCTGACAGGCTCACCCGAGGATATGCAGCTCTGGCCATGCTAGAGCGGAGATGCCACCAGGCACACTTTCAGGAACCCCGCACGAAGGGGTGGCTTTTCGACACCTTAGTCACTCCGGCCTTGATGTACTCGGCGGCAGTATGGGCACCAGGATTGACAGCTGACCAGTGGACACAGCTTGAGAGGCCACAGATATGTATGATCTCACGCTTGCTCCGCAGCAAGAAGACAGTGCCACATGACATTATTAGAGCCGAGCTCGCCACACCACCCATGGTGGTAGAGGCACTATTCCAGACAGTCTGCTTCATCCAGAGGATGAGAGAGCTACCTCCTGACAGACTTACTCGTAGAGCATTTGAGGCAGCTATACAGCTATCAGAGAGTGGGCATGAGAGAGCATGGTACTCACAGGTCAGAGCATGGTTTGAGGGACACGGTCTTGACATGGAGAGCCTACCACCTTTCCAGTACGACCCCCACTCACCATATGTTCACCTCTCTCGCAGTGAGAGGAACTTGGTACTGAGACAGGATCTGTGGCAGCTATACACTAGGAGAGTCTGGGAGTCACCTGGCTTGGGGACGAGGATGTCAGATTACAGAGACCAGTTTCTCACCATATTGTCTGGGGGGTTCATACAGAGACCACGCTACATGGACACATATATGCCACATAGCTCACGGGTGGCGATTGGTCAGCTGAGAGTGGCTTCACACAGGTTAGAGATTGAGATCGGGAGACATAATGGTGTCCCCAGGGAGGAGCGCGTCTGCAGAGCCTGCACAGAGGAGGTGGAGAGTGAGGAGCACTTTGTATGTAGATGCAGAGCATACACTGAGATCAGAGGCAGGTATGAGGCCCTATTCAGAGGACAGCCCACTCTCCGAGCGATCATGGACTCTCGGGATCAGAGACAGCTCGGACGGTTCTTACTAGAGATACAGAGCCATCGGGACACACTACTACAGCCACACACAGCTACACAGACAGAGGGGAGACAGTCGCAGCTCACAGACTTCTTTCAGAGGATTACCGCCCCTCCCCCACCAGACACTCAGAGGGGAGTGACACTCCCTCAGGCGGAGGTGAGCCGAGCTAGACGACGACCACGAGTCACAGGCTACAGGGGCGCGCGCTCCCACCACCGACAGATCGAGGAGATCCGAGCCCGGGAGCGCCGTGCCACTGAGGAGCGAGTGGCCCAGATGAGGGCCGACCCGACAGCTTTCATCCGGGCAGCCTTGGCACCAGACCCGCCCATGTACCACATCTTACATCCCCCCATTAGTACAGGATGGAGCTAGATAGCTTGATGCATTCTCATGATTGTACTACCTTGAGCATATAGACATGCATATACCCCTAGAGATAGAGCTCCATCCCTCCTCAGATACCCCACTACCTACATTCAGTTCAGTTTTGTATCAGTTTTGTTTCATTTGTCTTTCCGATAGACGGATGACATACACACCATGTACATTTGATTTGTCTCATAGGCCGATTTCGGCCTGACATAGACGTTAAAAATCTTTCTTTCTTTCTTTCTTTCTTTCTCTTCCTATTTGGTGAGTGCAAAGTAAGTAATTTTTTACTTTAAGAATTTTCTTGAACTAATCGTTGCCTTGTTGCTTAACTACATGTTTGTTTCTGGTGTTTTTGGCTGACAGCAGGTTCAGGAGGTCATTCTTACTTGCTGGAACCTTTATGGTGGGCTGGAATGATCACAAGTATTGCTTTAATTGAGACTCAATTTTTTTTAGTGACGCATTTTCTGGTAGAGTTATGACTGGTGTCTGTTGTTAAATTACGTTTTTGTTATTTGGAATGGACACCTAACAAATGAGACTCAATTTCCACAAGTTTTCATTAGCTTGAGATACTCACGAATGGTTTTGGAAACAAGGTATTTATCAATAATCTGCACTTTTCATGAGCTCTTATAATTTTGTAGAAAGCAAGGAAGCACAGAGGGCACGACCCCATGCATCAAGTAGTAGTGGATCGACAGTTGTGCAGTCTGCAGTGGCAAGGACAGTTGGGTGAGAGGTCCCTTTAGTTCAGCAGTGTGGTACCTGCACTGGCCCTAAGTGCTCTAGCAGCAAAATTACCATCTGCACCTCCAACAGCGTATATTCCTGACATCTTCAGGAGCTGCAATTTTTGGCCCTGCTAGCAAGCAGGCGGCTGGGGCAGGGTATTAAGAACTAAAAGGTATCAACGGTGGCGTGGATACCAGTCACTTCCTTGGTAGAGCTTGATAGAAGCTCCACAAAACCAGCTGAAAAATAGCCTGTCTTGGACAGCCGTACAATAAAACATGCTCATTTCAATCTAGCTTGAGAGGCTTTCAATATCTTTGCCCCAGATGAGACACCGGAAAGGGACGGAAACCAAGGGCAGTGGCTCCGTGGACAATTTTTTTCTCCTCACCTTTTTGGCAGCTAGCTGATGCCATATCCTGTCTGCAGCTCTAGCAGATAGTAGTGATAGGCCTGCTTGACTGCAGACACTCAAGCATCCTAAGTGGACAGGCCTTGCACGAAGGGTTTGTGTACTACACAAACTGGTTAGCTCTATTTGCTCATAACAAATGCTCGATTTCATCATGATTGCAGGGGAATTCACAAGCATGCACTTGCATTCGTGCGCACTCACACATGCGCGCGTGCACTCACTGTCTATTTGCTGCCTTAAGAGGTTAATCACATGATAGAAGCTATTCTGTAATGTGCTTTTCATTGCAACCTACTCGTAAGTCTCACACAGTTTCTCATGGTTTGTTTCACTGCTAGCTACAAGGATTAGTTGCATATCCACGTGTTTTGCTTGCATGATGACATCTTGACTATGTTTAACATTCTCATGCTTGATGCGCAATAGTACATCACACTACATGCCTTGGACGGCTTATTAGAACAAAAACTAGTCAAGACTTATCTGTCCTTCATTATGTTGTAGATTAGTTTTGATCCCATTCCCATTCCCCATCTCATGATCCTGTGGGTCTTTTTTAGTAGCTGCATGTTCATGGTTCTTCGTTGTCTCTTTTAGCTTAGCATTACATGAAATTGTTTAACTTAGCTTGACCTTAAAAAGATGTACAACTTATTATGCAAGGCCTTGCCACTTATGCCAGGGAACAGATATAAAATGGCACTAAAGTTATGGGAAGCTCAAGCTAAGTTAACAATTTCATGTAATGCTAAGCTAAAAGAGACAACAAAGAACCATGAACATGCAACTACTAAAAAAGATCCACAGGATCATGAGATGGAAAGTCCCATCATTTACAAGTACTTTGAACAGTTTTAGGACACTCTGACTTGGCGTTAACGTGTAGAACAATATCAGCACAAGAAAATTTATCAATTTGAAAGTCACGTCACAATCTCAAGCGTTTTGAACATTTTCAAAGTCCTGGTGTTGTACATTCAGAAGATTATCAACATGAGAAAAGATTAAACTGCTTAATAGGGCATCCCCTTTTAATATATAGAACTTGCAAAACTTTAAAATTTCATCCTGCAATCATAGGAATCTATCTTCATCTATGTGCGTGTCTTGCGCTCTCTACATTGCGACAGGCAACTTACCTTCTACTTTTCAGTCCGGAATACAGAAAATGCCCAAATTGGTGCACCACACCTGGAATTATTATCTTGTATGAAATTTTTAATGGATCCAAACGTACTCATAAATTCATACATGCACAACAAATTAGCTAGGAACATTTTTCAGTAATTTAGCTATAATCAAAATGGTTACACCTATTTGGGAGCCTGGCTTTTATACAGTTGTCTTTAATTGTAATGCTTTGAAACAGCTATTAGTGATTTGGATGGGATCATGCTTCTTTGTTCAGTCATTGATTGAGCATTGAGAGGGGAATTGTTCTTGATCTTTTTATTCAATGCTTTTGATGAATAATACCAGACTTAACGTGGTGTTCTGATGATGAATGATGTGGTTTGGTAGGAAGATTCTGTTGGTTTTTTATTTATCCTTGTGTCATAGGTTCTGCAGGAGGTTCATCAATAAAAGATTGTACTAAACTCACATGGAGAACATTATGGATTTCCCAGTGAGCTGGAACATCCAATCTAATAGTGACACCATTCACTTTATCTATGATCTTAAAGGGTCCGTAGTAGCGTTTCAAGAGCTTGACTACTTTCCCATTGTTCACAGGTTCCTTCTTCAATCTAGCCTTCTAGAACGTGAGAAGGACATACTGTCCTAGAGATAACTCTAGGCGACGTCTATTTTAATCTGCACTGCTCTTATGCTTGTCTTGAGAGCGTGCTATAGCTCTTTTAATTTGAGCATAAGCTAAGTCTAGATCATGGATAAGCTCATCCGCAGCAAATATGCTATCTTTTGTGAGAAGGATTGGTGGGAGTTGAAGTTTGCTGTAATGACCTGATAGGAGCTTTACTAGTAGAATAATGGCATTATTGTGTATGCAAACTCTAGTAAAGGTAAATACTCTTTTCAATTAGATTGTCAATAGGGATGTAACATTTGTGAAGTTCTAAGATGGAGGAGCTAGCTGTCTCACCTTGACCATCTGCCTGGAAAAAGAAGAAGAAAGAAAGAGGGAAAAGAAGCCCAGAGGATGATTAGCTGAAGAAAAATCCAGCTTAGTTTCTCCATTGGCCAAGAGAGCTCTCCAAAAGACTAATGATAGTCTTTGGCAATCCATGATTCTTGAAACTTTGGGCAAGAAAAACTTTTACCGACGGTCTGCCTGGATGGTCTCTTTAGTTGGAACGAATGTGCTTGCTTACTGACTCTATCAATGGTAGGCCAGCCCATGACATTCCCATTTTGAGTGCATGGGAGATCTATAATAAAGACCCTTTTAAACCAAGAAGGGCATCCAATAGCTTTTAAATACAGTTGACCATGGGATGCAGAGCTTCATGCTCTCTTTGTATTTGTTACAAAGAGCTCATGGTTGTAATGCATGCTAACTCGGAAAAGAACAGACTGAACAACTTTAAGCACTTCAAATAACAACTGAATGCAGACACAAAGCACAAGAACTTGGAATTACACTCTGGCTGACCTGACAAATGACGTCAGGGAAGAGGGTTCCTCTTCACAGGACATGTAGGCACGAGGAAGGCACCACGTGCCAACGGAAAAGAAGTTAAAGAACAGACTGAACAACTTTAAGCACTTCAAATAACAATTGAATTGAAAGAGATTCACGATACGAGACGGGGAGTGGCGGAGTTCCACCTTGAGAGAGCACTGGCCCCAAACCTTGGCGTCCCTTTCGGTATTTCTTTATATTGCTTGAACAAGGTACAACGCTAGTACTCCATCCTCTGCACCTTCACACTAAAGCATGCCAGAGAATGAGCCCTTGGCTCATATTTAAAGGCCCTTGGCCATGAAAAGCAGTTACATGAAAAGCTTTCAAACTCAAAAGCATTTGGTCCCAAAAATTGGCGTGAAAAGATGCCAGCGCAAGTTACGAAAATCTGTATAGGTGCCACACCAGCACAGTCAGCGTAAAATGCGAAATTCTGTATTGTCTGCCACGTAAGCAGTCAAGCGCAAAATCCGTGTCTTCCGTACAGATCTGCCACGCTATCAGCTACGCAAGAGAGTTGAAGAGTGTGTGTGTGGTCATGCTTTAAATAATCTCTTTAGGTCCCCTGGCCCCATCGGACGGGGTCCCATAAGTTGGTAAGACTTCTTCTGCTGCTGCTTCTTCTTCTGCTACTTCTTCAATTAGGGTTTAGGCCCCTCAATCGGGATCTGCAGGTTGGCTCTATTCTTTAGCGGCTTGACATGTCAGCAGTTTGTGACATCCTCTCTTTTTTGAAAGAAAGTAATCGTCTGCGATTACAACATATCTCAAAATAACTGAAGTTAGCTTAAAAATTTCCGAGCGTCATTTTGAGGGGCATTCCGAGGGACAATCAATTTTCTTATTCCAAATTGGAGCTCTTGATATCGTGGGTCGTTGGCTTACGAGAAAAATCTCATCCAATAAGGAGTCTCATTCTAGATTGGAGCTCTTGATATCTTGGGTCGTTGGTTTCCTTAGAAACATAAAGTCATCGATGAATAATTCCCCCGTAAATAACCATCCAGGTCTGGGCCATGAGCTGTTCAACAACTCCCTCATCATTCCTCTCGCAAATAACCTAAAAAGGTGCGGGCCATGAGATATAGAAGCCTTTTACAACCAAACGCCTGCCAGACCGTAGCCTGTGTCATTTGGAGGTGCTGAAAGTAACCATTGCTCAACGCGACGGCGCCTAAATGCCTGTTGGCGGCTTTTTTGGTGCTTTTTCCCTTTTAAAACTAGCGTAGTACGAATATTTTTTACCACAGTATTACAACTTCTTAATACTCCCCCTCAAATAACCACAAGGATCCGGGCCATCAGTAAAAGTAGCACTTTTCAAACATTCAATACTCCCCCCGGCAAATAACGACAAGGGTCTGGGCCATGAGTATGTGCAAGCATTCTTAAACATCATTTCTCACTACTCCACCTGGGAGTAAAATCACTAATCATTGAAACCAGTATTAAAACGAGAGTCAAACAATTCAAACTGACACCATGATCGGTTCAAAACAGATATTGTCCATTTTAAACAAATTTCAAACAGGCACCAAACAAGTTCTCAAACAAAATTTAGAAAAATGCTAAAAATTCTTTGTAAAACTTGGAAGCACCATCTTGTGTCACAAACTGATGACGTGGACAACTGTATGGACGCTCGACAAACGGGCTGACATGCTGACGATGCAAGTCGTATGGAGTTCCACGAAATGCACTGACAGGTGCTGACGTGGCACATCATACGGGCTTTCGCGTTTTTCACTACTGACAGCTTCTGGGCCAGTAGCTTTTAAGTTTGAAGCTTTTCATGTATTGCTTTTGTGAGAGGCCATGGACCTTTAAATATGTATTGAGAGGGCCTCCTGCACTCAGTTTTACCGACGAGTAGATGAGTAGAGAGGACCCTCGGACTCTGTAACTTTGCTCAAACATTAATATAAAAATAAGTACCGAAAGGGGTGCTAGACTTTGGGGCCAATACCTCTGGGTACGTAACTACGCCTGGCCGTGTCGTCTCAAGTGAATTGTGATAAAGTGTGAAGTATTTTTTAATGATTCTCTCGTGTGTCGTGCCAGATTCTAGTGTTGCAAGTGTGTTACAGTGGTTCAGGCACAATCGATTTTTCCTTCCATCGGGAAAATCCAATCCCTTTTACCGCGACACACATGGATTTAGGTGACGAATCCCGCAAAAATCAAGCGAACCCACCTGACAATTCTGGTGGATCGGGTGAAAGCACGGAAAATTCTAATGGACGACCGGACAAAGTACGAGTCACCATGGCCTATGCAGTATGAACGAATGGAGATGCAGCGTCAACAACAAGTTGATGCTTGTGCGAAATAGATGCTCAAGTATTTGAAGGATCCCCATTACGTGAAATTTTTGACCCGGCACCCGATTGATGAGATGTATTCCCAATGGCGTATGGTCATCGATTCACCCTTAAAGTCAGCTCTGAAGAAAGTTCGTGTTCCACGGATGTTCATCAAAGATGAACTTGACGACGTTGTTGAAAGACGAGTCACCCAACTCTTGGGGGCCATGAAGCATTCAAAGAGACGCAACCGAGGAGCAGACTACCTTGGTTATTTGGGTCGTCAATCTTCTTTTGCCAATGCACGAAAAACAAAGAAGCGCGTACGTTTTGAGGGTGTTTTTAGCTCATCCTCATCCTCTTCTGACAGTTTAGACAACTCCTTTGATTCAAGTGATGAGGACCGAAAGAGCTTGAAACGAAGAAAGACTTAGAGACACGGAAAGAACAAGAATGAGGCTAAGAAGAGTAGATTCCACCGAAGATCTTGGAAATTTTTTGACAGTTCTGAGGAGGATTCATCCTCTTCTGAGAGTTCGGACTCCGATGACCAGATGTTTTATTCAAAGAGGAAGCACTTTTATAGAGCCAATCAATACGACTTTCTCGAGGATAAGAGCAAGAAGATCAAAGAATTCAAGGAGGGTGGACAAGCACTAAAATTTGATATCTTTTCCGGTTTTCAAGATGCTCACAGGGCCCTTGCTTTTATTCAACAATTTGACATAGCTTTTTTTGGAGGGCGCTACTCAGAGCACTCAAAGATCAGGAGGGCATCATCTTGTTTGAAAGGAAATGCACGGACATGGTGGTCCACTCTTTTGCTACGAAAAGCAGCACCGACAAAGTGGCTAAAATTCAAGCAATTTTTTATTTCCTCTTGGCTCACTCAGGAGTACGAACGTGATGTGATTACAGCTTGGAATCATCTTCGGATATCAAGAGAGACACTTTGGATCTATATTGCGGGGATGCTTTTCTACGTGTCTCTTCTTTTAAAAAGATTAGTTTTAAGCATCAAATCAAACGATTTTGCTGCGGACTTCCCAAAGAGATTCGATATTACTGCTGACTACAGAAGTCCGAGTCCATACAGCAATCGGTGGGACATGCTAAGCAAGGGTTTGCTATGAATGCGGGTAACTTGACTTATCCAATTGATCAACTATTGACACCAAGGACCGGACAAAATTCGACAAATGACAACCGAAGAAAGGGGAAGTTTCCGAAAAAGAAAGATACTCGTCCCCGAGTGACAGAGGAATAAAAAGTCGAGTACCTCAAAGCGGGAAAGTGTTTTGACTATGGGGAACAAGGACATATATCTGCACGGTGCCCCAAAAAGGCACCCGATGGACAATCAAAAGATAGGCCAAAGAGTTTTAGAGCAGCTGAAGAACGTGGAAGAAAAGGAAAGATGAAAGCAGGACTGGTACCAGATTATGTGGTGACCGACCCAGATCAGATGGATGAAAGCACCGATCTTTGTCGCACATGGGGCCAAGTACAAGATCAAGAAGCCCTCATCTTCTTTGACGGAGGAGCCAATGCCAACTTTATTTCACCCGAATTGGAAGCTCGACGTGACATTACGCCCGCCCAAATGGGGCCATAGGCGGAGGCTGTTCTAGGGGCACCCGGATGGGATGTTGCCATTACACCTGTCATTGGCAAAATTCGTTCGCATTGTCAGGGGTATTTAGGGCACGAGGACTTTTACATCATGCCTTTGGAAGGGTGTGACGTCCTCCTAGGAATCCCTTTGTTCCGTAAGAACAGTCCCGTGGTCGATTATAGGGCCAGGAAAGCGAGTTTGAAGAATGAGAAGGGTAGAGAGATTGTACTTGATGTAAAGTTGAGGGCGAGTCCGTCCCACTTGTATTGGCTTTGGCCATTTCCAATTAATGAAATCCAGTCTTTTTGTTTACTCGATCTTCTTGAAGGAACTGAATGATGAACAAAGCTCAAATATGTCTGATTTAGGAAAGGAACGACAAGAATTTCTACACGCATAGAATGACTGTTTCTCTGCAGGTCTACTAGGCGAGTTATTACCTTCTTGTTTTGAAGATCACATGATTGAATTGATTCCTAGTAGAACACCATCGAACCGACCACCTCATCGAGTTAGCCGAGCCGAAAATGAAGAGATAATGAACTAAGTAAAAGAACTTCTTGAAAAGAATCTCATCCAGCCTAGCACTTCACCTTTCTGTTCACCGGTGTTGCTTGTACTAAAGAAAGATGGATCTTGGAGAATGTGCATTGACTAAAGAGCTCTCAATAAAATCACCATCAAGAATAGATTCCCAATTCCAAGGATCGATGATATACTCGACGGAATTCAGGGGTCCTCTTGTTTTAGTAGATTGATCTGAAGAGTGGATATCATCAGATCCGAATTGCTAATGGGGACGTCTACAAGACAGCTTTCATGACAACTTTTGGTTTGTACAAATATTTGGTTATGCCATTTAGCCTTACGAATGCTTTGGCGACATTCAAGCCAATGATGAATAGGATTTTTAGAGAGTACTGATCATTTGTGGACACTTTCTTTGACGACATTATCGTCTTCTCCAAGAATGAAGCAGAACACAGACACCATCTGTTGCATGAGCATAAATTGGTTATAAATTCAAAAAAGAGCGAATTTTTCTTGTCCGAGATACATTTCTTGGGACACATCGTCTCAGCAGCAGCAGGGGTAAAGATGGACTCGATTAAAATTGAGACTATTTGTGATTGGCCTGATTTAAAGAATGTTTATGAAGTTCAAAGCTTTCTGGGTTTGTACTCTTATTATCAGTGGTTCATTCAAAAATTAGCAGAGATAGCTTCTCCTTCGCATTTACTCACTCAAAAAGAGATTCGTTTCACTTTGGGGACCGACAGAGATTACCGCTTTTCAAACTCTCAAAGAAAAGTTGACTAGGGACCAGTGTTGGCCTCGCCAGACTTGCAAGAGCCATTTAAAGTTTATTGTGATGCTTGTGGTCGTAGTCTGGGAGTAGTTTTGATGCAAGAAGGCCATGTCATTGCTTACGAGGATAGGATGTTTTCACGTCCCGAGTTGGTGTCACAAATTTACAAGAAAGAGCTATTGGCAGTTATCTATGCTCTTACGCAATGGCGACACTATCTACTCGGAGCTAATTTTACCGTCTTCATAGATCATCAGAGTTCACGCTACCTCTTGTCACAGAAGTAGCTCTCAAAAAAGCAAATTTGGTGGGCTAACATCTTGTCGCAGTTCCACTTCCAGATAATCCATGTTTAGGGACAGAAGAACTTAGTGGGAGATGCATTGTCTCGAAAGCCCTTGGTTCTAGCTATTTCCGTGATACATCATCGAAGCTTCGAGGATATGGTAGATCAGTACGCCATAGATCCTGACTTTGCAGATACCTTTCACCAGATGCCAGAGTGGAGAGACAGTTGCAGGCTATTCCATACGGGATGGCTTTTTGATGCGGAAAACGATGTTCTGTGTTACACAACCTTTGAGGGAAAAGGTTTTGACAGAGTGCCATTGTCCACCTTTTTCAAGCCACCACGGCATAGATACCACCTTGAAGGGTGTTGAGCATCACTTTTACTAGCTAAGGCTCGAAAAGGGAGTGGAAGAGTTTTTTCGTAGTTGCTTAGTATGCCAAAAGGTCAAGTTTGACAGGCATAAGGCACCGGGACTTCTACAGCCTTTATCCATACCCTCCCTCCTCGAGAAAGCATTGCTATGGATTTCGTTTTTGACCTTTCCAAGACCCAAAGTGGGAATGATGGGATTTGGACAGTCATTGACAGATTTAGCAAACAGGCCCACTTCATTGCGGTAAAGAAGACAGTTAAGCCCCACCATTTGGCGAGACTCCTTATCTCACAGATTTTTCGGTTACATGGCATGCCCGAGTCCATAGTCTCGGACAGAGATCCCCGATTCACAAGTTTGTTTTGGAGGGCAATTTTGGAGAACATTGGCACGTTGTTGCAGTTCTCGTCCTCATTCCACCCACAGACAGATGGGCAATCTGAGAGAGCCAATTCAGTGGTTTTGGATTTATTGAAGTTTTACATTTCAGATCAAAAGACTGAATGGGAAAAGTACTTGCCCTTGGTGGAATTTGCGTATAATAACACTGTTCATTCATCGATGGGGAAGGCGCCATTTGAGGTAATGGAGTGTGCTAAGAAGGTTCCTCCATTTCTAAGCACGAAAGATAAGCTTTTTGAAGCGGATCAGTATACGAGAGATTTGGACACTGCTTTTGCCAAGGTTCGCGAGGCTGGAGAAGCCTCAAGCACGACATAAGAAGGTTGCTGATAAACATCGACGTAACTTGCAGTTGAAGGAAGATGATTCGGTGCTCTTACGATTTGAGAAGGCACGCCTCAGGAAAAGAAAGGGAAAGGAGCCGCTTTTTCCAAAGCTAAGTATGAGATATTATGGCCCTTTCCAGATTCAAGAAAAGATAAATGATGTATTGAAGTTGCATGATACGTGGAAGATTCACAATGCTTTTAATGTGAGTCTTTTGAAACTTTTTAAGGGTGAGGGGGCTAGTCAACAGGGAGGTTGAGGAGCAACCTGAAGTAGAGGAGATACTCGTTCGTGAACAGATATTGGCTCACAAGGAAAGAAAAGTGAGAGGTAAAGTGATACGGCGGTTCTTAGTGAAATGTAAGAACTATTTGGCATTGGATGCGAAGTGGATGGAGGAGGAGGACCTAATAGATACTTCTCAAATATTGGAACTTTACCTTGAGGCTTTTGGTCTAGCTGTGTCTATTCCTAGAGATCCGACAGTTCAACAGGGTTGAATCTAGTGCAGATGGGATTGTACAAGAGGGAAGTTACTCCGCTCTTTTGTCACAGATTACCTAGATAGAATAAAGTCAATGATTTCCCTTTGCACTTCAGGGATACTGATGTGCTGGCAGTATTCTGCCATATGACTTTATGAATGAAGAACTTTGAAGTGGGAATTCCCTGAATGAATTTGATTTATGTGTACTCTCTCATGTGATTTTGTTTGAGTGCAGGTTTGAAAGACGAAATGATTGGAGTATTTTGGTCTTGAGACATCAGTAAGGTCCGGTGTGGATCTGGATACGATTGCTAAACATGTTGCCAGGAATCATGGTCCTAGATCTCGATAGATTCTATGTGATTTGATTTGAATGTGATATGATGTTCAATGACTGTCGTCTTTGTGCAAGTACTGGATTTGTGTCGTCTAGTGCGTCGATACTTAAGAGTCAGTGTCTACTGAACTAGTTTATGGCTTATGGCTTGCAGGTGTAATCGAGGGCGATTACAATTCTTTCAAGAGGGTATGTCACAAACTGATGACGTGGCAGTCCCAACTGATGACATAAACAACTCTATGGACGCTCGAAAAACGCGTTGACATGTTGACGTGGCATGTCGTATGGATTTCCGCGAAATGCAATGACAAGTGCTGACGTGGCACATCATACGGATTTTCACGTTTTTCGCTGACAGCTTTTGGGCCAGTAGCTTTTGAGTTTGAAGCGTTTCATGTACTGCTTTCGTGAGAGACCATGGGCCTTTAAATATGTATTGAGAGGGGCTCTTGGGCTCTGTTTTGCTGACGAACAGCTGAGCAGAGAGGACCCTCGGACTTTGTAACTTTGCTCAAGCTATAATATAAAAAGAAATACCGAAAGGGGCGCCAAACTTTTGGGGCCAATACCTCTTGGCAGGGAACTACGCCGGGCCGTGTCAACCCAAGTGAATTGTGATAAAGTTTGAATTGTAACTTTGCTCAAGCTATAATATAAAAAGAAATACCGAAAGGGGCGCCAAACTTTGGGGCCAATACCTCTGGGTAGGGAATTACGCCGGGCCTTGTCAACTCAAGTGAATTGTGATAAAGTTTGTGAAGTATTTTTGCGTGATTCTCTCGTGTGTCATGCCAGATTCTAGACTTGGGATGTCGAAGTCTTTTACATCTTTCTTTGTCTGCTCTTTTGTAGGATCGGTATGCTTTCAGAAAAGCACACGCATGAAGCTTTGATAGCACTATCACGAGGACGGGCACCACGTTCCAACGGAAAAGAACAGATTGAACAACTTTAAGCACTTCAAATAACAACTGAAGTGAAAGAGATGCACGACACGAGACGGGGAGTGGCGGAGTCCCACCCCGAGAGAGCATTGGCCGCAAACCTTGGCGCCTCTTTCGGAAATCCTTTATATTGCTTGAACAAGGTACAACGCCGGTGCTCCATCCTCCGCACCTTCACAGTGAAGCATGCCAGAGAATGAACCCTTGGCTCATATTTAAAGGCCCCTGGCCATGAAAAGCAGTTACATGGAAAGCTTTCAAACTCAAAAGCATCTGGTCCCAAAATCTGTCGTGAAAAGCTGCTAGCGCAACTTACAAAAACGCGTACAGGTGCCACGTCAGTGCAAAACGCGGAATTCAGTACTGTCTGCCACGTCAACGGTCCAATGCAAAATCCGGGTCTTCCGTACAGGTATGCCACATCATCAGCTAAGTAAGAGAGTTGAAGAGTGTGTGTGTGTGGTATCGCTTTATTTAATCTCTTTATGTCCCTTGGGCCCCATCGGACTGTGTCTCGTAAGTTGGTAAGACTTCTTCTGCTGCTTCTTCTTCTTCTGCCACTTCTTCACTTAGGGTTTAGGCCCCTCGGCCAAGATCTGTTGGTTGGCTCTATATTTCAGTGGCTTGACACCTTAGCATTTTGTGATACAGGTTGTTCCGCCTCCGGTGTTCGAGCGTGGCAAAAGTTCACGGTCACCCCTGTCTGTACCTTTTGTTGATTTGAATGCTCCACAATGTCAAGGGTTTTTGGTTGGTCAGTTAGTAGAGAATGCATTCATGACACAATTGCTTGCTGCTGTGAATGTGTTTTCTCGGTTGGTGCTGAATCCTAGGTTTATGGAATTTTTGTAAGCACCACCAATGTCACAGCAAACAAGGAAACTTTCTCATGTAGGAGAGCCTGTTGAGGCTCAAGCCCACGTCCTTATGCGTCTCAACAGGGCAAGGAGCACTCGCATGTTGCAGAGTCAGTTGGGGCTCCAAGACAAATTCCGTCTGTCCACGAATAGGTGGTTAGGACACCTATTCCACATGCTTTACTAGTTCAGCCAGCCGCCTTTCAGAGTCCAAAGGTTGCATTAAATCGACAGGGAACCAGTTTCCTAGCTATGCAACAGGTTCTTCCACCACCGAGGGAACTTCCTGGGTATTTCATGGGTGGATCAATGTTTCAGATCATGGCTGGTTATGCGCTTGGAAACCAGCAATATATGCTAGGAACAGTCTTTGGGGGTATGCAAGGCATGATGCCGAACCCCATTTATGGTAGTATTTGCATGCAAACAAGGGTTTTAGTGCAATCAGGTCCAGTTTGGGGTGCCATAGGGCAATTTTGGCATGGCTGGTTTTCCTGGACAGCAGCCAGATATGGCACCAACGACTCAAAATGTCAATGGCCAAGGGGCACCGATGATCCCTACTACAGTGCCCATGTTGCAGACACTTCGCTACGACAATTTGGGAGTATTGGAAAAGCCAAAGCCATACAAAGAAGGTAGTGCAACAGTAAAGTTTGATACCTTCAGTGGTTTTGAGGACAAGACGAAGGCTCTTATTTTCCTCCAGCAGTTTGATCCAGCTTATGTAGGAGGGAATTTTATAGAGGTCTCTAAAGTCAAGAAAGCTTCCACTTTCTTGAAAGACAATACGCTTACATGGTGGACGACACTATTGATGCAAGGACAGGCACCCGCCACATGGGGTTTACTTTAAGAAAATGTTTGCATTTGTGTGGCTGTCAAATGAATTTGAAGCTGATGTCATGACGGATTGGCACCAACTCACTGCGGCTACTTGCAAGAGCCTACAGGATTACAATCGGAGGTTTTGTAATGCGTTGCTCTCAGTAACCTCCTACAGGTTTGTGCCACTGACAGAGCAGATTGAGAAGTATTGTTGTGGGCTGCCTAAAGGGCTCCGAGACTACTGTACAAAGAACCGTGGGGCCACCCTTACTCAGCTTATGGAAGTTTCCAACATTGATCATGCCTTGTTGAAGGGAGAGGACAATTGGTTTCAGGGTAACGTGAAAGGGTCAACAAAAGAAAAATTCAGCAACAAAGCCCTTCGTGAAGGTGAGTCTTGAAGCGTCCTAGGGTTAGAAAAGATAGGAAAAACCAAGGACTCAGCTAACATGTCTGAAGGACAGGCTAAGAAAAAGAAAAGGAAGCCTTTTGTGGGAAAGTCGTTTGAGGAAAAGAAGGATTTAATGGTTGAGAACAAATGCTTTATACGCGAGCAGCCTGGCCAATTTGCTGCAGATTGTCCCTAGAGGAGGCGCCAACTGACATAGAGGACAAAGAGGACAGTAAAGGGAATAAGCCCAAACCCACGGCCGCGTTAGTGCCAGATATGGTCGGTGATAGGCCGAACTTAAATGCCAGTGAGTTATGCAGAGCATGGGGTAAAGTCAAAGACCAAACAACACTTATCTTCTTTGATCCAGGTGCTAAAGTCTCTTTACGGAGTCCGCAGCAAAACCGCTCAATCTGCTCTTTGAAAGCGACCTTCTTAAACGAAGAGGCCGGTAGAAAAGAATCCCAAAACCTTTCACAATATGCATCCAAAGTGTCACCCTTGGTCATCCGAAGATGGTTCCAAGCGGTTCTTACATCTCGTTCCTACTCCTGGGTCAACCAAGAAGAAATAAAGAGCCGTTTGAACTTCAACCACTTGGTTGGGGCTTCTCTCCTCAGAAGAAGAGTGGATCCCAAAACCTTTCACAATATGCATCAAAAGTGTCACCCTTGGTCATCCGAAGATGGTTCCAAGGGGTTCTCATATCTTGTTCGTACTCCTGGTCAACCAAGAAGAAATAAAGAGCCGTTTGAACTTCAACCACTTGGTCGGGGCTTCTCTCTTCAGAAGAAGAGGGGACCACCATGTTTGTGCATTCCCCTTTAAGAACGATGCTGGCCTCCTAATCTTGGAGTGCTTTGAGTAGTGCACTCCAGAGAAGGCTAAATCAAATTGCTGAACGAAAGCTAAAGCCCTGGGAGCATCTCGGAATCTGAAAAAGGATTCAGATTTCACTGATTCTCCATCCTCTTTACATTCCTTAGTCTTTTTGTCATCTTCAAGAAAATCATACTGGTCGGCTCTGTAAAAGTGTTTCTTCTTTGCATAAAACATGTGATCATCGGAATCCGAACTGTCAGAGGATGACTCCTCAGTAGAACTATCAGAAACTTGTCAGAATCTGATTTTCTTTGCCTTTTTCTTGTTCTTTCTAAAACTTTAATTCTTGCTTCTCTTCTTGCCCTTTTTATCCTCCTCGCTCGAGTCGGAAGTGGAAGAGCTAGAAGAACTGTCGGAAGAAGAAGAACTGGGTAGTCCTTTCACTGATGAAGTTTTGACACAAAGGACTGGACAAAACTCGACAAACGACAATCGAAAGAAGAAGAACTCGACAAACGACAATAGAAAAAGAAGGATGCACGACCCTGATTGATTGCGGAACAACGAGCTGACTATCTCAAAGAGGGGTAGTGTTTGGTTGCGGGGAACAAGGACACATCTCCGCAAAGTGCCCCAAAACGGCACAATGAGGACAATCAGAAGAAAGGCAAGAGAGTTCAAGAGCAGCAGAAGAACGTGGCAGAAAAGGTAAGATGAAAGCAGGGCTGATAGCGGATTGCAGGGAACCCACCCGAGTCAGATGGACAAAAGTACGGAACTTTACTGCACATGGGCAAAGTAAAAGACGAGGAAGCCCTCATTCTATTGGATGGAGGAGCCAAGGCCAACTTCATTTCACGTGAATTGGCGGCTTGACTTGAGATTATGTTCGACAGGAAGGGGCCACCGACGAAGGCAGTTCTAGCGGCGCCCGGACTGGATGTTGCCATTACACATGTTATTGGTAAATTTCGTTTGCATTGTCAGGGATATTTAGGGCACGAAGACTTTTACATCATGCCTTTGGAAGGGTGTGACGTCCTCCTAGGAATCCCTTGGTATTGCAAGAACAACGCTATGGTCGACTATCGGGCCAAGAAAGTGACTTTGACTAATGAGAAGGGCAGGAAAGTTGTACTTGATTGAAAATTGAAGGGCGAGTCCAATGTCCATCCCTATTGTATCGGCTTTGGCCATTTCGAAATTAATGAAATCGAGTCTTTTTGGTTACTCGATCTATTTGAAAGAATTGAATGATGAACAACTAACCATGTGTGAATTGGATAAAGAACGACAAGAATTTCTGCACACACATGTTGGCTGTTTCTCAGAAGGCCTACCTGGCGAGCTACCTCCATCTCGTCCTGAGGACCACACCATGGATTTGATTTCTGGAACCACACCACCTAACCAACCACCTTACCGTGTTAGCTGAGCCTGGAATAAAGAAATCATGAACCAAGTGAAAGACCACCTTGAAAAGGGTCTCATCTAGCCTAGTACTTCATCTTACTATTCTCCGGTTTTACTAATACTAAAGGAAGGATCTTGGAGAATGTGCATTGATTATAGAGCTCTCAATAAAATCACCATCAAGAACAAATTCTCGATTCCAAGGATCGATGATATTCTTGACAGACTTCGGGGATCCTCTTGTTTCAGCAGGATTGATTCAGCCTTTCGGACAAGTTTTGGTTTATACGAATTTTTGGTGATGCCCTTCAAATGCTCCAAGCAACTGTCAACCAATGATCGATAGGATTTTCCGAGAGCATCGATCGTTTGTGGGCACTTTCTTTGACGACATTATAGTTTTCTCCAAGAATGAAGCTCAGTGGAAAGATTCCATACCGCAAGGGAAAGTGTCCTTGATGTGCACTATCATAGAATGATAGTGCTCAGTGGAAAGATTCCATACCGCAAGGGAAAGTGTCCTTGATGTGCACTTTTGACCTACAAGGATTTTTGCGCCGTTATGTTGGCGAAATTTGGTCAAAAACTTGCAATTACAACCATGGACAAGTTTGAACAGCTTGGTGAGGGTTAGGTGGAAGCGTTCGGATCGTTTATTTGCCAGGGGAGCCTTGGAAAAGCATTGGGTGCTTGTATAGGACAATTTAGAGAGATTTCCCGCGAGGAATCTCGTCTAATTCAAGGGCCTAGTGACCCTACAGGTGTGAGAGCTCGAGGGCTATCCACAGAAGTGATCGGCACGCGGATCGGAGCGCAAAACAGAGAATTCAGCGAGCTGTAATTTCTCGCCAGGTTTTGCAAAGTGCTGTAAAGTTCGTGGAAAGTCAATGTTTACTTGCGATTTTTGTCCGTGGAGAATTCTACTGTGGTTATGTTGCCGAAATCGGGTTAGAGTAGAGGAATTTCAGTCCGATAAAAGTGGGACAGCTTGTAGAATTTTACAGGTTTTTCTGAAGTATAATAAGAATAAAGAAATACCGAAAAGGAGCGTCAGTCTTTGGGGCCAACAGGGTGTCGGCGTCTGCTCGGAGCATTGTAGCTTCCGAGCCGTGCGTGCTTTGAAGTGTTAATTCCCGTTACAGGTTCCTTCTGCAAGGTTTCTCTGTGTGTTAAAGCTTAAAGTAAAGTTTTGGGTGAAAGCCAAAGTCCACTGCGGTATGGGCCGGTTTCAAGCATAGCTAGGTTTGTGCAGATTTCGGCAGCGTTCGGACGTCTCATGTATGACCTACTAGTGTCGAGGCCTGACCTAGCAGCTGCAGTGGGAGCATTTGCAGCAGGGATCATCAGCCTTACGGTGGCTGACACTAGCATGATGCATTGTGGAGCTTTGCAGACCATACAGAGTTGTCTGCGAGATTGACATGTAGGCTCTAGCGTGGATACGCACGCTCGAGAGCCACTAGAGGATACAACTGCATGTAGATCAACTGAGCGAGCCAGTGGGTGTAGGTTGAGAAAGTCTCACCTATCTTTTTGTGCATACTAGTAGTTTAGCTAGTAGCACCCACTTATTTTCACATTCGCCTTTAAGGGGGAGATTGTTGGAGTAAAGGCACTGTGCCTTTACCCAAGGGCGGAAGTCCGATGTCGAGCCGCCCACTGACCTGACTAACCTTATTCTTTATATACCAAAGAATAAGGAGCTCTTCATATCTTGGAGGCTTGCTCCACCCACATAGCACGGTCTCTCCTCTTCCCTCTCCTGCAGCGCACCGCGCACACACGCATTCCGCGCACTACACAGTCTTTCATTGACCAAGTGTTTCTGGACTAGCTTTCCTTTTTCCTTGTGGGCTAGGATTTGTTCAAGTTGAAGGATTTCCTATCTCTCTTCTACCTATGGGTGCTCCTTGGGTTCCATATCCTCTTGCATGTGTCCCTTGAAAGGTCATAGAAGACTCACATGAAAAGCATTGGGAATTGCTCTAAGATTTGGCAACTTCTGTCGGAAGGATACACCGTTGATCTTCTCCTTGATCTGGAAATTTCCATAGTATCTCATACCCAGCTTTGGTTAAAGCCTCTCCTTTCCCTTTATCTTTCTCAATCCAGCCTTCTCAATCTTGGGAAGCACCCTTCAGCTGCAAGTAGCGTTAATGCTTTTCTACTGCTTTCTTATACATGTCCCGAGACTTCTGCAAAACCTCCTTAACCTTAGCAAAAGACGTTGATAGATGGATAACAAAGTCATTAGCCTGAAAGATCGTCCTTGGTGCTCAAGATAAATGGAACCTTCTTGCGACCCTTGACTATGTCAAATGGTGCCTTCCCAGTAGATGTGTGCACATTATATGGTGAGAAAAAGTAGGCATTACTTGACAAAGAGAGATTGTTCTGCTTTTAGAATGCATGATTGGGCAAAGGATAACAGAAATAGTTGTTGATATTGAATTAGACACCACTCACCATTGATTCTTCTTGGATGTGATTGCACACCTAATCTTGCTCTTGAACTGACTATGATTCATTTCTGCAGTTTGTTGGGGTGTTCAAGATGGGATTCTCAATCATATTCTGTGTATGATCGTACTTTTACTTTGTAGAAAGCAAGAAAAAGTGCCGAGCTTAGAAACCTTTGCAACCGGCTTTGACTACAAGAGGAGGTGGTGAAGACAATGGACTGCTATAACTGCAAATAAATACTACACAATAATCACAGTTCAGAAACAGATTAACACAAATGTATTAGACACAGGAAGTGCTCCTAGAGAGAGAGAGCTGATGGTTGTGATTGTCACAAACTGCTGACGTGTCAAGCCACTGAAGAACGGAGCCAACATGCAGATCCTGATCAAAAAGAGCCTAAACCCTAAGAAGAAGCAACAGAAGAAGTAGAAGAGGCACAAGAAGTTTTACCAACTTGCAAAGTCTCGTCGAGTGGCCTTTTTTTTAAAGAAGAGTTCCCACCAACTTATGGGACCCTGTCCGATGGGGCCAAGGGACCTGAAGGCATTAAGATAAGGCAGGACCGCACACACACACACACACTCACAATCTCTTGCGTGGAGAGATGATGATGTTGCAGCTGTATGGACTGATTTTCGCAATTCATGCTGGTTGTGTGACGTGGCAGACATACGGAATTCCACGTTTTACGTTGGCTGTGTTGACGTGCACCTGTACGGATTTCTGCAAAACGTGATGGTAGCTTTGGAGCTAGTGCTTTTGGGACCAGATGCTTTTGAGTTTGAAGCTTTTCATGTAAACTGATTTTCATAGGCCAAGGGCCTTTAAATATGTGCAGAGAGCTCAGTCTCTGGCACGCTTCTAGGTGAAGGTGCAGAGCGCTAGTACTGGCATTGTATTGAGTTCAAGCAATATAAAGAAATACCGGAAGGGGCGCCAACGTTTGGGGCCAATGTTCTCTTGGGGTGAACTCTGCCACTCTCCGTCTTGTGTGTCGTGCACTCTCTATCTCTCTCAAGTCCGTTGTTATTTGAAGTGCTTAAAGTTGTTTAGTAGTCCTTTTCTGTTGGCACATGGTGCCCGTCCCCGTGACAGTGAACCACAATCAAGAACCTTGTAAAGATATGTCCAGCAACAGGATATGAATGTTGACGTGATGAGATACACAATCACAAAGCATCGTACAATCTTTGAGGCATGTGGGATGATCCCCTCATGACCTCTAGGCCTCCCTTTTCAAAGGCTTGGCATGTGCTAAATGTAAACTCAAATGGAGAGAGAAGATAATGCACTTGATAAAAGTGCATAAAAAACAGTGGTACATTTTAAATATCGTGCTTTGGAGGAAAGGGACTAGAAAGTTGAGGCTACTAAGAAAAGATACTTTATGGCTGTGCTTTGAAGTAACATTGGTGCACTAGTGGGAACATAAGACAGTTTTGTCAGAAACTTTTGTAATTTGTGTAGTTGTCTAAAATATTATTCAGTATCAGGGAATCGTTAAGCGAATTTCGAAACGATATGACATGCTGATATGAAAAGGGTATGCTTAAGGAGGTTTTTCACATTTTTTTGTCATTTTCTAATGGAGTGTCTTGTGCATAGTGATAACTGGTGAAGTGTCAAATTTTGCTGCTTATGCATATGCACCTGCCATTCTGGTGACACCTCTTGGTGCTGTCAGCATTATAGTAAGGTATGGTTCAGCTTCCAAAGTATCAAATTCATTTCAAAGCTCTGTGGTTGCATTAAGTTGCGTAATGATTGCTTTCTGAGGAGCTGATGCTTCTTGTTATGAAAGTCGGTCTTCTGTCTGCAGTGCTGGTCTAGCACATGTTATTTTGAAAGAGAGACTTCATGCACTCGGGCTGTTGGGTTGCATCATTTGCTTGGTGGGCTCCGTCACAATGGTGTTGCATGCTCCCAAGGATCGCACAATAAACTCTGTCCAAGAACTGTGGGAACTGGCAACACAAACCGGTAACACGCCAAAAACCTCCTTTTGTTATATATAAGAATGGCTGTGCTCAATACATTGCCTGAAGTTGTGTTTTTTGGCTGATGTTTCAAATTGCAGATTTCCTGGTTTATGCGTTTCTGGTATTTGTGGTTGTTGTGGTTCTGATCATCTTCTTCGTGCCTTACTATGGGGAGACACATGTGATTGTCTGTGTAACTATCTGCTCTTTGGTTGGATCTCTAACGGTATGCTTGTTACCCTCTTTGGTGCTGAATGGAGAGCACTATAAGCTGATCCATGTGTGCTTGTAAATAGGTAATGAGTGTCAAGGCTATTGGGATTGCCATTAAATTGACTTGTGAAGGGGATAATCAATTCTTCTACCCCCATACATGGTTGTTTGTAGCAGTGGTTGCAGTATGTGGCCTCACACAATTGAATTACTTGAACAAGGTAAGGGGACATGGAGTTTTTACTTTCAGTTTTGCCATTTTTGCAGCACCCTTTTAAGGTGGTTCTTCCTGCAGGCACTTGATGCATTTGATACAGCAGTGGTCTCTTTGATATATTATGTGATGTTTACATCATTCACAATCCTTGCTAGTGTAATTATGTTCAAGGTAAAGCCATCATAAGCCTGTCTTGGGGGTGTAATTCGTATGTTAATGATGATGTTCTGTTGCCTATCTTTTGGCATTGTCAGGCTAGAATAGGGTATATTTATATAGCAAGGTTTTAGGCTAGAGGATTCAATGAGTAACCTAGACTTTGAAAGCTGCTGGTTTAAAGCTAATGTTTACGTGACTGTGCTCCAGAATTGGCAAGGCCAGGCCGCCTCAAGCATAATTTCAGAGATGTGCGGCTTCCTGATTATCTTGTCTGGAATGACCTTACTCCTGGCAACCAAGGGCCTTGGAGATTCGGATTCTTTTAAACTCGGTGAGTTTCAGGATTAGACCTTGCACATTTGAGTGTTTCAATTGCTTTTGGAACTTTCCCTTCAATAATGCTGCTTTTTCATCAACAGGTTTATATGCTGCGTTTTCTCCCTCACTTTCTGCAAGGCTTAGTGAAGAAGTTGCAGACTTGAAGAGCTTTATAGAATCGTCTAAAAGCGAGCGGTAAGACGTGTAATCAGGAAGGGTTTCACCCATGGCATCAAACACTGATTTGTCTAGTAATCAAATGCTCAATTGTAATAGATCACAACGCAACTGTACACTGCGGCCATTGAGTAGTATGTGAACAGCACATCTGTACTAGATTGTCCTTCGGTTGAAGGTTTCCAATTATGGTATACCTACAGCATGTTAGGCAACATGTTAGGATAGGCAATTCAATAGTTCTTCTCATGTATAACACTGCCGATCCCTGCTATGCACCGAATTATGAGGCTTTGCTAATTTGGCAAGTATTCTTTTGTATGTGTATCTTAATTGTCTTTATCCTTGCCTTTACACCAGTAAAAATTACTGCCACTCTGAATTTAAACACTATGCACCGGTTGTGAGGCTTTGTTTGGCTAGTATCCTTTTGTATAATGGTCTTACAAGTTTTATCAATGAATGATGCAAGGTGTACCTCGATTGCCTTCACACATGCCATTCCATGAATCGATGAGCTAGCTGTCTTTATAGCGTGCGCCCCCCCCCCCCAAAAAAAAAAAAAAAAAAAAAAGAAGAAAAAAAACCTGGCCTCCCCCCCTTTTCTCGAGAGCTTTAATCCTTGCATTTTCTAGTATTCTTTTTCCATGCCTCACTGCTTGATTCGACAGCACATTTGAATATGTAGTTTCCTCATCCCAACACTTTGTTTTCACGATCCATAGGGCATAACATTTGTACATGGTTTTGTCTCACCTAAAAGACGTAGTGTTGGCAAATGGAGCTAGGATAGTTCACAATCCAGGTGGTGCTTTTGTTGCTTCCATCAGGTTGCAATGACATTGGCATTCCTATGGCCTTGAACAAGCGTTCCAGTTCAATGAAGAAAACGACCATAGCGAAGATCAGCTTAAAGATAGTGTTGACAATTAGATAGGTCTTTACATTTCTTGAAAAATGTTTAAACCCTTGAAAACTTCTGAAGATGCAAAAGTGCAGGGTGCAAAAGTACTCTAAAGAAAGGAAACTTGATTGTGGTGTAATGTTGTAAGGAGCTGCACTTTCTATAGTTGGGGTGGGCACTATTCCAAAGTTGTTCCCCAATTGGGCATAGTTACAAGGAATGGTCAAATTTAAGGCGTCCATTCCCCATTTCCATTCCAACTTCTGGATCCGAATCCCCATTTCGTATTTTAGACGCAAGTATCCATAGCAAGGATTGACAGTTCATGCTTGCTTCCGTTACTTGTTCCTTGTTTCGATTTTTTGGTCCAGGTAACTAAGGATTATGGATGTCTAAAAGAAAATCATCACTCTCTTCTTACATATACATAAGGTGTATATGTTTTAAGTATACATAATCCTCTCTGATTAATTCATGTGATCTGGTACATGTTTTTAGAAGTGATTGCCTAGATCTCTATGCGATGAAGTTTCATACTTTGCACGCAATGAGTGTATTTTTACATTCTATTTTTATTTTCCCGGTAGTCTTTGCTTTGCCTTAGTTCTTTTTTGGCACTAAGTCTAGTTGTCTTGGAGCCATTGGGATTTGTAAATAATATCAAAGTAGGAATATTTAGACTTGAGAGAGGCCTTAACATCACTGGTGAGGCTTCCTTGATGACATTATAGAGCAGGGGTGTACACATGTAATTTTCGAAGGCAATATTATATAGCCTTTGAGTTGTGTCAATGTTTTGGGGCTTCATCGTTTCGTATGATGCGGGCGGTCTTACTTGGCATCTCAGGCCCCTTACAACAACTCAGTTTACCAGCTATTATAATGCTCAAGTTTCAAGATGAATCAATGAACCCTTGATACAAAGACTTCTCTTTCAACATTTGAAGAAGTTGATCGAAATCAATGAAACTTTGAAATACAGGAAACAGTCGCAAGGGATACAAGTCCACGTATTTCCTCGGCCAATAGTCAACTTTTGAGGATTTGGCAAAGAAGGGGTCGAAAAAGGACACACTAGCCTACCGACCCGTTCACTTTAGTTCTCCTCCTCCTTCTTTTAGTCCCAGTTCCAGCGAGAAAGAAAGACTGAAGTCGAGGAAACGGAAGTACCGCAAAAGAACCACAAGAAATCACGTCATTCAAACAAATACTCCTAACGACCACAACTTTGATAATGACTTTTACACCTTTGGAACCACTTTTGGCAAAAAGAGGAATCACTTGATTTGGGAACTGAATAGCGACATCTTGGACCGGAAAAGTGGCAAGAAATAATTCAAGGATGGTGGCAAGTGTAAAGTTTGACACCTTTTCGGGCCACAAGTATACTCACAAGGCTGTGTCTTTTATTGACCAATTCTATAGTGCTTTCTTAGGCGGAAACTTTACAGAAGCCTCCAAGGTTTGAAAGGTGGTTTCTCACCTCAAAAAGGAATGCAAAAACATGGTGGTCTACACTTTTACTACACAAGAAAGCGCCTCGAAACTGGGCCAAGTTCAAAAGATTGTTTTCATTTGTTTGGTTGAATTTCGAGTTTGGATCAGATGTTTTGATGACATGGAAGCACCTTAAGATGAAAGAGGAAGTTACCCTTTCTAAGGAATCAACACCTTCTCTAATGTTTGTAGAGTAGCACTCATACCATCATTTTTCCATCAAGCATCCCAATGGCTAGAATCCACCATTTTATCCCATCAATTGTTTTCAAATCCCTAGCTTTTTGACCCTCAACAACAGATCAGCCTTAGTGTTAGTATTTTCAGACCTTGGCATAATTAGCGTTTTCAAATTTCTGAAGCAAATTGGGACTCTTGTTATGTATTTTTCTAAATGTATCTTGCATATTGGTGTTCCATTATATGAGTCAGATGAGGATCGCAAGGTGACTTTACTTTTTGGTTTGGAGGAGTACATCAAATTATGATGTGAAAGTCTTACATCTTATTGCCTACAATGACGCCTTCAGAATCGCACAAGAGCAAGGAACGAATCACAACAAAAGTAAGCCTAAGGAATTGAGCAAGTCAGCTTATAGTGCCCTACGAATCAACAGATCGGTAAGAACATTCGGTAACTCTCCTTCTTGTCAATCTTCTACTACATCTAAGACTGAGAAACCCCTGTGTTGACTCATGATGAAAAATTTGCTAAAGAAATGGTTAGAGGATGGGTAAGTCTTGAAGAAAGACCCGCTTATGGAAAAGAAGGAAGTTGTTTTAGGTGTCACATGAAAAGAGATTGTCCTTAAGGAATCACCTAAGAAAGAACCCACACCTTTTGTTAGTGTCATGCATGAGCAAAGTAGTGCCCCTCAATTTTCTGATGATCTTGATGATTATCTCATTTAGTTATATGGTCATGTGTATGGCCAGCGCATTGTGATCTTGTTTGATTCTTGCAATGTGCATGGTGTGATTAGTGATTCTCTTGTGAAGAGGACACGCTTAGAAGTTATTCCAGTGACTCCCATTGTGATTTGGATTTCCTCCTGGCATGGACTCTTTGATCATGCATGATTGTTCTAGTTTGCAGTTTTCTATAAAGCAAGCACCTTTTTGTCACAAGTTTTTTTGTCTCCTCTCCCTTTGGATGCGATATGATTTTAGGCATTCAATTGTTTTGTGAGCTTGATTCACAAGCTAATTCAAAAGATAATATGGTCTCTCTCTCTCTCTCTCTCTCTCTCTCTCTCTCTCTCTCTCTAGAGGGTGCATCTTTTGTGGTCATTCGTGGTGAGTAGAGCATTCCTTCTTTGCCACTGGTCTCTCATGATTTGGAAGGGGTTAAGACACACCTAGTTTCATTTCTCAATAGAAAAACAGTGCAAATAAGAATTACTTAATGTATGATAAGGAACTTCTCTCTGTCATTCATTCTCTAAAGCATTGGAAGAAGTTTTAATATGGTAGAGAGTTTATTGTTTGTATTGAACATTAGGCCTCAAGTGGCTCCATTCTATGCCTAGTGCACATTTGAGTGATAGTCAAGCTAGGCGGTCAAAACTTTTTGAGAAAATTGGTGGCTTGATTGAATATGTTCTAGGAAATGCTAACCCAATTGAAGATGCCTTAAGTTGCAAAGGACAGGCTTGGCCCTTGAGTCAAGGTTGATTGAAAAGAGTAGCTTTTCATAGCATGAAAAATGAGTATATATAGATTTTGAGTCTGGTAAGCAATGGTTGTAGGATGTTGCTGCAAAGGAGCCAACAACTATCTCATCTCATTTGTGATGGCCTCTTGTATTTTTGTCACCTTCTTTGTGTGATACTATCTCAGGGAAGCCATATTGCATGATGCACTTAGAGGTGGGCAAAGAGACATGAATACCACTTTATGAAAGGTAGAAAGATTCTTTTTTGGCCTAAATTGCGAGAAGATGTTTTTAGACATGTCATGCGACGCTGGGGAGTGTTCCCATTACAGACTTTAGCCATTAGAATAAGGCTGTGTATATGAATAAACTCTCTTTATTATATGTTATTATCAATAAGTGACCAACATTCTGAAAGTCGTGGGGTATCTATCTAGCATCAACCCCACCTTGCAAGGCTTTAAAGGTAGGCCCGTGGTTCACCACGACTTTCAGAATGTTGGTTACTTATTGCAAGGCTTTGAAGGTAGGCCCTTGGTTCACCACTTAATTATATCAGACATCAGCACCCGTCAAGGGTAGAATCACCTTTCCTAGTGTTTGCAGAGCAGCATCCAGTACCAACGTTTTTCCATCAAGCATGCCCATGGTCAGCATCAACCATTTCAGCCCATTAGTGTTTTGCAAATCCCTAGCATTTTCACCCTCAACAGTAAATCAACATTACAGATAAGATCAGCCACAACATCATTATTTTTAGCCCTCAACATAATTAGCATTTTCAATTTTCAATCCAGAGCCTCCTCGCAATTGCAGATCCAAGCAAGTCTCTCTGCATTTTTAGATTTCAAACTTTAGCCTCTTACCATTAGATCCAAGCATTCAGTGCATGAGCCCATCAACATCTCAGTATTTAGAATCATTGTATAACCATTTGTGCAATCTAAAGCAAATACCACTCTAGCATTAGAGTGGGGGGCCCTTGGTGGGGGGTTTGGGACCCCATTTGGTGTTATTACTCTCTCTCTCTCTCTCTCTCTCTCACACACACACACACACACACACACACACACACACACACACACACACACACACACACACACACACACACACACCCGCCCCCCCGAACCTTCACTCATAATTTTCTTCTCTCTTCTATCTCTTGTGTATTGCACATTTCTTTCATAAGTTAAAGGAACCTTGTGTACGTATGGAGCACTCAACTTGAGATATCACCATCAACACTTCCACTACACCTAACACATTGTAATGAATGAAGTCTACGAGAAGTGAAAAAGTGTAGCAAACCCAAAGTTAAAGTTGGTGATGAAGGTCAAAGCAAAGCCTAAAATGTGTTCCTTGAGCAAGCAGAGTTTGAATTCTCTTGTCATGACAGAGGGCACTCATAGGGAGATAGAGCACCAAGTGAGTAGACACATGAAGAGCGTGGGGTAGGTGGAGTGGGTTCCTTGATCAATTGGTCCTTCTTCAGAGCTCCCTCTTCTTGCCGCTACTATCAAATAGGGCAATGATGCTTCCTTCATATGTTCTTATTCTTGCCGCTACTGTAAACAGGGTAGTGATGCTTCCTTCATATGTTCTTATTCTCCACATTAAAAACACCTTCCTTCTTTCTTGAAGATCTAAAGCTATGTTGGCAAAAGATACTTGATTCTCTTGCTAGTGCCTTGTAGCTTCTTGGGCTATTTAGGTTCCTCGAAGGGACTCTTTCTCTTATTGCGTACGGTCTCTTCATATAACGCCTTCTCCTTGCATGATAAGTGCTGTGCTCCATCTTCTTGGGAGTCATCATGGAAGGTAAATTCTAAGCAATGATGACTCCATCATCCTTTAAAAGGTATCATGAGGATACACCTTCATGCTCTTTCCAAGTCGGGGTTGAAGTCTCTCTCTGAACTTCCTCATCTTTTCCTTGTTGGAGATCTTCATGAAGGGTGCAATCTTTAAGACAACCGTCCAAAACATTTCCACAGTGGTTTTCTCATGCTCCTTCTACGCAAGCCAAATTCATGTCTGTACAAATGTATTTCGAAGAAATTGCTCGTAAAATTTGGTCTTGAGGTGTGTCCAATTCCTAACTTGAGTTCCTTCAAGAATCTTTCTAGCCACTAGGGGCTTGTTGTCTCCTTGAGATACATCCTAACATGATGCAACTTGGATCTCTCGGTGAAATTTCCATTTGAAAAGGCAACCTTAAATTGTTTGATGAATGAAAGAGCCTTGCAAATATCTCTCTGTTTGTGTAACTATCAAACTTGACATCTATATCTCCAGATTTGAGGACTCATAATTTTTTTGATGCTTGCACGTTGGCTTCTTGAACTTGGGTTTTTCTCTACGGTTACATAAAGCAGTAGGAGCTTTCCTCTAAGAAGGAGGTTTAGATATTGTATGAGAAGTAAAAGTGGTATAATCAAGTGAATAAGATGGAGAAGGGATTGATATATCTTTACTATCATTAAGAAGAGATATATATATATATATATATATATATATATAGAGAGAGAGAGAGAGAGCAATGTCTTTTTGTTTTTTCTTGACAGATTGAGTGTTCTATTCTTGGGATCCCTTGTGCGCCTTGATCGTTTTCCTCTTGCCAGTTGTTATCTTTGTGAGTAGTCTTCTGATGCTCGATGGCATCCTTCTCTTGGGGCTTGTTGAGGCCATACAATTTTTTTTGGATATCTGGCACAATAATATATTATTGTAACTTCTCAAGTTGAGCTCGTACTGGCATCCCTCGTCCTTGAAATGATGTTATCCACGATGACGATGGATAATACTTACTGCTCTTTATCATTTTAGGAATAGTGGCCAATACATTAAGGTTGGATCAAATATATTTGCATGAGTTAGGCAAACCCTATTTTTTAAACCATCAGCACCATATTGTACATAAAGTTCCACTCCTTTATTAATATCCTCTGCACTGATATTGTGAAAAATGCTTTGAAAATGAGGCTTATCAATATCCTTCATACAATAGCCAATCATACCCTAAAATGTATGCATATTCTTCTGCTGCAATGCTCTACATAATACATTTGAACCAATTGGATTTCCAACTTCTCATCCCAAGTATTTTTTTATTTTACGATTTACTATAATTATTGATGTAGCTACAATGCGTATTAACATACGAAAATGTAAGTGGAAGACAGTTCCACCTCTCTCCAAAGAGCACATTCCAACTAGAGTTTCTTTCTTCAAAAATTCTTCTAGCTTTGGCAACAATCCTATATCTACGTCAGTACCTCCAATTGATATGGTACACCTCAACTCAAACAATCTAGTTGCTTTTTTTGCCTCTCTACTTAATTTTTCTTCTTGTGTTAATTTCGGTCTCCCTCTCTGTTTCTTTTGAATTTGACTGTTATCGTTTGCTTCACGAGCTATCTTCTTTAAGTTTGCCATCCGTATTTTTCAAATGAAAAAAATTTATTTTCATAAATTTATGTATAAAAAAATAAATTTTTTAATCCTTAGGCTATAACTCTTTAAAATTGATTCCAAAGCAAGCTTAATATCATGCCGTTTTCTAAAGTTTCCTCTTGGCAAGTTCAAGGAAGGAATTTTGTATGTTTGGAAATATGATTTTTCCCAAACACTATGAATCGAAAGACATGCAACATTCAAAGAGATCATGTTATAATATGCACCTTATTTTGAATATAAAGATACATTCTTAGTTCTCTCAATTCAGGTATGTACTTTAAAGTCTTATATTTTAGTTTAGTTTATTTCTTCATCTAGTCTGTTTTTAAGTCAAATGATATATAATAAGGTGCATATTATATTAATCACCCTCACATATTTAGTATGTAGTATATAGCCATAAATGAGGTGGAAAATTACAGCTTTAGTTTCATTGGTTTGCTATCAGTCTCTCTCTAGATGGACAAATGGTCAAGCATGAACACTGGAGAAATTGTATTAGAGAGAAAAAGCTACATAAGAGTGGAAAAAAGTCTTGTGACATCCTTGAAATGTCTTGGGATGTAGCCCTTGCAATTACTGAGTCAAAAGCTACACAAGCCACCAACTAGAAAATCATCGTTATCAACTTTCAGGATACTAGGGGTTACGTGTATGGGGCCAGCACAGTTTTGGGTGTCCAAGAAGCACTAAGTGAAAGCTTTGCAAAGTTTTGGGTGAGAGAGAGAGAGAAAGAGAGATATCGAGAAACGCGAGCAACCCTTGCAATAGAAATGGGTAAGAGAGAGAGAGAGAGAGAGAGAGAGAGAGAGAGAGAGAGAGAGAGAGAGAGAGAGAGAGAGAGAGAGAGATGCGAGCAGTCCCTGCAGTAGATGTCGACACAGTCGCAAAGGAATTGGTACGAGCCTTTTAACATAATAAAATCTTTTAACCTTCAAAATTCTCTACACGAAACCTCAATCAACCTAAACTAAGACAATACTTTTTCTTTTTTCGAAATTGGAGAGACCTAATCAATTCTTATCAATCTCAATGTCCATTCCAGAAATACTGCCGCAAAAGAAAAATATCATTTACCAAGTTTCAATCCAATTTCAAATATGACTCCAAATCCCAATCACTTTAATTTTGTATACCTGAGTAACAAAATCATACCAGTTACAGTGGTGGCCAGCCATTGGAGCATGATTTTGTGATTGGTGTTGCCTAAATCGATGAATCTGCATTTGATATTGTTTAAAAAATCATGAACCTGCAATTTATCAATGTGCTGCCTAAATCGGTGTATCTGCACTAGGATGAGTATCTTCACACTGCCTAAATCAGCAAATCTGTGTATCTGTGACCAATAGACTAGGCTAGGCATAAAAATATAACATTTATCACATGTGTGAGACCAATTTGGAGAATGTTTGAGTAGGAGGGTACTTCTGAACTGTTGTTCACTATCCCAGAGGACCTTAGCTCACATGAGTAGCTGTATAGCTTAATGACAAATGATCTTAATGAAAAATCCTTTAAAAAATCAATGAGAAACCATGGCCGTAGCAGTGTGTGAGTGTTCAGCTTAGAAGACAATGCAGATAAATGAAATATGAAAAGAACACTAATATATTTGTTGTACATACCAGTAGGATATTGAATGGGTATCTATGTATGCGTGTTGAGAGAGCTGTGTTGTCTCTTTGAATGGTATAAGCAAACACATCTAGGAGTTTGGCACAATCTTGTATGAGAGTGTTAGTATAGTCAACCAATAAGTAGTAAGATATGGATTGATTAAGATATTTGATTGATTAGCCAAGAATTGGAAAATTTGATAGAACATGGTTAGTATATCACTAAAGATTTAAAATGAGGTTGCAAATAAAGTAAGGAGATGACTTCTCTGACTGCCTCGCATTATGGTTTGCATAGGTTTTTGTGAATCCTTAAACAAGTTAGAGAAATGTAACAAAAACAAATGAAAAACATGATAAAAATCATTTGATTAAGGTCAATCAAGACACAGACTTATATTGCCAAAAAAATTTGTGATAAAACTAATAAAGGTAATGGTGTTGACCAGTGATATGTAACTAGCAACTAGTAAAATATAATAATGAGACATTTGAAGAGGACAAAAGCATTCACTGCAACAAATTTTAAGCCCTACAGTTTAGGATATGACTATAATGTCAATTGATGAAATAAATCACAGAAAGACCATGTAGTGTCATCATCATACAAGTTGCAAAAAGTGGTCACAGCCCAAGTCTACAGTAGGGGTCTTGTATAGGAAGAATACTTGGGTATTTGGTCAGGTAGAATTTTAAAACATGGCATAATTAAAGAATTAACTACTCTTTACTGATATGAATGATGGGATTGCTTGATTGAGGAACATATTCCTTAACATGATGATACATACATGCGAAAAAAATTCACAATAGGTGTGATGTGCATGTAGTAGAATAGCAAGAAAAACTAGTGACTCATGACGACATCGATAATTTATTTAGACATCAATCAATCATGTTTTGATAGAGGTAGTTACACTATGCAAAGATTGAAGGACTCATTGACGAGGTATGGAGCTTTTTCCAAACGGTCGTCATATATATCTAAAAAGTGTGTTTAAACATGACTAAACTTTATTTAGCTACCACCATATCTATGTGCTACTTTGAAGCGAGAACATGAGGAATTTCCATAGCTGAAGCCAAATGGAGGCCATAACATCGACCAAAAGTAATATTTTTATTAAGAAAAAGAAACATGATGTCTCATCTTGAAACACATGATTACGTTGAAAAGGAGTGCAGAACGAGGAAATAGGGTTTCTCGTGCCAAATGAAATCCTATTAAAGGAAGCCCCAACAATAAGCTCAAACTTCTACTCAATCCACTCCCAAAGATGGCCGCCAACCTTTATTAGGCCTCTTTAGAAGCATCATTACTAGTAGCCCCAAACACCCGCAATGTTTGAAGGAAGGATGGCCGGCCCACCAACAACAATTACAACAGCTAGCGCATTTGTGACCCCAATGTTGACCACCAATTCATCCGCCCCTCCACTGGCAATGCCAATCATCCCACCAATCACCAATCCCAATGCCATCTTGTAGAATAAGCAAGAAATTCCATCTAGGAGGCAATGCGTGTCAGTCAATGCCATACAAATGAAGTACAAAACACTACGACAACCATGACATTGACACCATCATCCAAGGAAGGGTAACCCCAATAGAGCAGCGAGTGTTTACAGCATGAGCTAGACTAGATGTAGTGAGCAATAATTATAGAAGATTGTGATAGCACAGACTTCGTCGCAGCCCACTGATGGCTGCATGGTGAGTGGGAGGGGGTGGGAGAGAGAGAGAGAGAGAGAGAGAGAGAGAGAGAGAGAGAGAGAGAGAGAGAGAGAGAGAGAGAGAGAGAGAGAGAGAGAGAGAGAGAGAGAGAGAGAGAGAGAGAGAGAGAGAGAGAGAGAGACTCCTTCATGCCACATGCTTGTACTCGTAGGTAGTGAGGTACCATGCATCGTCTTCAGGCACATGGCCAATGCCTCTGTCTGCGTAATCATGGTGCCTCTATTCTGCGCCACTTTGGGCACCTATCACCTCCACCAATGGCGGTGCTCCTATACTGCCATCCTCACAACCCCATCTTTAAACTCCTTCCGCGGGTACGATTTCACTCTAGCATGAGGTGAGCTTGCACCATCATTGTTGTTGAAAACCATGTTCTATCCTTGGCTGCATGTAATTCTATGAGAGAGAATCAATTGACTCAGGTCGACTCAAAGAAATATTTCAGAGAGAGTGAGAATGGAACGGTAGCTTTAGAAAAATGGGCACCGCTAGTTTTTGAGAGAGAGGGTTGTTAGAAAGCGATCGAGCTGCAGAGAGAGAGAGAGAGAGAGAGAGAGAGAGAGAGAGAGAGAGAGAGAGAGAGAGAGAGAGAGAGAGAGAGAGAGAGAGAGAGAGAGTTTTGGTGGTTGATGGGATGTCATCTAAAGCATCTTGCCTACCTACCAGTTGGTACTCCAGCTACTGCTACTGGGGGGGGGGGGGGGGGGGGGGGGGGGGGGGGGGAGGATTGTTATTTTCAAAACAGGAGTGTACAGGTCGTGGAGAATACTTTGGCATGTAATTAGAGCCTTAAAAGGCTGGAGGAACTGAAGTACTCAATACTGCATGGCGGACTGCATCCCAAAAAAAGTTGCATGTTGTTGCATGGCAGGTTGCATCCCAAAAAATTGCAACCGTTGGCGGAGAGCGGGCCATATGTGTGTGGAACAATAGTGTCCTTTGCTGCATCGGATGCCCAAAGCCTCAAGCTACTGTGTGAAAAACAATAACAAAAAGAAAATTGTTGTGCATTTGCCTGCTCAACACAACATATTCTATTTGAACGCTCCAGCTTGTGCCCCCTTGAGTGAGAGATCCGAAGTTCTCTCGAAAGACAAATTGACTTTGGTCTTCTTGAGATGATTCCCACATTGATTAAGAATACTCTTCTTGATTCATGCCGTTTTGTCAAAGATGAACCTCATCCCATCTTGTCAAAAATGAAATTTAAAATACAATCTTATTTTCTTATTACCTCTTATGTTGTGTACTCCATCAATGTGCATATTATGGAAGAATCTTATTATGCAATTATTTCTTATATTACACACTCTGTCAATATACACATGATGCAAGATCAAGCATCTTGAGATAATCACCCTGCCATGCTTGCTAATCAAATGTTCATTCTACTTGTAATTTAAGGTTCCCAATTCAAGCATCATTTTTCCCACAAAATACACGCACATGCATTCTTATATCATGAAACAAAGAATCAAAATAGCTTAGATCTATTCATGCAAGCTCTTTTTCTCTTAATATCCATTCTTCCTTAGTAATAGTCACGATTCTAAGATTGTTTCTAGAGCTATGATACCACTGCTACAAACAGAGGCATGGAGAGCCATGGAAAATAGCAAAAATAACATACTGCAAGCCATAATTGACAAAACTAGATACCTAAAAAATAATTTGTGCACCATACTCATTGCCATACACGAACAAAGAGGGAAAGAGAGCGGGAGAGAGTAAGAGAGCACGTGAAGGTGCACCTCCTAGAGCAGAGTGCTACGTTGGCACAATGAGAGAGAAGAGAGGAGAGGAGAGAAGAATAAGACAAACACTGGGTGCAATTTCCCCCTGTGCAAGAGTGACCATTTCCCTCTTGCACGTATTTACTTTATAGATTTCTTGAATGGTCAAAGTGAGTACAAACTGGCCGGCTAGTCATAAATGGCCAAAGCTCATAAAAGAGTACTTGAATAATAAAATGCACATTAATATATATCCATTTACATAGGCCTAGCTCGATCAAGCCTTCTCCACATGTCAGCTGCAATAAATATCAAAATATCAATTCCATTACAGTATATGCCTGTATAGAGGCACATTATGCTCAATAAAACCAAGTCTATTATTTTTGCAACTATACCACTATGAAAATCTCTAATTGTTTACCATGGTCTTTGACCATGTTTTGTAGAGAGAAGGTCCAAAGTCAGCTGGGAAGGGAAGAGAGAGGAGGGCAGGGGTTGTACTTAAATTATTACCGCGCATATTTTTGCGATATTTACCTCAGTTTTATTGTCACTACTATTACCGCGTTTATTCACGTGGCAAGATTTAGCGTCTAAACTTTCAAATTCTAGCTTAAACATTCCCCCCCTCTCAATAAAAATTAAAGAATATTTTATGAAAATTTCAAAAATTTTAATAAAAATATATGAAAACATGAAACAATAGTTAGCTATTTAGGATTACACTTGGTTACAACTAAAGTAATCACTGTCACTTGATTAACATAATTGAGCATGTTCACAAAATCAGAGAGAGGAAGAGGGGGGCGGGGGGGAGATGAATGGATTACACGATAAAAAATCTTCATAACAAGTATGCAAAATGTTTATGAATCATCTTTTAAAAGATCCGTACAAGAAGCATCATCCAATTCTAAGCCCATGGCTCCTAAATCAATAAAGAGAGAAACGGATTGTCATTTATGGATGTGTTGGCTTCATCATCTTTGAATTTGTCATCCTCCATCTCATCATCTTCATCATCATGACAATCATCCTCGTTAAGACTTGCCGCCGTCGGACTTGATTCATCGACCTCCCTCTCTTCTGTCTCCACCTCATCCAAAGTACGAGGTGGAAGAGGGTCAAAGATGGTCTCCACTTCATTAGTGGAAAAAATGGTTCTCCCCCGATGTGTTATGGGAATTACGAACCAAAGTTGCTGGGATATAGATGACCTATAGAAGAGAATCTCAAAGTGAGTAACATTGGTATAATTAATGTTACAAACAAATAAAAATAAAAAAGGTAGTCACTCACCTGCTCACAATTGCGTGATAAAACTAAATTGTCATACCTCCCTGTGTGATGCACACTAGAGTCCACCATGTAGAGGCCATTCTCATGTGGTCTAGACACATTTTCAAACAACTTGCACTCGAAGATGAAGGTATGAAAGGTTCTAAAGATAACCTTTAGTATCCTTTCAATAGCTCCACAGTACCTGGCTTCAGCACCATCTGTGTCAAAGGTGCCCATGATGTAGCATTTAATGGCCTAGTAACTTGTGTGTAGCGGAAAATAGCATGAACATAGTGATCATTTCATTAGAATAGATTCCTAATGAGATTAACAAGAGTGCTTGGGTGGAGAGAGCAACAAAAAGCATAACACCTAGTTAGATAGCATGAACAATACTTCAAAAGAGAGAGAAATTAAGCAATTGACAACAATTGAGAACCAGATTTGCATGGAGCCAGTCCCCCCTCCAAAAGGCTTTGTATTATGGTTTCTCCCATCAAGAGAGACATTTTACAATACAATTTCGTGGGTCCCTTAATACTATCTAGTGCAATGAAGATGGAAACTTCATGCACTACGCAAAACACTTATCAAACACAACATCTATTCCCTCACGGTCTCAGACCCAAGACCTCACACACCTTCGAAGATGGTGAGAGCTAGTGGGGTATGGGAGTAGATTGAGAGGAAGGAGTATTCTTACGAGAAAGATGTACATCTCCTCACATAATCACTCATATTAGCATAGCTTAGTTTAGTAATTAGCATGGTAGAGGAGATGAGCATGCACTGATTGGCTCTTGGTTGGGTTTGCATCACAAAGCCAAGAGTTGTTGGTGTAGGCCTTCCTTCTCACAAGCTTGGAGTAGGTGATAAGCTTTCCATTAAAGCTTGAGAAGGAGAGAGGGTCTTCTTTACTTCACACATGAGATCATGTGAGCATGTGTGTGTGATAATGCCTTGCAAAAATCAGCCCCCCCCCCCCCCCCCCCCCTCTCTCTCTCTCTCTCTCTTGGTCGACCCCTATTGCTATTTGCTCTTGCCAGCATCCTATTAGACCTCCCCAGGCTTAGCCAAGGGTAATTAAGCAGCATAAGTGATTCCTTCTGACATGTGTCCCCCTTTCCCCTTTTGTGAGAGCTTTAGGTAATTATTTAATTCAACTAAACTCTCATTGGATCCCTTTGCCTCTTGGCCAATAGGAATCAGGCAAGCCATTGGGCTGCTGAATGCTCATTGGTCCCCTTGGGAGACTGTCCAATAGTCTTCTAGAGAGCTTAATTCTTATTTGCTCTTTTATTAAGTGTTTTTAAATTAATTAAACTAGATTTACTCTAGCCTAATTCTCATTTTTCCACCTCCAAGGCCATCCAATAGAAATTGGGTACACCTTGTGAGCATCTGGGCTTGGGAGCTAACATGTGTCCCTCATTCCCTTTGTGTAGGGAGCTTGTGTGTGTGCGTGTGTGAGTTTCTCTCTCATCCCCTACTTGCAAGGCTCTCCCCCTCCTATGTAGGGATTGACAAATACTTTTTGTGACACACACTAAGCATCCAATTTCCCTAGTGTTTGGCCTTTGGACACAACCTTTGAATTTTGGAACCTTAGCATTTTGGAATTTTTAATGGGCTGAACCTTAGGGTCTTTTAAGCCCATTGTTGCACATTGCTCTTTTGCAGATGGCCCCCCCTTTGGATCCCTACTGTGGCCCGGTCTTCTAGCTTAACCAATATTCTAGCCTTTTCTCCCCTGGCACTTCCCCATATTAAATGATCAGTTTAACATGAGAAAATCATTTAGGAGAATTAGAGATTGATTATTATGACATTACCTCTCTCTTGAAATGATAGTCGTCCTCGACTATGGGGTAGAGAAGATAAAGCATATTCATTAGTCCTTTTTCCTAGCGGGTAGAGGAATTCTATGTTACCCTACGACATCATTCCACAATGGATGAGTAGTCCATTTGGCGCTTGAGAGCCTGAGGTTGCGGCAAGCATGTCTGCACATTAGTCCTATCATCTTCCATAGTAGAGTGACAAGCTCTACTTGGTGTTCGGGAGACGTTGTCTCCGCAAACTTGATCTAAGCATGCATACTAATTAATTTTTGTGCACAATAAAGAAAAAGAGAATCTTATAAGACAAAATTTTTGTTCATTTTAAACATTTGTATATTTGCTTACTCTTGGGAAGCATTGTAAGCATTGACAAGGTTTAGGTTATCCTTTAATTGTATGCCTTGCATCCATCTAGCATCTTCAAAAGGATAATTCTTAAACTTAATAAGATATTGTTGGATAGTCTTACCACCTCTTAGTACCTTGTCTTCATGTCGAAGAATGGACGCGGACTGCAACACCTATTCTTGGTCCTCGATCTTCGGTGGGTCTTCAATATTTGGTTCTTGAGGTGGCTCTCCTTTGTAAGGCTTTAGTAGGCTCACATGGAAAGCATTGTGTATGAGCCAATGGTTGGGCAACTTGAGTTGATAGGCCATCTCATTGATTGGCCCAAGAATCTGGAAGGGACCATACCCGGGGGATTCACTCTATATACAAAACGGGACGCCACGAAGCAGACAACTTTGATAAAACCCCTATATACGACTCATATTAGGGAATATGACCCCCCTTTCTACGCTTATATGAGAATCAATGAAGAAAACTATCATACCCCTATCTTACATATAAAATTTAGGTCTCACATGATCTAACTGAGTAAAGCTAGTAAAAGAGTGTGTAGCATAGTGACTGGCAACATACTAAGGAACCACTTTTGTTGATAACTAGAGGTAGCCTCAATGTGTCTTAGTTTGACTTTCAAATTATGTGCCCAATCAACTTGCACTCTGGCTACTTGTCTAATTTTGACCCATCCAAAGCTGGTATAAATCAACCCTTGACTTGCTCCAAATGAGCCCTTATGACCGGCTTGATGCAAAATTTAATGTGTGACCTCATAAAAAACCTTCCTCATAATTCATAAGTTTTCCATGGTGAATCCCCCGAGGGACCATAGTACCTTTTTGCTAACTTAGCATAGTACTTTTGGTGTCCCGTAGGATTCTTGCCCCTCGCGTGCCTTAATCGAGCCTTGGGAAATTTGAGTAGGACCCAATCATTTTCTTTAAAGGCTTGGGCTCTTCTGTGCTTATCAGCAGCAGCCTTTTGCCTTTGCTATGAGATAGAGATAACATCCTTAATCTTTTGGAAATTTTCTTGTAGGTCTCGGCTATACTCATTTGCAGCGAAGATCTTCCCGTGTACCTTTCTTCCCTCAATTACCTCAAAAGGTGCTTTTCCCGTGGAAGTATGTACAGTGTTATTGTAGGCATACTCCACTAAGGGTAAGTACCTCTCCCATTGGGATCTTTGATCTACTTCCTTTAGATAGGCTTTTAGTAGATCGAGAATTGTTAGGTTAGCTATTTCACTTTGGCCATCCGTTTGCGGGTGATAGGCCGAAGAGAAGTTTAGCCTTGTTCCTAAATTCTCAAAGAGACCCTTCCAAAATTACTGATCAGTCTAGGATCTCTATCCGACACTATGGACATTGGCAAGCCATGGTACTTGAAGATTTGTGAAATGAAGAGGGTTGCATTTGATGGGCTTTGATGGTCTTTTTGACAGGTATAAAATTAGTTTGTTTACTGAACCTGTCTACTATCATCCATATTCCCGTATTCCCATGGATAGACTTAGGCAATCCAAAGATAAAATCCATGGATATGCTCTCCCATGGTGAATTAGGGATTGGCAAAGGTTGAAGCAATCCAAGTTGCTTACCTCTATCAAACTTCATCTTTCGGCATACCACACATTTAAAAACATACTCTTGTATGTTTGATTTCATGGTAGGCCAATAGAAATATGTTTCAATGCCCTTTAGGGTAGACTGAATCCCTCTATGTCTTGCATAAGGAGGAGCATGAGATTCATACATTACTTTCTCACGTAGCGAGCTAGTAACGCAATATAGTCTATTGCCATAGAGGAGATAACCATCTTGTAAAGTAAATGGTTGCTCTTTCTTCCCTAGTGCAAGGGCTGAAATCACATCTCTCAAATCGGGAGCAATAGCATACTCATCTATCATAGAAGATAGATCATTGTGAGTTGCTATGGAAACCGCATTCACTCTCGGACGTCTTGAGAGTGCATCGGCTACTTGATTATGCTTGCCAGCAATGTGAGCAATATGAAAATGAAATTGCGAAAGAAAATTTTCCCACCTCATTTGTTTGTTGGAGAGCTTGGTCTGCATCATGAAGTACTTAAGACTTTGGTGATCCGTTCACAGAATGAAAGGAGTCCCCAATAAATAGTGCTTCCATGAGTCTAAGGCATGTAGAACTGCAAGGAGTTCCTTTTCATATATGCCTAGAGCTTTCTCAACAGGGTCGAGCCTTCAACTTTCATAGCCTATGGTGTGCCCTTCTTGAAGCAAAATAGCTCCAAGGCAATCATCACAAGCATCACATTGGACCTCAAGTGGCTTTGAGAGATCCGGTAGTGTAAGCACAGGTTGAGAGATAAGCTTTTCTTTAAGCTTTTTGAAAGCATTGTTCTCCTTGGCAGACCCTGTGTACCTAACGTTTTCTTTGTTAGGTCATGTAATGGTCCTGCTATTAGTGAGAACTTCTCAATGAAGCATCTATAGTATGCGCACATACCTATAAAGCTTCTTAACTCATGAAGATTCCTTGGTTTAGGCCATCCTTTTATTACCTCTAACTTTGATGGATCCATTTGGATGCCATCTTGAGAGATAATGTGACCTAAATACTGAATCTTTTGTAAGAAAAATTCACTTGTCTTTTGATTAACATAAAGTTTATTCTCTCTTAGAACTTGAAATATTACCTAGAGGTGTCGCTTGTGTTCGTCTAATGAATTAGAGTAGATGATGATATCATCAAAGAACATTCCAGTAACGGTTCGGTGAGACCTGAATAGCTTCTCCATCAAGCGGTTGAATGTGGCTGGTGCATTGGTCAAGCCAAAAGGCATGACAATGTATTCATAAAGACCAAACATAGTGCGAAATGCAATCTTTACAATGTCTTGATCAACTATCCTTATTTGATGATAGCCATTTTTTAGGTCAATCCTACTGAAGTAGGTGGAGCCTTGTAGCTTATCAAATAGGTCTTTTCCACGGGAAACCTTTTTTAGATAGTGATCCTATTTAGTGCTCTATAGTCGACACACATATGATATGTGCCGTCTTTCTTTTTCACTAGTAGCACAGGAGAACAAAATGGAGATGAGCTAGGCCTAACCATGCCCTTCTCAACTAATTCATGCACTTGCCGCATAATCTCCTCTTGTTGAGCTTGAGAAACTCTGTAAGGAGGTTTGTTAGGTGGTGAACTTCCTGGAAGAAGTTCAATTGCATGGTCATCATTGCCTCGTTTAGGAGGTAGATCACAATGGATGTCGTCAATAAAGACATCTTGAAACCCCTTGAGAAAATTGGATAACTCTAATTCCTTTTGATTGTGTATATTTTCTTTTGCTAAAACATTAGGTTCATTTTGAGAATCTTTAACAAAAATCATGTACATGGAAATAGAGCTCTTTATTGACTTGTTGAAAGCTTGTGTATGTACAATGGGTATAGTGTTACCCATTTCCTTAGCATCTATATACATATCTTTTTCCTTGAACTTAAAGGAGATTCTTCTTTTAGGGAATTTAACATTGGCAGCCATGCAATCAAACCATGGCGCCCCTAGGATTACATCCTCATGCTTGTAAGGAGAGATAAAGAAGTCCTCTTTGTCCACATAGCTTTGGACATGGAGCCTCAGTTTCCCGATTAAGGGAGTGACTGAAGCTTCTTGCCCCTTGAAAGCACCGTCTGTGGGTAGGACATCTCCCATCTTGTAGGTTTGTACGCCTAGCTTGGTGGCCAACTCTATAGATATAAAATTATGAGTAGAACCAGGGTCAAAGAGAATAAAAGCATCATGTTCTCTTACCTTTCCCCAAGCATGGCATAGAGGAGATCCTTTGTGGTGAGTTTCCTCCTCTTGGATTTCGACCAAGGTACCTCTAGGAGGATCATGGCGGTTGTTCTTTTGGGGACAAGCATGGTACACATGCCCTTGTTTACCGCACTTGAAACACCGGTTATCCTTGCGATAACGCTCAAGCTCTTCAGGAGAGAGTTTATTTTTGCCTTTATAAACTCCCTTCTCTTTAGCTTTGTTGGAGTTGCCCTTAGGAGACTTTTGGACATTGTCCCTTCCCTTAGGCTCATTGGAACCCTTGTTTTCAGGGGGCTTAGAATTCCTCTTAGCCCCTGTTTGGAAATTGATTCGAGAGGCCACCATAGTATGATGTATCACCGCCGATATAGTGCGTGGCCTTTGGGAGTTGACATACTCCGCCATTTCTGCGGTTAAGCCCGCACAAAATTGCTGCTTTTTCTCTCCAAAATCCAACTTTTTAAAGACAGTGGCTTTTAGTTGTAGGTCACAAAACTTGTCTACATATTTGTGGATGGATTCATAGGGAGAGAGCTTCAAGATTTTCCATTCGGTGAGTACTTTGTCTTTGGCATCGGTGGCCAAAAACTGCTTCATAATGGAAGCTCTTAAAGCTTTCCATGTTCGTGGAGCTTCACCGTTGGCCCGTAGGCTAGACCACCATTGTCTGGCGGACTTTTGAAAGTGCATAGCTACATGGTGTAGCTTAGAGGACTCCATGAAGCCCTCATCTCCGAACGCCGCATCAAATTGTTGGTAAATGCCAAGAATTTGTCCGTAGCACTAAAAGTGCCATCATAGGTAAGAAAAGAGATGCTCTTTCCTCCCTCTTTGAATTTCTTGAGCTTGGACGACCTCTTCCATGCGGCATAGGATTTCCTATGGCCTCTTCTTTTTGATGGTTCAAAGGTTGCACCATCACTTCCTTCCGAAGATGAAGAATTTGAGGAAGATGGAGAAGAGGATGACCTCTTTCTTGCCTTTTTCTTTTCTTGATCTTCTTTGTCTTCACCATCACTTTCATAAGAGGAAGAGGATGAAGAAGATGGAGAAGAGGGTGTCCTCTTTCTCGCATTTTTCTCTCTTGCTTTTTGTCATCCCTCTTTGAAGTATGGTGTGGAGAAGTATGCGATGGTCTTCTCCATTTTGGAGGTGATGGAGAGCATTTAGCCAGCTGTCTTCGTGGATCCATCTCCGCCAAGGTGGCGGGAGACTCACTTCTTTCTCGTTCCTTCGGTGGAGGGTCTTGAATTCTCCTTTGAGAAGGAGATGCGTCATCAAGGAGAAAATTTTTGAGGCCTTCATAGGGATCCTCTTCTTCTTCCCGAATCAGAGAGAGACCTCTTTTGGAAGTCTCGCAAGGAGGCTTCCTAGGTGTTCTCTTGTCATGGTGGGGAGCTTGGAGAATCCCATGAGCACGAAGCTGCCATTGCACTTCACTTTGGAGGGATGGATTTCCCATGGCTTGTTGAAGCCTAGAAACAAGATAGTTAACAAGCATCGGGGAATCATTAGTAGCTTGCTCATTAGCAAAATCAAAGTTATCAACATTAATTTCACTCTCTTTACTATTGTCAGCCATTCTAACAACTTTTATGTGTAAACTTTTTAGGTGTACTTTGGCACTTCAAGCCCTAGTTGCTACTCCTCTTTACCGCTTTAGAAAAAGCACTCAAGCTACTATACCCATGGCTCGAATACCATTAATTGCAAGGAATAGAAGAGAGGGTCGTTCAACACCAAAATAGCACCGACTCCTGTCAAGCTTCTAATAGCTCAATAGTGGTTAAGCCCTAGGCAAGCCCCATAGGACTCCACTATTAAGACCATAGCTCTCAATGGTGATGCCCCTTTAATTGCACAAAGAGAGGCGCACTGCAAGGCTGAAAAATCCCTATTCTACTTACTCACATGGAATTAATAGTATCAACCATTTATAGCTAGCTTGAGGACCTCCCTTCTTGAGCAAGAAAAGATAAACCTTGTGCTCTGATACCAATGTAGCATTTAATGGCCTAGTAACTTGTGTGTAGCGGAAAATAGCATGAACATAGTGAGCATTTCATTAGAATAGATTCCTAATGAGATTAACAAGAGTGCTTAGGTGGAGAGAGCAACAAAAAACATAACACCTAGTTAGATAGCATGAAAATACTTCAAAAGAGAGAGAAATTAAGCAATTGACAACAGTTGAGGACCCGATTTGCATGGAGCCGGTCCCCCCTCCAAAAGGCTTTGTATTATGGTTTCTCCCATCAAGAGAGACATTTTACAATTCAATTTCTTGTGTTCCTTCAATACTAGCTAGTGCAATGAAGATGGAAACTTCATGCACTACACAAAACACTTATGAAACACAACATCAATTCCCTCAGGGTCTCAGACCCAAGACCTCACACACCTTCGAAGATGGTGAGAGCTAGCGGGGTATGAGAGTAGATTGAGAGGAAGAAGGAGTATTCTTACGAGAAAGATGTACATCTCCTCACATAATCACTCCTATTAGCATAGCTTAGCTTAGTAATTAGCATGGTAGAGGAGATGAGCATGCATTGAAGCTTGGCTCTTGGTTGGATTTGCATCACAAAGCCAAGAGTTGTTGGTGTAGGCCTTCCTTCTCACAAGCTTGGAGTAGGTGATAAGCTTTCCATTAAAGCTTGAGAAGGAGAGAGAGTCTTCTTTACTTCACACATGAGATTGTGTGCGTGTGTGTGTGATAATGCCTTGCAAAAATCAGCCCCCCCCCTCTCTCTTGGTTGACCCCTCTTGCTATTTGCTCTTGCTAGCATCCTATTGGACCTCCCCAGGCTTAGCCAATGATAATTAAGCAGCATAAGTGATAGCCTTCTGGCATGTGTCCCCCTTTCCCCTTTTGTGAGAGCTTTTAGGTAATTATTTAATTCAACTAAACTCTCATTGGACCCCTTTGCCTCTTGGCCAATAGGAATCAGGCAATCCATTGGGCTGCTGAATGCTCATTGGTCCCCTTGGGAGACTATCCAATAGTCTTCTAGAGAGCTTACTTCTTATTGGTTCTTTTATTAAGTGTTTTGAAAATAATTAAACTAGATTTACTCTAGCCTAATTCTCATTTTTCCACCTCCAAGGCCATCCAATAGAAATTGGGTACACCTTGTGGGCATCTGGGCTTGGGAGCTGACATGTGTCCCTCATTCCCTTTGTGTAGGGAGCTTGTGTGTGTGTGTGTGTGTGTGTGTGTGTGTGTGTGTGAGTTTCTCTCTCATCCCCTACTTGCAAAGCTCGCCCCCTAATACGTAGGGATTGACAAAGACTTTTTGTGACACACACTAAGCATCCAATTTCCCTAGTGTTTGGCCTTTGGACACGACCTTTAAATTTTGGAACCTTAGCATTTTGGAAGTCTTAATGGGCTGAACCTTAGGGTCTTTTAAGCCCATTGTTGCACATTGCTCTTTTGCAGATGGGCCCCCCATTTGGATCCCTATTTTCCCTCCTTTGGATCCCTACTGTGGCCCTGTCTCCTAGCTTAACCAATATTCTAGCTTTTTCTCCCCTGGCACTTTCCCATATTAAATGATCAGTTCAACATGAGATAATCATTTAGGAAAATTAGATATTGATTATTATGACACATGATGCCACAATCCACAGTGGTTCTACACTCGTCAATGCGCCGCATACAAAAGTGACGACCCTTTGACCACATAGAGTTAAAGGAAAGGCACTACAAAATAGGAAAATATCTTTTATCAAATAGAGAAAGATAAAATCAAGAAGAAAATTTACAATATGGTTTAGGTATGTGAGTACTCTACCTTTGATATGTAGCCTCGTGCATACTCCCATTTTTTGTTGGTGATGTCTTCTCCGCACGGTTATGCTTCGATCATTTTCTCATGAATCCACTCCGCACTATTGAGATCTGGGAAACATGCAAGGTGTCTAGGCATTGGGGGTGCCCTCTTTCCTCCATGTGCTTGTTTCCATGCTTCTCTCTCTTGCAAACGCCTTGCCTTTTCCATTGTCCACAAGTCCACCCACTTGGTCATAATCGTTGCATTGAGAATACAAAAGTTATTGACCACTTGGGATAGATTCATATCCATGTTAAATAGTTTTCCCTTTCCACTTGGCAAGTATGAAGTCATTCTTGCATCTTCCTTGCGAGACACTGAAGGATCAACTTGTGCCAAATACTCTGAGATGTAAACAAATGGCTCTTGCACAATCCACCCTTGGGCCATACATGCCTCTAGTTGAGACCGTAACCGCACAAAATCTTTGAGAGTCTTTAAAAACCTCTTTAAGAAGAACATCCTATGTTCACCCTTCTTCACTTTTGTGAAATCTCCCTTTAATGACCTCATGTATCCTGTTGGTGTGCGAATAGAAGAAATGGTACCCTTCACTTTGTCTAATTCTTCTTTGGCTAGCATCCATGGTGCTTTAGGAAGCACAATATGTCCATCCAGGGTACGATGTGGAGTAGCAAAGACGGGGAGATGTTTCAAAAGCCTAAAATCCTCCCTCTCACCCAATGAGTCCTTCTTGCCAATAATGTGGTTCCATAGTGTTTGGCTACATTCTTGAATGTGTGCATATATGAAAAAACAAGGAGAGAGAGAGAGAGAGAGAGAGAGAGAGAGAGAGAGAGAGAGAGAGAGAGATACCTCATTCATTTGATGTAGGTGGCTTAGTGACATAAATGCAATCTTCTTGCATGTTGTTGTAATATGTAAACTTTGTTTACAAATGAATGTGCATGATAGATTTGTTAGGAAATGGATTATAAGAGAAACCTTAAGATAGATGGAGATGGAGATGGAGAGATGGAGAGAGAGAGAGAGAGGGAAAGAGGGAGATAAAGATATATATATATATATATATATATATATATATATATATATATATATATATATATATATATATATATATATATATATATATATATATATATATAGAGAGAGAGAGAGAGAGAGAGAGAGAGAGAGAGAGAGAGAGAGAGAGAAAGATAAAGAAATAGGGAGATAAAGAGCAATGGTTGTAGGCGAAGCAACCATTTTGTGGTGTGTGTAGTGGGGGTATGCTTCTGCTTCTGTAGAGTTCTTTGAAAAAGACCTTCTTTATGTGAAGCCGATGGAATTCACAAATTACTTTCTACTCTCTTCTCCTTACCTTCTCTATCTTTCTCTCTGCCTCTTCCTATCTCTTTCTCCCCACGTGCACGGCATTAGGTTGGACTGCTTTCAACGGTACCATACCTTAGAATGGAGGCAGGCATGCAATGTGCATAGTAATCCCTCGAGCAAGGAGCGGCTGTGAAGAGATCTTGCAAAAGAAGAACAATAAATAAGCTCCTTTTCATAGCACTCTATAGAAGCAAAAGTACTCTTGCACTGCGCGCAACACAAAATGATGGCTACATTTACAACCATATCTCTTTATCTCTACTCAGAACAATGGCTACATTTATGTAATTGTATATATATTTGTGTGTACATATATATTTGTTTATGCATGTATGTAGGCACTAAGTATGGGAGCATATCACGCCAAGGTTAGACGCTTCCTCTTGGGTATATTCTTTTTTTAATCATGGCATTGCGGTCATTGATCCACTCATGCATGAATTACCGCAACGTACCTTTGGTTTTACCACGGTTGAGAATGTGATGATATCTAAAGAGGTGACACTTAACCTTTGGCTCTACTGGCCTCTACTTAGGTCTACTAGTATGTATATGTATCTACGTGCTTCTATGCTAATATACTTGTGTACATATGTATAGATGAGTGAGTAGGGGGGAAAGTTAAATCTCATACTGCTCTTTGTGATGTATATGTCAGACAAGAGACCACCTGGTGGGGAGAAACCATTTGGCTCTTCTTTTGGTTGGTTCACATCCAAGTGGGCTCCCACTCGAGATGGACATTGCCTCCAGTGGACCCAAGTCTTAAGGCAATGAGAACAAGCAAAGAAATAAATATTATTTTTGGCTAGTTAATCCTAAACCATGAGTGTCATAGGTTTATTTTTGTTAATTGTAGGAATGGCCATCCTACACCTACTCTACTTAGGTTCCTCCACGGTAGTAGATCCAGACCTATAGTGGGCTCTCTCTTTACGTGACCAATACCTCCGTTTGACAGAGGGATTGTTTGGCCGATACGCTTCGCAACAGCTTGCGACCTACGGTCTTTCTCCACAGTCCACACCATGGGGGAGTCAGGGAGGAGGGACTCCTTACATCTAGAGCCTTTCACCAATGGCACCTCAGTCTATAGCCCATTCTTATTGTCCAACTCCCCTTTCTGATATCATAGGGTCCCACTCCCATGACATCGCAGGGTCCCACTCCCATGGCATCATAGGGTCCCACACCACTCCATTTCACTCTTGCTTTGTCAGAACATCATTGACGCACTTCTTCTAGTAGCGCACGTCGACGCTTGTCTCTCAAGGCAGCGAGCACTGAGAGAGATGAAGCGACAGGGGATCTTGTGGCTTGGCTTGTTTTGGTAGTGCCGAGGGAACAAAGTTCCCTATTTTAGAGCGTGCCACCCCTAACGTAGAGGATGAGGATACTGACACACACATGTCAGACACACATGGGTGCTACTATAGGGTAAAATATACTGAGGAGGTGGACTTTGGTATTGCACAAGGCAGGGCGTTTAGACGCCATCTGCACATTCCTATTCATTTGATGTATAAGAATTGTTTTGTACAGTTTAGAGACCAACTAACCGATCATGCACGCTACATTGCAGACGTGCTGTATGCTAGATTTCCAAATGCCCCCGATCAACCTTTTTCACAACAGTGGTTGGAGGGCTACATAAAAATGTTTTTGAAAAACAAGCAGTCCAGTGTACGGAGTGCAGCAACCAATTAGGTTAGAGATCTAGATAGGAGCTATTGCTGTGACAACATGGTAGATGCAGAGTGGGAGTGGGCAATGCAAGAAAAGAGCGATCATGCTGCAATGGGCTCATCCTACATACAACAACGCAAAGCTTGCACTAAACAAATTCCCACACACTATGGCTCGGGAGGCAAAGCAGCCTGGAAGGACAAATATGTAAGACTGATTAAATTACAACATAAATTGATGATTATGAAGATTATAGTTTGATGATTTGTTATTGTTATTGCTAACTTAGAAAAATATTACTCTTACTTGACCAACTAGAGAGATGGTCAAGTATCAGGAGCGGCATACAAAATTTGATACTTCGTGATGGTTGTTCGAGAACAACCACATCTCTCATGAGCAATCCAACGCATCGGTTGGATCACTACAAGCGATAAGTTTAAACAAATAATTTTGTATCAATTGTTTTGAGCTGATGATAATTGTTTAATTTCGTTTGGGTTTATGTAGAGTCAAGGTGATCAAACGTACGTGCCTCTGGACGACGACGAGAACGAGGATGATAAGATATAAAAATATTTGTCCAAAATTTTGTAAATTCCCAATGTGGCACAATGTATATACAACTATTTTTATTTATTTGTAACTTTTTTAAATAGTTGATCTTCTATACATCAAATTTATCAAGGTAAAGTAAATTCAATTTCAACTCTTTATTTTTTTGGTTTACTCTTTCATAAAACAATCGATGTTTCATTGTTTTATGCAGGTCAAAAATAAAGGTGCTCATTTGGGCTAGCCAATTTTGGGTGGCCCAAATGAGCATCTTTATTTTTAAATAGGCATTTAGCGGTAATTAGCATGATAATACAGGAGGCAATTGACACGGTAATAACTACATGTATATTATCGTAGCTATTACCATGATTATTGCTTTCAAACTACTACCGTGATATGAGTCGCGGTTATTGCTGCGTATGCAACATTTTCTCTTTCCATTTTCCTTTGTTTTTTCGTGGCAATGCTAGCGGTTATAAACTACTCCTCTTATAGTGTACTCTATTGTACTGTGTGTCAAATATCAAGTCTTAAGCTAACTTTATTCTAAGAATGTTTATGATATGAATGACACACTAACCTATCCACCAACCCTAGTGTGTTTTGAGGGGAGAATAATCTTGTGTGAGTGATATGCAACCATAACCACATAGGGGAGGATTGTTGGGATGCGGGTTTTTGTTGCATCTCTTGTGTGAACAACCTCTTCCACCTAGAAATTAATGTGTCAATAACCCATGTGAATAACCTTTTACAATCCATGTGTAAAGCATAACGACTTGTGCTTGTGCATAAGAAACCACATATATGCTTCATGTGTAAAGCTCTTCTTTATATATGCCTATATAAAGACACATTATGCTCAATAAAACTAAGTCTATTTTCAACTATACTCTATTGTACTGTGTGCCCAATATCAAACTCTAAGCTAACTCTATTCTAATCATGCTTATGCCATGAATGGCATACCAACCTATCCACCTTAACCTATCATCTCTCTCTCTCTCTCTCTCTACTTTTGAGGGAATTGCTGATACAATAGACCATTTTGAAGTTATGGTCTTTGGAAATAAGATACATAATATCACCTTACAAACCATAAATAATGGGGGCTTAGTTATAGTACATGCAGCCTGTAGCATTGTACCATGTAGATTCCTAGGACTTGGAATCTATGTTGTAAACGTTAGACAGCCAATCAAATATTATTGATATTGACTTGAAAGCTTATAGCTCCTTATTGATGAGCTTCAATTTTATGAATCTTGCTTGATTTTTGGTTTGCTTGAAAGTTTTTGCTCAGGGTTTGGTAGGACTCATGGTCAACTAAGACACTTGAATGCTTTTTGATTGTGAAATGTGCATCAAATGTGTATGCAAGCGTTAGGTGTAAGCCTAATTGCATTGCAAATTGAGTCAAATTTTGAAATTTTTGTGCTTGATTTTGGAGTGTATGCATTGCATGATTAGGTCAAATTAGGATTAATTTTTTAAAAATTAAGCATGTGTGCATTCGTTTATGCTTGATCAAGTATGCAATTTGGGCATTACAATGTGAAATTGATGTATTTTTTGCATTACTCACCAATCACGGGGCGAACATTACCTTTCTCTTTGGTGCCTTAGAGGAATTCCCCATAGGCCCGCTAACGGTGCAAATAGAGGGCCCTCATTCAATGAAACACCAACCCCATAAAGAGTATCGCCTTTGACATCTGCAACTATGTAAAGTTTGGGAGAGTGCCTTGCATTTTTATGAGGGTGCTTGAAGCACCCTCTAGCTGAACGTGTCGCCATTTTCAAAGTCAAGAGCCAGTTTCACAAGTGCTATATGACAAATTTACTTTCTTTTACAAGAAGCTGCAAGTTTCTTCATCCTTTTTATGCAGGCGGGCACTCGTATGGGGCGGGCATTCAAAATCCTTATGGTCCTCCACCTGGTGAAGGGTCGTTCAATATGGAGGGCCTATGGGGGAGACCTATTACCCAATACCTTGAATTGTTAGGACCCAATATGTGATTGGGCAGGTTGTAGGCGTAACTATTCCACACATCCCATTGGTTGGAATCCCGCATTTCTCATGACCCCACCTCACTCCAGCATGACACCACATGCTCTCAAAGTGGAAGTATTCTCCAGTCTTCACCAAAAACGTTTTTAGCAGTCAATGAAAAGAAGGAGAGCACTGGAAATCTCTCGATTTTTAGTGAAAGTTTTAGGGGTTTTGTCGGTTTTTACTCTAAAATCCTTAAAATTTGGTTTGTTTTCATCTGGGTGACTTCCAAATTAGCCGGAAATTTTTAGGTTTTGTATTAAAACACACACTAAAGGCCGGTTTTTTGTGAACCAGGCTTGACATGTCATTAGCCCCCTTGCTCACTACCTGGCCATGCCAACTATGGCGCTCGTTACACACACACACACACACACACACACACACACACACACACACACACACACACACACACACACACACACACACACACACACAAGATGAATCTCTCTCTCACACACTCATTTTGGGCATAGTCAATGCTCTCACTCTCACCAGCAGCCCACCCCCGTACTGCATGACTTGTGGACACCCACTAATGCATTTGCCCTCTCATAGGCAGGCACCCATTTGAGTCTTGGACCCGCTTTCTCTTGCCGTACTGCTGATTGACGCAATATCACCAACAAACACACATACCCTCCTTGATCTCTACCTTGCACTTAAATCTGATCACTCAAATTTCTCATCACCAATTGCCAATATAGCTGGATTACAGACAAACCTACCCATCGTGCTTCTCCAAAAAAAACCAAACACACCCAACTGCACGTCTCTTGCTTGCTTGAAAATAAACACACACATACACATACACACACACAACTTCAAGTGTGCTGCATGTTGCATTTCTTGCAAGTTGACAACACACACACACACACACACACACACACACACACTTTTTTGGCTTGCCCTAAGGGAAAAGGCTAAAGAGATGCCTTCTCTTTTTGCTGACTAAAATAGAGAAAAGGTTGAGTTGTATTTTCAAGCATTTTTTGATAGGCCAAAAATACTGATTGGTTGAAATAAGATAGTGGGCACTCATTCAAATGAAGAATGTAAATCTAATGATGGACATGTCTTGAGTTTTGAAATGTGAAATGAATGCTCATTTACCAAGAAAGGATTTTGGACTTCCATGCTACCGTATGATTAGCCTAAGCTAACATGGAGTTTCAATGTTGGGTGGTACATGAGCCATGAAACTTGCAATGCTTGAACGTTGACGAGACATTTGGCACAACCCTTGAGGAGATGAGGGTGGGCACAAGGCAACGATGTGGCAGACTTGACGAAGTTGCCCTAGGAACTTAATGCACATCATTCTTGCGTCTTTATTGAATGAGGTATTGCAGTTGAGCCTTGAGGGCAAGTTAGGGTTGCCAAGGCTTCATGAATGAGTGCTCATGACTCTTCCGATCATTTTGTTCAGCTAGTGTTGGCCTACCGCATAGGGTTTCTCCTTTCCCTGCCCATGCGCAGCCCTACGCTTTAGCAGTGGATTTAGGCATGTCATCATGATAGAAGCAAGCCTGCAATCAGAGAGTTTTAAAACACATCTAGAACTGTACAACAGTTCATAGACAACATTTTACCAATCTGCAACGTCTTCTACAGACGATGAAATTTGTGCATAGTCACGACTTCATTCACAATGATCTACACACTGGAAATATTCTACTACATTTTGGCAAGTGAGGAGTGTACACTCGAATCACAGGCTGGGGACAAATTACACCATCAAACACGTTGGCAACATTTCCCAAGCTGCCAAATCTCACTCTCAAACTAGAGCTCAATTCGAGCGAGATTATCGATGGATTGCCCTTGAAAATATCAGTACCAATCCTCCTTCTTTCCCCAGGTCATCTGATATATATATACTCTCTCATATATTCTTAGACGCTTGGTTGCGTGTATTCTAGAGCCCTCTGAGGTTCTCAAGCGTGAATTTTTGCGAAATGTAAACATAATCTTGCCAGTGGAAAATTCTCCAAACCCTTAGATAGGCCTAAAGTATGGGATTTAAGCCTTTGTTTGAATGGAGCCCATAATGTTGGCTATCATGTTGTAACCAAATCTGGCTTGAGGCTATTGATGATTAGACCAGTAACAATAATTTTTTGTCATTAATGGTGTGCAATGTGTCGTAATATTTCAAACTAGATCTTTAATCATATTTTTAGCTACGGCTTTAAAGTTCTTCAAGTTACGGTTTTAAAGTATTTCAAGTTGGAACGCTGAAATCCTCTAAACCATCTCTCTTTTCTAAGTGGTAAGAATTGTTTCATTAAAGTTTGTTGTTTTTCTTTTCTGGTATGTAAGATATTGCTCTTGACTAGAATGCACAGCAGCCTAATGATCCTTTGCTTAATCATGCATTGGCACAACAAATTTACAAAGAGGAAGAGATTCGGGTGGCTCAAGGAGATCTTAGTTCTTTGGCTGCATCCCAAGAAGACAAATCATAACTTCAAGGGGAGCCACTGGATTATAGGCAATGCAGACAGCTATGCCCAAATCACTTTGTATGCAATACATTATTTTGAGTTAGTGGAAATGCCAAGGCTTTTGCTCCCTTGAAAGTTTTAGATTTGCAACACACTGTCCTTGCAAGAAATATCCTTTCAAGATTTATCCAAGTGTACAGATCGCCACCAAATAATAATCAAGTGGCAATTTACTTTGTGCAACAATGCTATTGTTATTATGTATTGTGGCTCAAAGTAGATTGGAACAATCGTCCCACTATAGGAGGCATCAGCAAAGGATGCCCAGCCGAGAAGATTCATGCACGGGAAGCGAATCAAGAAGATCCTCCTCGCAAGAGAGGTTACACATATTTGCCCGAAGAAATTGCAGTCATTGAGTAGCTCACAACTCAAGGCGTGGATTTGGCAAGTCAAGGAGAGACCCTAGCCATGCTGTGCGCTCGTATAATAGAGCTAGAAAGAAAGTTGGCATGGTACAAGGCAAGATATGGGCCTGTTATCGAATAAGAGATAGGCAATGCGGGTCCAAGTGATTCCTTCGGCAATTAAAAATTTTGTGTATTCAATCTTTTAGGGGATCCAACCCATTATTTAAATTAAATCTCCCAAACAATATTAAGCTCTTTTCGTATCTTAAATCTCAAGGTTTGTAACTAAAACCTCTTTTTGATATTTAAATCTCTATTTGTTGGAACAAATGAACATGTGGAATGTTGTTGCAATTGTGTAAGTTTTGTTCTCTCTCCCTACCTCTTTCTAACAATGATAGAAAGAAGATGGAGAGAAAGAGAGACAATGAGAGAGGATGAGAGAGAGAGAGAGAGAGAGAGAGAGAGAGAGAGAGAGAGAGTGCTTGTAGGGTTTTGAGAAAGATCTTGGAAACATGCACATTCTTTTGTGCCTTCACCTTGCTACCCTAGCCCTTATAGGCAGGCCTTGTGATTTTATCACTTGTTTTTGTAAACACACACACACACACACACACACACACACACACACACACACACACACACACACACATGATGACTTGCTTGCGTGGTGGCTCTAGGCCTCGCTCTAGCTGTCGTCCGCAGCTTGCGATAAAAAAAATGCATTTAAAAAAAATAGTTTTTCTTAGAAAAGAGAGGTTCTCACCACTTCCTTCAAAAGAAAAAGACAAAACAAAGGTCTCACGAATAGGACCGAGTCGCTGGTTAGTGGACAAGATAATGCTTAACTTTGAGCCAAAATAACCATTGAGGGTTGAGTAGAATTTGTTTTTAAGTGAATCAATTTTTATATATAAAAAAAAGCTTTGAGAAGAGTGCAAACAATTCAACTACAAAAATGATGCTTGACTTAATGTTGAGCTACATAGAATTCAAAATAGCCTATTCAAGAGGAGTACAAATATGAAGAAAGTTTTGCATTATTCTTTGCTTCAAAACAACTTGTGCGACTCCGCACCACTGCAAATTGCATTTCATGAGAGCTCTTGAGGCATCTATTTGGAGCACATTTTCTATTTAAGTTTGCATGGATTGCATTGTGATTGAGCATGCTATTTTTAGAGCCTGTTTTGAATGGAAAAACTGTCATAGCATTAAAAATTGAGCATCATTTTTATAGTCATTGACCTATGGACCAAAACGTGCAAATAGATCTACTTTCAAGTGAGCTCTGTGTGTGTGTGTGTGTGTAATGGTATTGGCCTATTAACTTGAGAGTAGCGGAAATTAATGAGGATACTTTTAAATTGCTTTGTGAGCATAGCAGGTGAACATAGTTGAAGATAACAACATAAACATAGCAATTAGTTAACTTGGCATGAACAATACTTTTGCAAGAGAGAGAATTTAGAGAACATGACAACAATTGAGGACCGGATTTATGTGGAGCCGGTCTTCCCTCCAATAGGCATTTGTATTATAATTTCTCCAATTTAAGAGAGACTTGTTAAAATACAATCTTTGTGTTCCTTGTGACCTAGGTGATGCAATGAAGATGGAAAGCTTCATGCATCACAAGAATAACATAAAATTTGAAAAAAGCTGTAACTATCCCAAGCCTCAGTCCCAAGACCTCAAACACCTTCAAAGGTGGAGAGAACTATAACAAGGAATGAGGGTAGGGAAGAGGAAGAAGAAACATTTCTTAGGAGAAAGAACTAGTTCCTCACTTATCTCATAACTCTTCTTGCTAGCATACTTATAGCATAGTAATGAAGATGGAGAAGATGGCCAGCTTAAGCATTGAAGCATGGCTCTTGGTTGGATTTGCACTCCATAGCCAAGAGTGTTGGTGTAGGCTCTCCACCTCTACTTGCTTGGAGAAGGAGAGGGAGCTCTTGCACTTTGCACAATGCATAATGAGAGTGTGTGTGGGAGAGTATACCCCCTAAGCAACCCCCTAGATTGCTTTGGGTGAATCCCCCCTTGTAGCTCATGCTTGAAGCTCATTGGACCCCTCCAAGCCTAGCCAATCACAAGCAGGAGGCATTACAAGCAACAAGGGTAGCCTTGGGACAAGTGTCCCCCTTTCCCCTTTGAGAGAGAGGACTTGATAAATGAAAAGATAATTAATTAATTCTCCTAAATTATCAGCGGACCCATTGGGTGGCCAACCAATAGGCTTCAGGTACACCATGAGGGCAACATGAGGAGGAGCTTGACAAGTGTCCCTTTTGCTTTCTTTGTACTAGGCATGCCTTGTGTGAGTGTGTGTGAGTGTTCTCTCTCATCCCCCCTCAGGTAGGGCTCGCCCCCTCCTTGTAGGGATTAGATTTGACTTTTGCACACCTCAATCCACTCAACCTTGGCCTTGATTCCCACAATAAGCTTGGCCCTTAAGCACTTCAAGCTTGGGTTGGGTTCTCACCTCAAGTACAACCCTACCATCTCAAGCATGACAAGCACCTCAAGTATCTCAATCATCAAGCACCTCAGTCATCAAACATGACAAGCACCTCAAGCACCTTAAGCTTAGGCCGGGTTCCCACCTCAAGCTTAGCCCTAGCTTACCTAAGGTCAAAGGACTTTTACACTAACTATGGGAGGTCTTCAATGAAGCTAGCGCTAAGGTTTTATGCTCCATTGTTTAACCTTGCTCTTTGATAGACCATCTCTCATTTGGGCCCCTTTACCATTGGTCCCCTGTTGAGATAGACCTACAAGCACATGTCTACATCTTAACCCTTGTTCCCGTTTATTCTCCCACATTTAATGATCAGTTTAATATGAGAAAATCATTTGGGGTTGGTTAGACATTACCTCTCTCTTGAAATCATAGTCGTCCTCGACTGTGAGGTAGAAGAGATAAAGCCTTAGTCATTAGTCAATCTTACTTAGCGGGTAGAGGATCATTTTTTGACCCTACGACTTATTTCCAAGAAGAATGACTAATCCATTTGATGCTTGGGAGACATAGCTGCCGCAAGCATGTCTGCTCTTTAATCCATTTCATTCTCCCAAAGTAGAGTGACAAATTCTACTTGGCGTTTGAGAGACGTCGTCATCACAAACATGATTCTAAGCGTGCATACTATTTAAATTTGTACACAATTGAAAAGAGAACTAGTCTTATAAGACAAAAACATGGGTTATTTAAGAGAAACTTGTATAGTTTCTTACTCTAATGTAGCATTGTAAGCATTGACAAGGTTCATACTATCCTTAAGTTGTATTCCTTACATCCATCTAGCATCTTCAAAAGGATAATTTTTGAACTTAATAAGATACCGTTGGATAATCTTACCATGTCATAGTACCTTGTCTTCATGCCGAAGGATAGATTCGGGTTGTAGCACCTCTTCTTGGTCTTCAACTTCGGGAGGGTCTTTGCTAATTGGTTCACTTGGTGGCTCTCCTTTGTAGGGCTTAAGTAGGCTCACATGAAAGGCATTGTGTATGAGCCAATGCTTGGGCAACTTGAGTTGGTAAGCCATCTTGTTAACTGAGTCAACGTCAATTAACAGAAGCTGCTAAAGACCAAAGACGTATGGATGCACATCGAAGATCAAAGTGAAGAAACAGTAAAGATTGGAGTTACACATTTATCACATGTTTTCTCAAAATGGTCACGTATTGTAAATTCCCGATTTATTTCAAGCCATTGTAATATTTTAATGTGTTACGGGCTCAATGGGAGTTCCAAGTTGTAAAGAACAGGTTAGTTACTGTGCCTAGGGTGCAGATACAATAAGTGTGGAGCCTCAAAGGTTTTCGGCGCTAGACATTACACTTTTAGACCTTGGCTAAGGTATAAAAGCCAACTTAGTAAAGATTTTATTAAGTTTTTGGATAAGAAATACACAGCATGAGCTAACGGCTCTCACTTCTCTCCCTCTCGTGCTTCCTACTCCCTCTCCGGTTGTCACATTGCGATTGTGTTTGTTGCATTACAACCGCAGGTAAGAGCTCTTCGCATTGACGTAAGCAGTTCACACTATTTTATAGCTTTTGGTGTCACCGACTCGTGGCCTAATTTCATTGTAAGTAGGAACATGTTTAAATCAAAAACTAAGCATAGGTGGGGTATTGGGGCATCCTTGCTAAGCATTTAGATGCATTGTGGGTCGAAAACGACTAGGTCAAAAATCCATTGCTGTTAATAATTGTGATTTTGGAACTTGACCTAAAGTGGGGTTTGAGACCATAAGCATGTGTGCTTAGGTCTTATAAACTTGTCCTAGAAGTTTCATTACGTTTGGATGTCATTTGATGCTGTAATGGATATGATTTGTTTGCCGATGAGCGATTGGCTTTTGGTGATTTCAGTCACTTGAGTGTAGCTTGAGTTAGATGCAAGTTGTTAGTTGTTTTCCGAGAGATTGACAACCTCTTGTATCCTCTATGCACTAGTCGAGTCAGCTTCGTCCCATGGTTTGACAAATTAATCGTGGTTCTCGCTAATACTGCAATAAGATAGGATGGTGAGGTTAGACATGCGTCCCACATTTGGCGCCGTTACCGAGGACAAATAGACGTAAATTAGGGAAAAGACGAGCGTCTTGTGTAGTTGTCCATTAAATTCCTCTAGGTTCACCTAGAGTAAAACTTTCTTTTTAAAAACCGCATAGCTTAAGATTGGCGTCTTTTGCTGTGTAGAGGTAGCTTGGAGGTCAGTTGTACTTTCCGAGTGCCTTTAGGATTGTAGGATTGTAAAGATAGAGTAGGATTTTGTGATTGATTGGTAGACGAGACAAGTCTTAAGATCAATGCTCAGGAAACCATAAAAAACAATAAAACTAGTGTTTGTGGACACTTTCCACAATCCCTTTGCATGAGAGTCCAGGAGTAGGGTAAGTAGGATCCGAGGTGGATTTCAAAACATTGCTCTCTCTGAAAGAATCAAGTGTGACTTGTTATTGGAAGTTGCAGAATTTCAGGTTTACGGCTAGAAATAGCACGAAAAGACTCCAAATCACTCAATCCGACTGGAGAGTAACCTTATAAGTTGTATGAACCAGTGGGTAAGCTCAAGGACATTTTGAGGTAAAATTTTCAAGAGTTGGCCAAAACTGAGATTATTTATTTTTTCCTGATATTTTAGGCCAAATTAAGTTTTGACTTGATTCATAGGCTCAAAATAGATCATGAAAAGACTGTCCAGTGAAAAAGTTTTAAAAAGTGTTAGTTTTGGGCCTAAAGTTAATAATTGTGATTATTAACTTTTAGCTCAGATTTGACCAAGGTTCATACCAGTGATTCATTACATATGCACAAACAACTTTTGTAAAGGCACAAAAGATTTGGATCACCAAACTGACAAAAAACTTGGTAAAAACTAAAGTTTGTACTGACTTTTTGAGTCTTGATTGTAAATTTGGGAAAAATTTGTCCAAACTTTATGAAATTTGATTCATAGGCTTATATTGATGTGATAAACATGTGTACATGATCACTTGATCAAAAAGATGAAAAAATTTATCAGTTGTAAATAACCGTGATTATTTACATGTGCTCCATTTTTCAACTTTTTTGACCAAGTAAGCATACCACTAGTTTAACCATGTTGTAATAAGCCCACACACCAAATTTGGTAAGAGTTGGATCATTGGATTGAAAATTGTGACTAAATTTGCAAAGTCAGTCTCTGCGGACAAAAATTGATGACCATTTGACCAAAACCTGTCCAAACTTGATGAAACTTACCTAGAGACCTTAACTTGAGGTGCTTAACAAATCTGTGTCAAGATTGGAACAAAAACTTGCAAAAATTAAGCAGAAGTAAATAATTATGATTATTTACATCTGCTCCAAAAATTGACAATCTTGCATATTTGGACATACCACAAGGTCAAGCACATCAAGTAGACCTCACAAATCCATTTTGGTGAAATTTGGATCACAAAAGTGAGACTTAACCCAGATTCTTGAAATTAGAGTTTGCGGACACGAAATAGTTGATGAACTTGATGAATCTTGTTCAAATTAAGTTTTAACTTGATTCATAGACTCAAAATGGATAATAAAAAGACTCTTTAGGGACAAAGTTGAAAAAATTGTTCATTTTAGGTCAAAAGTTAATAATCATGATTATTAACTTTTGGCTCAAAACTGATCAAGGTTGATACCAGAGACTCTATGCATGATTGCAAACATCTTTTGTGAAGGCTCATAGAGTTTGGATCACAAAACAGGCTAAAAACTTGGTAAAAACTGAAATTTGTATTGACTGTTGAGAAATTGAGTCTGACTTGATGAATCTTGTTCAAATTAAGTTTTAACTTGACTCATAGACTCAAAATAAATCATAAAAAGTTGTTTATTTTAGGTCAAAAGTTAATAATCGTGATTATTAACTTTTGGCTCAAAACTGATCAAGGTTGATACCATAGACTCTAAGCATGATTGCAAACATCTTTTGTGAAGGCTCATGAAGTTTGGATCACAAAACAGACCAAAACCTTGATAAAAACTGAAATCTGTACTGAATGTCGAGAACTTGAGTGTGACTTGGTAAATCTTGTTCAAATTTAGTGAAACTTGACTCATAGGCTTATCTTGATGTGTTAAACAAGTGTACATGCTCAGATGACCAAAAATTATCAAAAGTAAATAATCATGATTCTTTACTTTTGAAAAAAAAAAAGATGTAAATAATCGCGATTATTTACATTTGCTCTAGAATTGAGAAACTTTTCACAGTTGAGTATACCACAGGGTCAAGCACATCAAGTAGACTCCACAAATCAATTTGGTGAAATTTGGATCACAAATTTGAGACTTAAGCCAGATTCTTTGAATTAGAGTCTGCGGACACTAAACAATTGATAACTTGGACAAATCTTGATCAAACTCAACTAAACTTGTCCAGAGACCACAACAAGGTAATTACTTGGCAAAACAAGCCTAAAAAGAGTAGAAACTGAGAAAATTAAATAATCGAGATTATTTACTTTTGAGCCCAAGAAACAAGATTTTGGACTTTTGAGTTTGTACAGTGCTAGAAAAACATAAGACAAGGACATTGGTCAATTTTGGGTTCCGTCGGATCCAAATTGGTACCTGTTAACTCAGTTTCAAGTTGCAGATTAGTCCTTTAGCTCCTTGCAAGGATAGAATTTGGAAATCTCATTTGTTGACTCACTTCGCTCAGATTGAAGAACTAGGTTGCAGGCAAAGAATTGGGCGCTTGACAAGAACTAAATTCAAGTCAAGTGGAAAAAAATGGATAACAATCTAATCTGTAGGTTAGGTTATTCAAGGCCTAGATTTTCATCATTTCAAGGGCTGCAATTAATTCTGACACTTTCGAGCTAGAGTTAATCAACTCTTGTGAGTCTAAGAGAAATTAATTGCCAAAAGTACTTTGGCAATAGTAGTCTTATCAAACCCGAGACGAATTTTTTTTGCTAATCAATACCAAAATCTGCTAGGAGACCAAATCTGATAGGAGACAATTTTTACAGAACCAGTGGACATGGACTCATCTCGAGTTGAGAGTTCAAGTACAACAGAGAAAGCTAGTAGCAGTGGTAACATAGGTACAAGTGCAACATAGCAGATTTTACAACTATATGGCTACAATGGAGACAAAGTCTTATATGCACATTCAGAAGGCCATAAATATTTAATGAGCAGCAAAAGCAGCACAGGAGCCAAGATCTTATTGATAAGAGTAAAGCCAGATTTAGAGAGCTCCCAGATGTTCACAGAATTCAATGGAGTGAGGTATTGCAAGCTTAAAGATGAAGTGCAGATAGAAGTTCAGATAGTCAACCCAAGTGTTTATCCAGAAATCTGCACAAGCCAACAAAACATACAGTTGGTGCATATGCAATCAGGGTCTTTGTACATGGATTACAGTGGTCACATCTATAGTTGAGAGCCAGAAATGCAAGATCCAACAGATCAACCAATAGAAGCAAGTCTAATTGGGGAACCGAGCCAAAGACGGTACAAAGGTCAAGATGAAGCATTCTACAACTTGATGCTTAATGTTTTAAAACAAGATGCCAACAACTTGGCCAACATAGAAGCAGAAACTTCTCAGCTAGAGCTTGACATGATAGAGCCACTTGAAATACCACCGGTCATGGCGTATTTCTCAGATTGTGGACAAAAAGGTGGACATTTTGTTGAAGATTGTCCAAGAAATCCTGACAACAGGGATACTTCAACCGCCAAGCAAGGTACATAGCAAATTGGAAATCCGAATCGCGATGTAAGTGCATTTAACTTGTCACTTATCATGCAATCGGGGATGATTTTGCACCATTAGAAGCACCAGTAAAAGCATTGCAAGTTCAAAATGAGCATAAGGATGCACAGGCACCTGAAAAGCTTAAAATTGATTCTTTGAACAACAAATTCTTGCATGAATTTAGTAAAGGTGTCGAGATATCACCAAAGGTTGAAAAGACTGTTAAGTTTGCAAATGATTTTGCATCCACTGTCACAAGTGTGCAATCATTCACGGGTCTAAGGGACACATCAAACACAATGATGTTTGCGTTGTATGGTACACATAATTCATATGCACACTATGTAGACCAAAAAGGAAAACTGTACAAAAAGGATCAGCCAGTGATTGAATGGCCCACATACCAGCTCATAGAAGTGCGTCTATTGATAGATCATGAAGGATGATTCATTTAAGAGGAAATAATATATTATAGCCCATCCTCTCTAGAGTTGAAGGATATTACCCGAGTGAACCCAGAAATCTGTCCAGAGCCAAATTCTCTTCCATTAGAAATCAAGCTTTCATGTTGTGACCAAACGAGCATATACTTCGACCAAAACAGTCATAGATATAGACGAGAGTCTAGCATCTATGATGCCTTGGGTCTTGAAACCACAGAAGCTCATATCATAGGAGACCCATGGGATATAAAATATAAGGGTAAAGATAATGCTATCTACAACTTGACTTGGGGAATAATTTGTCATGTTTCACGGAGATACATAGGAAACTATATAGAAGGCTTACAAATGCCAAACATCAACAGTGCTACCCAAGGTGTGCCTTCACAATCCCAAAAGGTGAGACTCAACCAGAGCCAAACAGTTTTGAGCTCTCACAATAAAGCAAGCTATAGTGATCACCCTAGGAAGGGGGGAGCTGCAAATTCATCAAGCTCATCTCTAGTACCAAAAAATGCTACACCAGTTAGAAGCCCAAGAACTTCTAGCCAGCAGACCCCTTCAAAGCAGAAACCATTGAAAGATCATATGGTTGTTGGAAGTTTTCCATTGATCCAGAAACCATCAAAATCTGCAGAAAACTTCTTCTATGAAGATCATCGGGGACAAAAGTTTCAGCTGATCTCCACAAGTCAAAGTCAAAAGCCGAGAAATACCATAGTGTTCAAACAATTGCATGAGACCAAGCTCGCATATGCATATCGAGATGCAAATGGCAATGATTCTTAGTAGATTCATGGCCTTGTACAAGCCCCTAGGGATGCTAAACCTAAAGTAAAGGACTATCTGAAGATGATGCAAAGCCTCAAGTTTCCAGAACAGGTGACAAATAAATCAAGATCAACGAAAGCTAAAGTCTAGAAAGATACACAAAGGTCACCACCAAAATCTCCTCTGAAGAAACAGATTCTGCCAGACAGTACAATGGACCTTTTAAGGTGAAAGGTTACTCAAATGCAGGAGGACAATGCTCAACAATTGCAAAAAAATGCAGTATCATAGTCATACGAGTCAACATCAATGGAAGCAGGTGATCTAGACAAAGCCAATGTAGAGAAAGTTCAACCCACGGACACTACCACCAAAAAAGCACTCAATACAGAAAGAAATCCTGAGACGATAAAGTGCAACATTGTTGGTGAGAATGAAGAAAAGCTATCAAAAGAAGTAAAGCTAGATTTTTAGCTAGATAAGAACCTCATGTCCTTTTGCACTTGGAAAAGATGTGGTCAACCACAACTGGAAGATGCTCCTGAATTTGTGAGCATATCAAGAAACAAACGAGCAGAGTGCTAGGGAATCATCTCCACCACCATTGAAGTAATTTCACAGATCATCACAACTCAATTCCACGTGATCACAGCAAAAGATATGCCAGAAGACATCATAATGGGAATTCCAATGACCAAGAAGATGTTAGAGATACAGAATTCAAATATGACGGAGTCATCACAGACATCAAAGAATGAAGACCAAGACTGGTCACCCGTGGACAACAAAGAATGAAGACCAAGACTGGTCACCCATGGACAACAATACAAAATCCTCAAGCAGAATTAGAATGGAGACTGATGCCAAAGCAATGCTTATTGAAGAGGATTCATCTCCATTGAACAAAACTTCAGAAGAGATTAAAACAAATCAGGCAATATCAAGTGCATATCAAATAGAGCAAAGAACAACCATAGAAGCTATTGAGCAGAGAATGCCACCAAAGCAAGAAGTTAAGAAGAACAAAGGTCCAGACAACCAAGAAGCAATAGGAATTCCAAAGGTCAATCATTCATTGCTAGTTGAATTAGCTGATGTTAGTCATCTGATGTTAGTCAGATTGGAAAACAAAGTCTCAAGTCACCCTCCATAGAGACACAATTAGATCAAGATGAGACCATGGCAAAAGCTGGACAAAGATCTTCAATTCCAAATTTAGAATTGCAGAAGTCACAAGGATCAAAGAAAAATCTTGCAAAAAAAGGTAAAGCTAAAGTGGAATCTCTACCGATTAGCAAAGAAGGTGTGACAGCATATGCCTCTACATCAAAGAACCCTCATGAATCAGCTTCTTCAAACAAGTCAGGCTTTCAAAACTTCAAGTCAATTGCTGACCCAACTAAAACCAATAAGGAGACACCCAAAAAAACAAAGATATATCAACCAAAGTACTCAAGAAAGCAAAGGAAATTCAAGCAAGTGTTTGTTCAGAGCAATTTAGTCAAAATCACTGATTTGGTTTGGATTAGAGACAAGAAATCAACACAGAAAGACAAACACATGGGATGGATAACATCACAATGGAGCTTAAAAGAACAAGAGTACTATAGAGGTAACAGACAGATATGGGTTCCAAAACCATAGGTTAGAGCATATGAAGTGAACTCAAGACCCTCCCAAGACAGAAGGCCCACAAGGTATCAACCGTGACAATATCATAGGATACCTAAGAAGCAGGTATACAACAGAACCACATTGAAAGATATTAAAGTCAACCACAACTCTCAAGAGAATACAGAAAAAATATGGATCTCAAGGAATGTTCCTCTTGGACAAGGACTCTATACATGCTACACAAAGATTTGGCTAGCAGTCAACCAAAATCCAGCTACAACTGAGCTACAACTACACCAGACCTGCATGGAGATATCAAGAGCTCAGCTAGACTTAAAGCTAAGCAAGGTCAACAATGGAGATACAAAGGTCATCAAGAGATTTGGATTCCTAAGTCTTCCAATGCTCCTAGTCAAAAGCCAGATGCCGATAGCCAATAGAGGCCTACAACAACATCAAAGGCTTCTATCAACAGGCCTACTTGGAGAATCAAACGGATAATGGAGTCTTCACAATCAAAGAAGGACAACCCAACCAACAAGAATTCAGATTCAAAGATGATAAAACAGGTATGGCAAAAGAAACCTTCAATGCCAACTTGGTCCTTTAGTAATCCTCAAGCTTACTTTTCCCTGAAGAAATCTTTGTAGTAAGCACAAGAATGTAAAAAGTCAAGTCTCCAGGGTGCAAAAAACACTCTTTAGCATAGTCAAAGTTGGACTGCTGAGCCATAAAATGAGCAAAGCATTAGACCCAAAGCTTCAAGTCATATTAAACTCTGTGCTCAGAGTCGTAGTTATTAGGCTTCCTGGGGCAATCACTTATCAAAAGATCCCTATATCACGTGCGTTCAAGAGGTAATTAATAATACCCCAATATACATACTATACTTACACTGTGAGCCTATTTGAAAAACCCCCACCCCCCTCTAATGCATACATAAAAGTATTTATTTTGGTCTTTTAATAATCCTCTCTAGTTAACTCACGTGATATCATACACATTCTAAAAAGTGACCGCCCCGGGTTAGGCTTACGCTCAAGCTGGAAGAGTTGAGCATATCTAAATCGTGTTGCTCGTGCTGGATGAGATGAGCATAAGAGTGGAAGTCTATTAACTTACAAATGGTGTAGTGACGTAGAGTCCAACACTCACGCACAATGCACGATAAGATGAGAGCACATATCCTCGTCAACAAAAACCATTCTTAAAGGGGTGCTAGCTTGCAAAGCCATGTCATATGCTTTTATAGCTACACCATCTTTCTGAAGAACCCCTCAAAATCTTTCTTGCACAGCATATCGTTCTCCATGCATTTTTTGTGTATGCATAAATAGGATGTCCCATTATTGGACATATGCATTAGACACTCTTTTTTGCTTCCACCTATGCACCTTGAGTGGACTACAATAGGCAAACCAATGTTCCATCATGCTACCCTCTCATATTTGCTGCCTCTTTAATTCCATATCTATCAGCAAATAATCCCTTGAGTACTTAATTAATATTTTCTATGCTAATAAGTACTCCAATAATGCGCATATCCCAAAGGTACTTTTTTCCCAATGGGTTTTTTCCCTTTGGTCATTTAGGTATTAGACCCTAATTTAAAACCTTATCATTCTACTTCCCTTGTACATACTTTTCATCAATAAACAACAACCTCATCATTATGCTATTAAAATGGACAAATGCAACATCATCTCTCAAAATCGACTATTCAGACCAATGAAGATGCTGTAGCAAATTGAACCTCATCAACAAATCCAACAACAAAATGAAGATCAGCCCATCAACAACCAATCAAAACCTTCCATAGCCTCCACGGACACCTTTCAACAGTGCCCGAGGACGGGCACTAAAATCGGAAGGGGGGAATGTTAACTAAGTCAATGTCAGTTAACACAAGCTGCTAAAGACCAAAGACGTACGGATGCACATCAAAGATCAAAGTGAAGAAGCAATAAAGAATGGAGTTACACATTTATCACATGTTTTCCCAAAATGGTCAAGTATTGTAAATTCCCGATTTATTTCAAGCCATTGTAATATTTTAATGTGTTACGGGCTTAATGGAGTTCCAAGTTGTAAAGAACAGGATAGTTACTGTGCCTAGGGTGCATATACAATAAGTGTGGAGCCTCAAAGGTCTTGGGCGCTGAACATTACACTTTTAGACCTTGGCTAAGGTATAAAAGCCAACTTTGTCAAGATTTTATTAAGTTTTTGCATAAGAAATACACAGTGTGAGCTAATAACGATGCTCACTTCTCTCCTTCTTGTGCTTCCTACTCCCTCTCCATTTGTCACATTGGGATTGTGTTTGTTGCATTGCAACCGCAGGTAAGAGCTCTTCGCATTAACGTAAGCAGTTAACAATATTTTGTAGCTTTTGGCGTCGCCGATCCGCGGCCTAATTTCATCATAACTAGGAACATGTTTAAATCAAAAACTAAGCATAGGTGGGGTATTGGGGCATCATTGCTAAGCATTTAGATGCATTGTGGATCGAAAACGACTAGGTCAAAAATCCACTGCTGTTAATAATTGCGATTTTGGAACTTGACCTAAAGTGGGGTTTGAGACCATAAGCATGTGTGCTTAGGTCTTATAAACTTGTCCTAGAAGTTTCATTACGTTTGGATGTCATTTGATGCTGTAATGGATGTGATTTGTTTGCCGATGAGCGATTGGCTTTTGGTGATTTCAGTCACTTGAGTGTAGCTTGAGTTAGATGCAAGTTGTTAGTTGTTTTCGGAGAGATTGACAACCTCTTGTAGCCTCTATGCACTAGTCGAGTCAGCTTTGTCCCATGGTTTGACAAATCAATCGTGGTTCTCGCTAATACTACAATAAGATAGGATGGTGAGGTTAGACATGCATCCCACAAGTCTCATTGATGGGATTCAAGATTTGGAAAGGACCATAGTATCTTTTTGCTAGCTTAGCATAATACTTTTGATGGCCCGTAGGATTTTGTCCCATGGTTTTCCTTAATCGAGCCTTAGGAAACTTAAGCAAGACCCAATCATTTTCTTTAAATGTTAAGGCCCTTATGTGCTTGTCAGCAACAACTTTTTGCCTTTGTTGAGATATGGATATAGCCTCCTTAATCTTTTGAAAATATTCTTGTAGGTCATGGCTATACTCGTCGGCGGCGAAGATCTTCCTATGTACTTTGAGAGTGGCAAGGGACTTTTAGGTCTTCCCTCAATGATCTCAAAAGGTGCTTTTCCCGTAGAAGTATGTACAATATTATTGTAGGCATACTCTACAAGAGGTGAGTACTTTTCCTATTGTGAGTGTTGATCTACTTTGATAACATAAGTCTTAAATAGATCGAGTATTACAAGATTGACTATCTCACTTTGGCCATCCGTTTGTGGATGATAGGCCAAAGAGAAATTCAATCTTGTTCCTAGATTTTCAAAGAGACCTTTCCAGAAATTATTGGTCATTCTAGGATCTCTATCGGACACAATGGATGCTGGTAATCCATGGTGTTTGAAACTTTGTGATATGAATAAAGTGGGCTTACTTGCTAAATCTATTGACTATTGTCCACATTCCCATATTCCCATGGATAGACTTGGAAAATCTAAAGATGAAATCCCTGGATATACTCTCCCATGGTGAATTTGGGATAGGCAATGGCTGGAGCAATCCAGGTTTCTTCCCTCTATCGTATTTGGTCTTTTCGCATACTATGTATTTTGAAACATACTCTTGTATGTCCACTTTCATGGTAGGCCAATAGAAATACGTCTATACCCTCAAAGAGTAGGTTGAATACCTCTATGCCCCGCATAGGGAGGAGCATGGATTCATACATAACTTTCGCACGAAGGGAATGGGTAACACATAGCCTATTTCCATGGAGAAGATAACCATCCTGCAAGGTGAATGGTTCCTCTTTATTCCCCAAATCAAGGGCTGACAATATGTCTCTAAAGTCAGGGTTAGTAGAGGATAGATCATTGTGAGTAGCTATAGACACCACATTAACTTTTGGTTGTCGTGAAAGTGCATCGGCCACTTGATTGTGATTACCAGCAATGTGAGAAATATGGAAATTAAATTGTGAAAGAAAATTTTCCCACCTCATTTGTTTGTTGGAAAGCTTGGTTTGCATCATGAAATACTTGAGACTTTGGTGGTCGGTTTGTAGGATAAATGGAGTCCCCAATAGGTAGTGCTTCCATGTGTCTAGGGCATGTAGAACTACTAAAAGCTCTTTCTCATAAATGCCCAAGACTTGTTCATCCGTATTGAGACTTCGGCTCTCATATGCTATGACATGCCCTTCTTGAAGCAAAACTGCTCCAGGGCAATCACCACAAGCATCACATTGGACCTCAAATGGCTTTGAGAGATCCAGAAGCATGAGGACTGGTTGGGAGGTAAGCTTCTCCTTGAGTTTATCAAAAGAATTTTGCTCCTTAGTAGTCCATTCATACTTAATGTTCTTCTTAGTTAAGTCATGTAGTGGTCCTACTATTTGAGAGAATTTTGGTATGAAGCATCTATAGTATGCGCACATACCAATAAAGCTTCTTAGCTCATGTGGATTCCTTGGATTAGGCCATGATTTTATTACCTCTAACTTTGATGGATCCATACGGATACCATCTCGAGAGATAATATGACTTAAGTATTGAATCTCTTGAAGGAAAAATTCACTTTTCTTTTGATTGAGAAAAAGCTTCTTCTCCCTTCATGCTTGAAATATCACTTGGAGATGTTGCTTGTGTTCCTCCAAGGAATTGGAGTAGATGATGATATCATCAAAGAATACTCCAGTGAATTTGCGTTAGGGTCTAAAAATTTTCTTCATTAATCGATTGAATGTAGCTGGTGCATTAGTCAAGCCAAAAGGTATGACTAGATATTCATAAAGGCCAAACGTTGTACGAAACGCGGTCTTTAGGATATCTTCATTCACTATCCTTATTTGATGGTAGCCACTTTTAAGGTCAAATCCTACTGAAGTAGGTAGAGCCTTGTAGCTTATCAAACAGACCTTCTACCCGAGGTACAGGAAATATGTTTTTGATAGTGATATGGTTTAGTGCACGATAGTGCACACACATACGGTGTGTACCATCTTTCTTTTGCACTAAAAGGATTGGAGAACAGAAGGGAGAGGAACTAGGCCTCACCATCCCTTTGTCTACCAATTCCTATACTTGATTTATGATCTCCTCTTGTTGAGATTGAGAGACTCAATAAGGAGGCTTGTTAGGTGGTGAGCTTCTTGGAAGGAGCTCAATGCGATGGTCATCATCCCCTCATTTTGGAGGTAAGTCCATAGGGATATCATCAATGAACACATCTTGGAATCCTTTTAGAAAATTAGACAAGTCTAACTCTTCTTGATTCCTACCATTTACATTTGATGAAACATTAGGATCTTTTAGAGACTCTTTGACAAAAATCATGTACGCAAAAACTGAGCTCTTCATTGACTTATCAAAAGCAGGAGGATTTACAAGTGGAATAGTGCGACCGCGCTCACTAGCATCTATATACATGGTCTTTGCCCTATAGGTGAAGTAGATTCTCCTTTCAGGGAACTTCATATTGGCAGCCATGCGATCAAACCATGTCACCCCTAGGATAGCATCCTCAAGTTGGAGAGGAGAGATGAAAAAGTCTTCTTTGTCGACATAGATTTGGACATGAAGCCTCAACTTCCCAATCAAGGGAGTAACGGAGGCTTGCTGTCCCTTGAAAGCTATGTCAGCCATTACTGTATCTCCCATCTCGATACCAATGTAATGGAATTGGCCTATTAACTTGAGAGTAGCGGAAATTAGTGAGAATACGTTTAAGAAATTACTTTGTGAACATAGAGGGTGAACATAGCTGAAGATAACAACATAAACATAGCAATTAGTTAACTTGGCATGAACAATATTTTTGCAAGAAAGAAAATCGAGAGAACATGACAACTGTTGAGGACCGAATTTATGTGGAGCCGGTCCTCCCTCCAATAGGCATTTGTATTATGATTTCTCCCATTAAGAGATACTTGGTTGTTACAATACAATTTTTGTGTTCCTTGTGACCTAGGTGATGCAATGAAGATGGAAAGCTTCATGCATCACAAACATAACATAAACTTTGAAGAAATCTTTAACTATCCAAAGCCTCAGTCCCAAGACCTCAAACACCTTCGAAGGTGGAGAGAGCTAGCAGGGAATGAGGGTAGGGAAGAGGAAGAAGAAACATTTCATAGGAGAAATAATTAGCTCCTCAATTATCTCCTCTTGCTAGCATACATAATAGCATAGTAATGAAGATGGCCAACTTAAGCATTGAAGCATGGCTCTTGGTTGGATCTGCACTCCATAGCCAAGAGTGTTTGTGTAGGCTCTCAACATCTACTTGCTTGGAGAAGGAGAGGAAGCTCTTGCACTTTGCACAATGCATAATGAGAGTGTGTGTGAGTGTGTGTGGGAGAGTATACCCCCTAAGAAATCCCGTGGCTTTCTTTGGTTGACCCCCCTTGTAGCTCATGCTTGAAGCTCATTGGACCCCTCCAGGCCTAGCCAATCACAGGCAGGAGGCATTACAAGCAACAAGGGTAGCCTTGGGATAAGTGTCCCCCTTTCCCCTTTGAGAGAGAGGACTTTATAAATGCAAATATAATTAATTAATTCTCTTAAATTATAATTGGACCCCTTGGGTGGCCAACCAATAGGCTTCATGCACACCATGAGGGCAACATGAGGAGGAACTTGACAAGGGTCCCCTTCGCTTTCTTTGTACTAGGCATGCCTTGTGTGAGTGTGTGTGTGTTCTCTCTCATCCCACCTCATGTAGGGATCGCCCCCTCATTGTAGGGATTAGATTTGACTTTTGCACACCTAAATCCACTCAACCTTGGCCTTGATTCTCACCACAAGGTTGGCCCTTAAGCACTTCGAGCTTGGGCTGGGTTCTCACCTCAAGTACAACCCTAGAATCTCAAGCATGACAATCACCTCAAGCATTTCAATCATCAAGCACCTCAAGAATTTCAATCATCAAGCACCTTAAGCACCTTACTCATCAAACACGACAAGCACCTCAAGCACCTTAAGCTTAGGCCTAAGCTTAGGCTGGGTTCCCACCTCAAGCTTAGCCCTAGCTTACCTAAGGTCAAAGGACTTTTACACTAACTATTGGAGGTCTTCAATGAAGCTAACCCTAAGGTATTATGTTCCATTGGTTAGCCATGCTCTTTGATACACCATCTCTCATTTGGGCCCCTTTACCATTGGCCCCGTGTTGAGATAAATCTACAAGCACATGTCTACATCTTAACCCTTGTTCCCATTTATTCTTCCACATTAAATGATCAGTTTAATATGAGAAAATCATTTGGGCTTTGGTTAGATAGTAGATTTTATGACACACACACTCTCTCTCTATCTATCTCTCTCTCTCTCTCTCTCTCTCTCTCTCTCTGTGTGTGTGTGTGTGTGTGTATGAATGCCATGTTTTCTATATGAAAGAGCAAGGGAGTGGACATCCATCGCATATGCTTTGACTGTGTGAGCAAATGAATATCATATTCATGCTTAGTCAAAATATTTGTACACCAAGATTGGATTTAAGTGGTTTATTTTTAGTGTTTGATTTAGATGATGAATGCTTTTATGCACTACAAATGGAGCTTCTTTGAAAATGAGCACTCACTCTTCTTTAATTTGTATGCCATACTTGCTACATGAGAGAAAATAGGTAGGCCTCACTTGTGTGCACATTGATTTTGATGATAGTGAGAGGTAAATGAGTTGCACAAAGTGTTTCTGACTTATGCATGATTTTAGTGCTTGGTTCGAATGTATATCCTTTAGAGCACTAAACATTGGAGTTTTTTGAAGAGTGGTGAAAAGATATGAGCTTCCATTGATTCAAGGATGGAGACAACATTGCAACATATTGCAATATTTGGCTATTTAAAGACATTTCATTTTATTTGATTTAAGCTATATATAATGCCTAGATCTTAGCTTGCTCTAAAATGATTTAAGTTATATATAATGCCTAGATCTTAGCTTTCTCTAAAATGATTTGTTTTCCCATTTGAGCTAGTGTTAGACAACTTTTTTGGAGCTTGAACATTGCAAAATCTGGCTTCCAAGATCCACTTCATTTTATTTAAAGTTGCATTATTTCTAGCTCATGGCTTGCTTTAAATTGCACATTTCATTTGAGCTAGTAATCAATCAAAGTTTGATCATGTATGAAAGGATTTGAGATTGCAAAAATTACTTGCTTAGAAGCATTTTCTCTCTTATTTTTTGATATGTATGCATACATTTGCTATCCATAGAGCATCATGTATGTAGCCAAATACAAATTTTCCCCCCCTAGGATTTTTTGCCTTTGGCAAATTTGGGCATGCTAGACCCTAGCTTTTATAATAAAGCTTTTGTGTGTTTTGATTTTTATTTTTGGAGCTTGTGATTGCTAATTCTTGCTTCAAAAATCTTGGTTTACAAATAAAAGAATCAAGTGGCCTCTAACCAATGAGTGGATGCTTGCTCAAAAGAGCACAAATAGGTGAACTCCTTCCATGACATTGCTCTTTTGTTTATCTCTACACTCCTTGCATGCTTGGATTAAGTGAATTTGCTTCTAGCTATGGTGCTTGTCATTCCAAATGCTAAGCATACACTAAAGGTTCAACACATGGATATATGAAAATTAAACTCATTAGAAATTTGGCTTTATTTGTGCTAACCATACATAATTCACCTTGACCTTAGGTTAATTTAGGATCATTGCTTGTTAGTCCTAGACTCCTAATGATTACCTTAATATTCCACTTATTTTTAACATGACCTAGAGCTATGACGAAGCTTTATTCCCTTAGTCCATTTTCCATAAGCATCTCTCATTATGGAAGCAATAACAAAATGCAAAAAATGAACAAACAAATTACAAGAAGTGTCCAAAAAGAGTTTTAAAATGCTACTAGACACATTGAAAATGAAATATTTATGTTATGTTTGTGTCTTTGTTAGGCCTCACACCTTGTTGTTACTTGGCAGGCAAGGGGAACCAACTTGGCTCAAGGCTCTAAACCAATGCCCTAGGTTGATAGGGGTTAGACATAGCCGTGATACGCTAGTAGACTTATGGAACACCTTTTTGAGGGTTCAAGGAGCCGAGAGTCATAAGTTGACTTGCCTTGGGGTGGTGACCTATGTGCTTTACTTTTTTCTATGAAATACTAAAAAATAAATATTCCATAAACTTTATCTAAAAGCTAGGTGACAATGTACTAATGGATTTAGGTGCTTCTTTATGATCCATAGACATAATAAACTTGGTTGGTGTATTAAGAATGATCATATGGTTTTGAAGCTCGTGGGTTTATGAATTGCATTAGTCTATGTTCATAATTGATTCATTAGGAAGAGGTTGGGGTCTACGAGGGCCTCTTTATTTGCCATGTGATTATGGAGGTTATTAACATTTTGACAAATACGTGCATGCCATATGTGCAAGAATGGTGGGTGTGTAAGAGAGGTGTAAGAGTGTTCAAAGGATGCACTTTTTTTTCCAAAAAAGAGGGTGGAATGGTTTATAATTTTTTGTGTTCCATAACTCCTACATACAATCTTCAATTTGAGCGGAGAGTATAGATCTATCATCTACAAGTCAAGCTCTTTCTGTAGATATGCTACAGGATATAGTTTTTCCCACTAGATTTCAAATTTCATTTTGAGGAGAAAATCTGAATTCAAATAAACTAGCCATTTTGCCTGTTTGAATTCAAAAATTGTCCTTTGATTGCTGCCTTAATACTATAGGTTTGACTCCCTTAAACTACCAAATAAAGAGGCCCTCCTAAAACCCATTCTCTTCCTAATGTGCTTTTGTTACATGCAAAAATCTAAAATTTTTAGTGGTTTAATCTTCATAAAGTTTAGGTGTTTTTTTGCTTTATGCTGTTTAGTTTTTGGCTATGACTGGCTATGGCTGGATCCATCTTTTGGAAGCAAAAAATCACTTTGCATGATTGATCATTGCACTTCATGCTATATTCCTTTTTGTTGGCCTTTGATGCTTATGCCTTGCTTTACATTTTGATATCTCAACATTACTCCAAGGGCATACTTTTTGTCATGTCACCATGTTGTGCTTCAACAGCCTACAAGGACGTGCACTAAATTAGGAGAGGGGGAATGTTAGTAGTAGCTAGCACTTCATCAATTGTGAGCAAGCACAAAGAATGTGCACCATAATACTTTCCATTTATTTTTCATGGATCATGGGCTCATTTGAGTTCTAAATTGTATAAGCTATAGTCTAAAGTGCTTAATTTAATCCCATTGTGAAAAGGCTTGGAGTTCATGCCTATGAAAGTAGCCCATGTTAAATGATAAGGAATTCTTGGGTGAGATTTTCTCTTCGTTGAGTGGATGGTCATGAGGCTCTTGGGCTTTCCATGACCACAAATCTCAAGAGGATACTGAAAAAAAACCAATTTCAAAGAATCTCCCTCTCGGACAAAGATTTTACAAAGGCTATACGAAGATTTGGAAACTAGTCAACCAAAGACCCAACTACAATTGAGGCAGACCTGCATGAAGATCTCAAGAGTTCAACAAGACCTAGAGCTAAGCAAAGTCAACAAAGGAGTTACACTGGTCATCAAGAGATTTGGATTCCTAAGTCTTCCGATGCTTCGAGTCAAAAATCAAATGCTGACAATGAACAAAGGCCTACAACAATATCGAAGGCTCCTTACAATAGGCCTAACTGGACAACCAAACCACCAATGGAGTCTTCACTATCAAAGAAGGACCACTCAACAAACAAAGCTGCAGATTCCAAGATAAAATAGGTATGGCAAAAGAAAACTTTAATGCCAACTTGGTCCTTCATAAATCCTCTTTTTGAGGATTCAAACTTAATTTTACCTGAAGAAATGTTTGTAGTAAGCTCAAGAATGTGAAAATTCAAGTCACCAGGCTGCAGAAAACACTCTTGGCATTGTCAAAGCTGGGCTGCTGACCCACAAAATGAGCAAAGTGTTAGTCCCAAAGCTTCAAGTCATATTAAAATTTGTGCTAAAAGTCATAGTTATTAGGCTTACGCTCAAGCTGGAAGAGTTGAGCATATGTAAGTCGTGTCTTTCATGCTGGATGAGATGAGTATACTAGTCAAAGTCTATTAACCTAATCATGGTGGAGTGATGTAGAGTCTAGCACTCACACATAGTGCAAAGTAAGATGAGAGCACATATCCTTGACAAAGAAACCCTTCTTAGAGGAGTGCCAACTGGTAAAGCCATGACATATGCTTTATAGCTACACCTTCTTTCTGAAGAACCCCTGAAATCTTGCTGGCACACAACATATTGTTTTTCCATCCATTTTTGTATATGCATATAGGAAGTCCCACCATTGGACATATGCATTAGACACTCTTTTTTGCTTTCACCTATGCACCTTGAGTGAACTACAACAGGAAAATCAATGTTCCATCATGCTACTCTTATATTTGTTACCCTCTTATTTCCATATCTATCAGAAAATAATCCCTTCAGTAGGTACTAATAAGTACTCCAATATTGTGCGCATCTCAAAGACACTTTTTTCCCACTGGGTTTTTTTCCTTTGGTCATCCACATATTATACCCTAAATTAGATCCTCATTATTCTACTTCTCTTGTGAATACTCTTAATAAATAAACAATAGCCTTGCCATTATGTTGCTACAACAAACAAATGCGACATCATCTCTCACATTTGAAACAAGTTTGGACCAATGAAAATGCTACAATAATGGAATGAAGCTCTTCAAAAATTCAACAACAAATGAGATAATCAGCTCATCAACAACCAATCAAAAACCTTCCATAGCCTCCACGCATACTTTTGAACAGTTCTCAAGGAATGTTAAACTGAGCCGATGTGAGTTAACAAAAGCTGCTAAAGATCGAAGGCATACAGATGCACATCAAAGATGAATACAAAGAAGCAGTGAAGATTGGAGTTACACATTTTTCACAATTTTCCAAAATGGCCATGTATAGTAGATTCCCAATTTATTCGAAGCCATTGCAATATTTGTAACGTGTTATGGGATCAATGGGAGTTTCAAGCTATAAAGAGTAGGTCAGTTAGTGTGCCTAGGTTGCATATTTAGTCAAATGTAGAGCCCTAAAGGCCTTGGATGCCCGAACATTTCATATTTGTACCCTAGGTATATAAGGCAATGTGTAAATGAAATTAGGGTTCTCAGCCTCATTTGTTGAGACCACTCTTCGGTGAGAGCTCATGAGATGTGTTGCTATGGAGTCCTTGAGCTTATCCTTGCTCATGTGACTTGATTAACAATAATCAAGGCTTTCTTCTCTTTCACTGTGTCTCTCTCATACTTCTTTTGATTGTTAATGAGGCTTTGATTAGCTAGATCGTAACTAATTAGTGGTTAATCCCGCTCTAATCTTGTGTGATTAACCTCTATTATTTGTGTGTACATGTGGATTTGATTGGAGTGAGGATGCTCAATAGATATATATGTGTGTTTGTGTGCTTGTGATTAGTGTGTTGCATGATAGGATTAGTGATGTGTGTGTCTTGCAATCATTAATGTGTGTGATTGGGTTGATTAGAGGTGAAGAGAAGTGGATGTTGAGATTGCCATACACTGTGGCTTAGCTCCTCCATAGGTCAAGAAGTGCACTTCATAGAGTTACCATGTGTGTTTCCATGATTAGCTCACTAATCAATGAGTGTTTCTATGCCCTAGCCAAGTAGCTCATTCCTCCGGATGGTACCCTCAACACTAAGATTATTTAATTATACATCTATCATCCAAAAATTTGACAGCAAGACCAAGTCTTGCAAGTGAATATATAAACAATAAGTTCTTTTTAATCTCTGGTACATTAAGTGCATCAACAAGTACAAAAGAACTAGCATTTACAAAACTTAGCACAATCTTTGAAACTCCCTTTATCGGACAGTAGGAAGAGGATGGGGTCTAGGAGGGCCTCTTTATTTTCCATGAGATTATGTAGGTGATTAATATTTTGATAAATAGATGCATGCCATTTATCCAAGAATGGTGGGTGTGTAAGAGAGGTGTAAGAGTGGTCAAAGGATGCACTTTTTCCCCCAAAAAATGAGGTGAATAATTTTATGATTGTTGTCCTTTTGTTACTCCTACATATGATCTTCAATGTGAGCAAAGATTATAGATGTGTGATCTTCACACTGAGCTCTTTTTCTAGATATATTAGATGATATGGTTTTACTTGCTAGATCAAAAATTTTCATTATAGGGAGAGAATTTGTATTCAAATAAAATAGCACTTTTGATTTTTTTGAATTCAAAAGTTGTTCTTTGATTCCCTTATGAAGGTTTGACTCTCTTAAACTTCCAAATAAAGGGGTCCTCAGAGTCCCCACTCTCTTCCTAATGTAAGAGGCATTGTTGGCACAAGCGATTGTATTTCCATGCGAGATAGCCTCGAGAGAGAAAAACAAATTTCCATGTGAAGTAATGTGCTTTGTAGCACCACTACCAAAGTATCTATTGAGGGTCATCATAGAATCAACCTAATCACAATCCACGACCAACAAAATTATCAATCCGTGGATCGGCAACTCGGCTAGGACTTCGAGGGTTGAGCGTCATCGAATGCATCAAAATAGAGGATTTAAGGGATGGTTTTACCCATCATATAGAGAAGCCATGGAAGGTGCTTCCTCTAATCAAACACACAAACCTATTCACTAATCACTTTGCACACATTATGCCATTGAACTCTTTACATTGATCACTCTATTCACAACTCTTAATCACACAAATACACAAGCAATGTAATTAATACACATAATTCACATTAGTGGCACTCCTCTAATCAAACACACAAACCTATTTACTAATCACTTTGCACACATTATGCAATTGAACTCTTTACATTGATCACTCTATTCACAACTCTTAATCACACAAATACACAAGTAATGTAATTAATATGCATAATTCACATTAGTGTGCCACCATTCCAATCCAACCCCTCAATGCTACTACACATGCACTAACACTGATTGAGAGAGAGAGAGAGAGAGAGAGAGAGAGAGAGAGAGAGAGAGAGAGAGAGGGAGAGATAAAGAAATAAGGAAAATTCTTCACACTCCATGGCCAATGGTGTGGCTAGAAGATATCAATTGGAAACGGATTAGTGATTTAGAATTTACTCATACAATTTTAGATACACATAATCAATGCTAAGTGGATTACAAAGAAAGAATGTGTAATTGATTAAGCAGAATCAAGAGTTCAAGGGAGAATTTAGCATCTAATGTCATTCTATTGTAGACTTGCTTCTTAGGTATCCTAAGATATTGTCAAGGTTGGTACCTAGTGGGCCTTCGTTCTTGGGAGGGTCTTGACAATACTTCATATGTCCTTACCTGTGTTTTGATACCCATAGTTTTCTGTTACCTCTATAGTACTCTTGTTTTTTAAGCTCCATTGTGATGCTATCCATCAAATGTGTTTGTATTTCTATGTTGACCTTTCATCTTCAATCCACATTGGATCACTAAATTTTACTAAACTAGTAGGAACAAACACTTGCTAGAATTTCATTTGATTTCTTGAGTACTTGGGCTTAAATATCTTTGCTTTTCGAGGTGGTTCCCTAGAGGTTTTGTTTGGGTCAACAACTAACTTGAAGTTTTGAAAGCCTGACTTGCTTGAAGAAGCTGATCCATGAGTGTTCTTTGATGTAGAGGCATATTTTGTCACACCTTTTGTGTTAGTCGATGGAAGGTCCACTTTAGCTTTACCTTTGTCTGCAAGGTTTTGTCTTTGATTCATGTGACTTATGCAACTCTGATCTAGCATTAATGGTATCTATAATTGTTGCTTGCTACCATTGGGAAAGTAGAGAAATAGCATTGTTTCTTCTTTGTATGCTTTATGTTGGTCTAACCACTAATGTCCAAGGATGAAATCTACAAGAATGTCCTTTGAAGACTTACTTAAAACTTTACCTACTCTTCATGGTTTTGAATGATGCTAAGAGTAGCAATCATTTCTTCTTGACTTGTAGCCTTACCTAGCATTGCTTTGCTATCTTGTTTACTACTTGGAGTGATATGGAGGATCCTTTAGATGTTGTATTCAACCCTATTGCACTCTGCTTTATCCAATAGATCATTGCATCTAACACTTGCTCCATTTACTCTACTTAGGACTATAGCTATTTTCATTGGAGGTTCTATTGAATATTTCTGTCCTACTTTTGCCATGGTCTCATCTTGATCTAAATGTGTCTCTGTGGAAGGTGACTTGAGACTCTGTTTTCCAATCTGGCTTACATCAAGTGATTCAATTGACAAAGAATGATCTTTGGATTGCCTATTGTATCTTAGTTTTCTACAATCTTGTTCTTTTTTACTTCTTGTCTTGGTGGCATTCTTTGCTCAATATCTTTCGTGGATTCAATTTACTCTGTTTTATTTGCACTTGTTACTACTTGATCTTCTTTAAGTTCTTCTAAGGCTTTGTTTGATGAAGATGAATCACCTTCAATAAGCTTTGCTTTGACATTGGGGTCCATTTTAACTATGCTTAAGGACTTTGTGCTATCATCCCCGTGTGACCAGTCTTGATCTTCATTCTTTGTTGTTTTTGAAGAGTGCATCCTATTTGAAATGCGTGTTTTCAGAAACTTTTGAGCCAGTGGCATTCCCAATATGATTTTGTTTGGTACATCTTTCCCTTCTTTTTTTCACACGTACTATCTTACATATTTCCTAGTGGACACCCCAGGATTTTGGTGGTGACTTTTGTGTAGCCTTTTGGAGTTTATCTTCCATTGATTTTGACCTATCTGTCACCTGTTCTGGCAACTTGAGACTTTGCACCATATTCAGATTATATTTGACTTTAGTCTTACCATTCGTATGGGTTTGTAAAAGGTCATGAACGTGCTGATATTCATTACCATCTGCATCTCGATATGCATATCTGAGCTTGGTCATGTGTAATTGCTTAAACACTATTGGGTTGCTTGGCTATTGATTTTGACTTGTGGAGATTAGCTGAAACTTTTTTCCTTGATGATATTCATACTGGAACTTGTCATTAGATTCTGAGGGAATCTGGCTCAACTAGAAACTTCCAACAACCACATAATCTTTCAATGGTTTTTGCTTTGACGAGGTCTGCTGACTGGATGCTCTAGGGATTCTAACTGCTATTGCATTTCCTGGTACATGAGCTGAGCTTGAAGAGTTTGTAGCTCCCCCTTTCCTAGGGTGATCACTATAACTTTGTTTATGAGCTAGGCTCAGAATTATTTGGCTCTGGTTTGATCTAACCTTTTGGACAATGAAGGCATATTGTGGTAGCACTATTGATGTTTGGCATCTGTAAACCTTCTGCATAGTTTCCTATGTATCTTTGTGAAACATGACAAATAATTCCCTAAGTCAAGCTGTGGATAGCACTATCTTCGCCCTAATATTGTCTATCCCATGGGTCTCCTATGATATGAGCTTCTGTGTTTTCAGGACCCAAGGCATCATAGATTTTAGAATCTTGTCTATATCTACAATTGTTTTGGTCAAAGTATATGTTGGTCTGGTCACATCATCAAAGCTTGATTTCTGATGGGGGAGAGTTCGACTTTAAACATATTTTTGAGTTCACTCGGGTAATGCAATTCAACTTTAGAGAGGATGGACTATAATAGATTCTATCCTTTGAAATGAACCATTCTTCCCGATCTATCACTGGGCACAATTATATAGGCTCGTATGTGGGACATTCAAACACTGGTTAATCCTTTTTGTACAATCTCCTTCTCGGTCTACACAGTGTGCATATGAATTATATGTACCATACGATACTAACATCATTCTCTTTGATGTGTCCCTTAGACTCATGAATGATTGCACACTTGTGGTAGTGGATGCAAAATCATTTGCAAACCTAATAATCTTTTTGACCTTCGATGATAACTGGACGCTTTGATCAATTTTAAGCTTTTCAGGTGCCTATGCATCTTTATATTGATTCTAAACCTGCAATGCTTTTACTGGTGCTTCTAATGGTAATGTTCTCTTCAATGGTTCTCCCTTGGCTACTCATGGCTCTTCTCGTACCTCCTCAAAATGGTCCTCCTTTACAGAAAAAGAGAGCATCAAGCTATAGATTGCTCCATCTTGATCTTTAAACTGTCTTTGACTTGGTTCTTGGATTAGATTGGCTTTAATTGGCTGATTTATTGGATCTTCCATTTTTGGCTCTTGACTACAGATCCAACTACTATAATCCATGTACAATAATCCTGATTGTATATGCATCAACTGGATGGTTTGCTGGCTTGTGTAGATATCTCGATAAACACTTGGGTTAACTTTTTGAACTTTTATGTGTTAGGAAATGATACATAGCTAAGTAGATGAATGAGTAGTTTACTTAATGGAAAGAGACAAATTATCACACACAAGAGATTATAGAGTAGAGAGAGAGAGAGAGAGAGAGAGAGAGAGAGAGCACGATATACATGGTTCACCCAATGTGGTCTACATCCACAGGAAAGAAGCCACTCAATGGATTTAGTACTTCAAACAACAAGTAGGTTACTAAGGGATTATACCCTTAATAGAGCTCTCGCCTTGCTTCACTCTCACCATCTCACACCCACCTTGTTACATCAACTTCACACTCCAAAATATGTGTAGAAATGGCCTCCTTTTATAGGACAAAAGGGCTTCCCTCTCTCATGAGAGGTAGCCGTGTGTAGCCGCCCTTCTGTAGACAAGTCCAAATGGACTTTCCAATCCGCCCATGTGTGGCCGTCCTTGAGAAGACAAGTCTACCTTTGAAATTGGCCACTGGCCATTGAATTTAGCCACCGACCAACCGACTATTTTTTGACCACTTTTTGGCCACCGTCTTGGCCACTGTCCGGCCATAATATTTAGGTGAAACGGAACAATCCAGACTGGTCGTGAAAATTTTGGTTTTTGGCGAGTGATTTTTCTTCACGCACGATGACTTCTCCTCATAATGGGGGCCTTACAAATGTGCATTTTTAATACAAAAAATTACAAGGGGTAAATCATGCTCCATACTTAGCAATCTCCCACTTGGAGACTGATCTTTGAACCAAACCTGTGACTGCATTCCATCCTGGTTTCTTATCCTTGAATGCCAATTGAAGATGAGCAGAAGCTTATGATCACCTTTGTAAACATGTCTGCAGGATTTTCACTTGTATGTACCTTTCCTAGCTTGAGCTATCCCTCTTCCAAAAGAGTGCGTATGAAGTGATATCTCACCTCAATGTGCTTTGTCCTTGAATGAAAGATGGAGTTCTTTGCAAGATGGATAGCTCTTTGGTTATCACTGTACAAGACACAATTGTCTTGTTTGAATTCAAGCTCTTTTAAGAATCAGTGAAGCCACAAAATTTATTTGCTTACCTTTGTCATTGCTACATAATCTACTTTTGTGGTAGAAAGTGAGACCACTTTCTGCAGCTTTGAAGCCCAGCTTCTGTGCCTCCAACCGTGAAGACATAGCTAGTAGTGCTCCTTTGAGTATCTTTGTCACCTGCCATATCTGCATCAAACCCTTGAAGAAAAATATCAATTCCTCCAAAATACAAAGCATCTGTTATTGTCCCTTTCAAATACCTAAGTATCCACTTCACAGCTTTCCAGTTCTCTTTACGTGGGTTGTCCATGAACCTACTTACAACTTCCACTGCATGTGCAAGTCTGGCCTTGTCCAGACCATAGCATACATAAGAGAACCTATCGCTACAGCATATGGAACTTTAGACATATAGGCTATCTCCTCTTGTGTATTTGGACACATATCCTTGGTTATTTTAAAGTGACCAGCCAAAGGTGTAGAAACCATTTTAGCATTTTTTAATTGCAAACCTTTCTAGTACCTTCTTGATGTAATCCTCTTGAGATAGCTTCATTGTCTTCTTTGTCCTATCCCTCGATATCTTCATACCAAGTATCTTCTTTGCAACACCTAAATATTTCATTGAAAAAGAGCTAGATAACTACTCTTTTAGGTCTTTGATGTCCTGCAGGTTAGCACTTGCAATCAGCATGTCATCAACATACAACATACAACATTAGAATGATGAACTTCCCATCTCCCAAATTCTTTGAGTATATGCAATGATCTGAGTTGCACCTTCTGAATCCATGATCCAACATCCATCAATTGAACTTCAAAAACCACTATCTTGATGCTTGATTTAAACCTTACAAGCTCTTCTTTAATCTACAAACCATATTCTCCTTACCTTTTACTCCATATCCCTTTGGTTGAAGCATGTAAATTTTCTCCTCTAAGTCATCATGAGGGAATGTTGTATCTACATCCATTTGCTCAAGATTTAAATCATGAGGAGCCACAAGGCTTAAGACATGCCTAATTGAGTTTGTTTTTACAACAGGAAAAAAAATTTCATTGAAGTCAATACCTTTCTTTTGAGAAAACCCTTTTACCACAAGCATAGAATTGTATCTTTTCTTCTCACCTTCTTCTTCCTTCAGCTTGTACACCCATTTGTTATGAAGTGCCCGCTTACCTTTGGGAAACTCAACCAACTCCCTTGTTTGGTTTTGATGTAATGACTCCATCTCCACTTGCATGCTCTTTATCCATTATTCTTTGGATTTGTGATGCATAGCTTCCTCGTATGATTCTGGCTGTCCAAAATCTGAGGTCAAGAGATGGTTGAAGGAAGGATTAAACCTTTTTGGAGGTCTACTTGCTCTTGTAGATCTTTGGGGAATAGGTTGAGGATCCTCATTTGGTTGACGCTGTTGTAGGTTGTCACCGTTTGCACTCCTTGAGTCTTCACCCTCCTCAAGCTCCATGAACTCATCCCTGTTTCTTTTGTTTGTTTTCTTTTCAAGTAATCATTGTACATATTTTGTTTGCTAAAAATTACATCCCTACTCCTAAAGATTTTGCCATCTTCAGGATTCCATAGGCGATACCCAAAGTTACCTTCTCCATAGCTGATGAAGAAACACTTTTTGGACTTTGTATCTAGATTTGACCTTAGGCTTCTATCTATGTGCATGAAAGCCTCACACCTAAACACTTTGAGAAATGAATAGTTCACCGATATACCTATCCACACCTCCTCTGTAACTCCCCCATGCAATGTTGTTGAGGGTGATCGGTTAATTAAGTACACAAACGTACTTACTGCTTCCGTGCAAAGCTCAAGCGTCAGGCTTGCATGCTTCATGCTCGCTCCATGATTGTCCTGTTCATCCTTTCCAAAATCCCATTTTGTTGAGGTTTCCTTGGGGTTGTCTTTTGCCTCCAAATGCCATTGCTAGCACAAAATATTTCAAAAGCTTGGCTACAATATTTGCCTCCATTGTTAGATCTGAAGCATTTAACCTTGGTACCTACTTCATTCTCCACAATGGCTTTCCACCTTTGAAATATGAAAAACACATCGGATTTATTCTTCATGACATAAACCCATGTTTTTCTAGCTGCATCGTCTATGAATGTTACATAGTACAATGATCCACCAAGGGATAGTGTACTTGCAAGACCCCAAACATCAAAATGAACCAATTCAAGTTTTTTATTTTTTCTTTCATTTCTTGATTTTTGAAATTTTACACTCTTTTGTTTACCATAAACACAATCTTCATAGAACTCTAAGTTCACTTCTTTCAAACCTAGTAGAAGCTTCTTTGATTGAAGGATTTGCATTCCTTTGGCACTCATATGCCCAAGGTGGTAGTGCCACACCACACTGTCGACTTTTGTAGTTGTTGCACAAGCGGAAGATTGCGAGCTGATAGTAAACAAGTAAAGTGTACCAACCTTTTATCCTTTGGCAACCACCAAAGATCCCTTTGAGATCTTTCACTGTTTGTTTCTGAATGCAATGTTGTGACCTTCATTGTCCAATTTTCCTATAATGATGAAATTCTTGCAAAGAGAAGGAACATGCCTAATATCTTTAAGCTTCCATTCATTTCCAGTTGTGCAGTTTTGACACAAATTGTACCTTTGCAGATAGTTTCACAAGCTTCATCATCTCCCAGGTATACATACCCAAAATTACCTTTGGTGTAATCTTGGAAATGTTGCTTGTGTGGTGTTGAATGGAATGAAGCCCCAGAATCTACTATCCAGGGATTAGGCACATTGTATAATGAGAGAATTAGAGCATCTTGCTCTACTTTACCTGCCACATTGGCCTCCGATGTTGGCTTGTTGTTTACTCCGACTCCTTCTTCTTCTTGGACCAACAATCCTTCTTGATATGGCCTTTCTTGCAGCAATTCCAACATTCAAAAAATCGACTTTGTGCGTGATTTACTTCGCCTTGAGCGATCACGACCCTTTTGGTTTTTGAACCTCTCCTTAGGCCTTCCTCTTCTTTCCACTGATAGTGTGGTACTTGATGATTATCCTGTGCTTCTCCTTTGCATTTCCTCGATTAGGAGAACATCCACAACATCATCAAGCTTAAGAGTATTTGTACTAGAAATAGAATTACTTATAGCCATCACAAGGCTGTCCCAACTATCCGGCAGAGATGATAGTATAAGGAGAGCTCGCACTTTGTCATCAAAATTGATTTTCACCAATCGAAGTTGACTTATGTTGGTGTGAAATTCATTTAGGTGTTCTACAATAGAAACATTCTCTGCCATCTCTAGATTGAACAATCACTTCATGAGAAATACCTAATTGGATGCCTATGGTTTCTCGTAGAGGCCGTCAAGTGAGTTCATCAAGTCCTCCGTGGTCTTCATATCTGAAACGTTGAAGGCCACCGTTGAAACCAAGCTTAGCAGGATTGTTCCTAATGCCTTTCGATCAAGGAAAATCCATGCTTCATCTATCATTGTTGCGGGCTTCTTTGCAAGATTTCCTAGTGACAAATAAAGGTCCTTTTGGTAGAGATAGTCTTCAATCTGCATCTTCCAATGTTGATAGTTTTTACCATTGAACTTCTCAATCGTGAGCTTCCCTTCCTCCTCCATTACTCCAACTCAATTTAAGGAATCCTTTCCTTGAGATAATTTAGCTACGAGCAAACCTTGCTCTGATACCAGTTGTTAGGAAATGGGTAGTAGTAGCTAAGTAGATGAATGAGTAGCTTACTTAATGGAGAGAGACAAAGTATCACACACGCGAGATTATAGAGAGAGAGAGAGAGAGAGAGAGAGAGAGAGAGAGAGAGAGAGAGAGAGAGAGAGAGAGAGAGAGAGAGAGAGAGAGAGAGAGAACGCGATATACGTGGTTCACCCAATGTGGGCTACATCCACGGGAAAGCAACCACTCAATGGCTTTATTATTTCAAATAAGAAGTAGGTTACAAAGGGATTATACCCTTAATAGAGCTCCCGCCTTGCTTCACTCTCACCACCTCACACCCACCTTGTTACATCAACTTCACACTCCAAAATGTGTGTAGAAATGGCCTCCTTTTATAGGCCAAAAGGGCTACCCTCTCTCATGAGAGGCGGCTGTGTGTAGCCGCCCTTGTGTAGACAAGTCGAAATGGACTCTCCAATCCGCCCATGTGTGGCCGTCCTTGAGAAGACAAGTCCGCCTTTGAAATTGGCCACCGGCCATTGAATTTGGCCATCGGCCACCGACCATTAACTACCGGCCAACGGCCAACCGACCAAATGATCGGTTGTTTTCCAACCACTTTTTGACTTCCGTCCGGCCATAATATTCTGGTGAAAAGGAATATTTTGGATTGACCGTAAAATTTTGGTTTCTGGCAAGTGATTTTTCTTGACGCGCAATGGGTTCTCCTCACAATGGATGCCTTACAAATGTGTGTTTTTAATACAAAAAATTACAAGGGGTAAATAAAGCTCCATACTTAACACTATCTGTGCTTCATGTTTGAGCTTGCAATACCTTGCTCCACTGAAATCTATGAACATCTGGGAGTTCTCTAGATCTGGCTTTACTCTGATTAATAGGATCTTGGCTCCTGTGTTGCTTTTGCTACTCATAAGATACTGATGGCCTTCTGAATCTGCATATAAAACCGTCTCCATTCTAGACATATAGCTATAGAACTTGCTCTCTTGCACTTGTGCCTGTGTTGCCACTGCTACTTGCTAGCGCTGTTGTACTTGAATTCTTAGCTGGATTTGACTCCATGCTGGCTTGATCTGTAAAAACTATCTCTAGGTGATTTGGATGCTACACTAACAAATTTCTCCTGCTCCAGCTTGACAAAACTACTTGTGCCAAAGAAATTTTGGCAGTTGACGCCTATTTAGACTCACAAGAGTTGGGTAAACTCTAGCTTGAATGTATCAAACTTGACTGCAATTTTGAAATGATGAAAATCTAGGCTCTAAATAGCCTAATGTGCAATCTAATGTGATTTGTGTTGCTGGTCGTTTGGATGGAAGCTTAATTTGCAATGCAATTACTTACACTAGCCAATTTTTTATTGACATGATTACTTCTAGCTTCTGGCGTTCTTTACATGAACTGTGGGAACACTGTCCAAAATTGGCTAGAACAATGATGTTCTTGGCCAAAATGATTAAGTTCTGATTCCCAAGGGTTTTCTATGATTCGAGGTCAAAATTCTAGACTTTGGCCAGGACTTCGACTCAATTTTCGTCTAGAATGTGCTAATCTCAGCCCCGAATCACAATTTTGGAGTGTGAACTCTACCCCAACAACCAATTTTACTCAAATTTCAATTTTGGATTGAGTCTTCGTGTGAACGTATCTCAGCCGGCCGACTCTCGACATAAATTTGATTTCTTGGCTTCTTTTTTTCTTTTTTCAACTCCTGTCATTTTATTTTTATTATTTTTTGTGAAATTTTGAATTTTCTACTTTTTGGGTACTTTAATGACATGTTATATTTATTATATATATATTTTAAAAGTATTTTTTTGATGAATTCTGTAATCTTTATGGATTTTTGGCAAAGATTTTATGAATTTTATGAAATTTTTATAATCTATCTGGTCAGTTTTTTTAAAAGACTTTTTTATGAAGTTCTTGATTTTTTAATGAATTTTTAGTGACCTTTTTTTGTGAATTTGAAAACTTTTTTGATTTTTGTGTATTTTTAAAACATTTTTATTGGTTTTTGAGTTTTTTTTTGAATTTCAATCCTATTTTTATGTTTTCTAATGATTTTTTCCTATTTTTCATTGTGTTTTTTAATTACGATTTTTTTCTCTTTTTTTTGGAGAACTTCTATTAAATAAATATGAAAAAAATAGACTAACTAAACTATACTAATCATCAAAAAAATTAAGAATATACTAACCTTATGCTCACCTCGCGATGGCGACGGATGTTGACTACAATAGACATGTCGCCGATGGTCAACGCGGTGTCTGGGAGAGATGGCGGGCAACTGAGCGCAAGCAAAAGAGAGAGTCAATGCGGTGTCTGTCATGCAAACTCAGAGAATGTGGGAAGGTGGGAGAGACGGAGATGACATGACAATTAGTGCAGAGTGGTTGTGTGTGTATGGCCCCGCCCACGTACGGGAGAGTACATTGGCTGCTATCATTGTGCACAAGCAGTAGAAGGGAGAGAGAGAGACCATGTGGGGCGACTTAGCAAAGCCGTTAAGAAGAGGGAGAAAGTGAGCGTGCAAGTATGTGGGGTCTCTGAGCCATGAGGAGAGTATAAAATGTGTGTGTATGGGTCCGAGATAGAGAGAAACAATGAAACGAGGTGGACCTTGGCGTGGGCTGCCTGCTGGTGCTCAACAGCATTAACAGTAGTGCGTGTGACCTTACTTCTTGGAAAGTTGGTTGAGAGAGTGGGGTCGTACGAGAGAGAGTGTGTGCCTCAAATGGTGAAGGCAAGGCCCGCCAACGAATGTGTGTGTGTGTGTGTGTGTGTGTGTGTGTGTGTGTGTGTGTGAGAGAGAGAGAGAGAGAGAGAGAGAGAGAGAGAGAGAGAGAGAGAGAGAGAGAGAGAGAGAGAGAGAGAGAGAGAGAGAGACATGCTCCTGGCAGCGCGCAATGAGCAATGGGTGTGTTTTTGTGGGTAGACCTAATGAAGAGAGAGAAAAAGAGAGAGGGGTTTTAATTTTATGCGCCTAACAAGGCAGAGAGAGAGTATCTTCGGCGTGGCCTCAAGGGGGAGAGAGAGAGAGAGAGAGAGAGAGAGAGAGAGAGAATAGAGAAGAGAGAGAGTAAAATGAGCGCTGAAGATGGAGGAAAGAGAGAGATTGGAGAGGAGAGAGAGTATATTGGCGGCGCTGAAGATGGAGGGGGGGAATTTTTTAAAATTTTTAAAATTTGTTTTGAAACTCTTAATCAAGGCAAGAGACGTAAACTAGTCATGAGTCCGCACGACCATCAAAATTTACCGAAGGGTACGCCCAAGATGGTGATCAATCGCTGGCACCCGTTGAACCTAAACTTTTTTTTAAAGCCCGAAAATACTAAAATTAGTCTAAAAATTAGCCAAAAACGCTAAAAATCACTCGAAAATTCAAAACATTACCAAAAATTTCCAAGAAATCCCAAAATTTTCTTTCAAAAAATCATCAACAATCACAATCAAACATTTTCAACACACATAAGCATACCGAAAATATCAGTTTTTGTGAAAAACATCAATTACGACAAAATCAACAACCCGACCCTCAAAAATAACGGAACGCTCAGATTTCGACAAATGAGGGCATAAAGCCCTCATAATTATGTCGCAAATACGTGCACAAAATTTCTTGTCAAGCTCACAAGATACCAAATTTTAACGGAATTAATAAAAAATCAATGCAAAAATTAGCATAAAATTGCCAAAAAATGAAAAAATTATATGAAGAATAACACTAAAAGTCATGAAAATTCTCCCCACATAGGGGAGTATGCAAGCAAATCAAATCACGATAATCACATTGACTGAATTGCCAAATAATTTCATCAATAAAACCCAAAACTAGACAATTAAACCGGCAAAATTAGGTAAATCCCCGTTTTGAACTAAACACGTAGAAATTAACCATTACATGATTCAAATTTTCAATCAAAAATTGAATTAATCATGCACAATAATCACTTTTTAGGTACACACACACACACACACACACACACACACACACACACACACACACACACACACACACACACACACACACACACACACAAATAATTGGCAGATTTTACCAATTTCTAGGTGCGCACACACAAGGGTTAATGATGTCAAATTTGTAAATTAAATTCACAAATATCACAACACAAATCAATCATCACAATTGCAAAATCATTATGCACACATTGATTTTTAAGTGCACCCTTAAGGGCAAAATAGTGCACACATACCTAAAAGTATGCATACACACACTTAATTAGAATGCACACATGTTAGGTTTAATGGCCATGTGACAGACTGCCCATCACTAACTGGTACTAAACCTAAGTGTACAACTATACACTTGTATGAGCAACTAACACAAAGTAGAGTGTGTATTTTGCCTAAGTGCATAAGATAGAGAAGAAAGAAAGGGGCCACACTGTGTGTGTGGCTATGGTGGTGTGTGTGTGTGTGAGTGTGTGTGTGTATTCATCTATCTCTTCCGCTGCACCCTCGGCTCCTCTCCTTCACCTGGTATCAGAGCTGTTTCATTCTTGAAATCGCTTCCACATGCATGCGCACTTTCAAGGATGCTAACATGGTTCCAACTTCAACATCGGCAAATTCAACATTTCGAGAGCGTTTTCAGCAGGAGTCATGAAGTTTTACCCCCCTTTTGGATCCACTTGTACCATCAGAAACCTCATTTGAGCTACGATCTAGGAGCTGCATTTTTTAGCTCTTTTCTGGTAGTTTGTGATGTAGAGCTTCCATAGCCATTACAAGTACCATTGTTGCAGTCTCTTTCATCTACGAGAGCCCACGGCTCATTCGGGAGTGTGTAACCTCTTTTGGAGTGGCCTCATACACGCACATAGAGTGGGAGTTTGACGAAATTCTCTTCTTCGACTACAAGTACATGTACATAGAGCGGCTTGGCTAGCTTCCTCTGTGCTTCTCCGCCTCGATTTCGGCTTTGGCTTCGGCTACGGCATCGACATCGGCATCGGCATCGGCATCGACTCACAAGCTACAGGTTATAGTGCTTCCGATATTTTGGTTCCAGTGGGAGCATATTTTTTTGCATACATGCAGATGTTGGTGATTTTGCCAGTGTTTGAGCTCTTTTGAGAGCAGTTTGACTCCCAACAGGGATATTTCTTTGCATGCACATGCTTTTGGCACCTGTTTGAGCGTCGTGACAGACTTGTATGTCTTTGTGAATACTACCATTGAACGCTTTTGTGGAGCCATCTTTTGGCTAGTATGGCAGTCCCGACCATTTTTGAGACTTGGTCCGGATGATAGCCATTTCTGAGACTTCGCTATACATTTTGCTACATAACCTACGTTGTTGAGGGTCGATAGTGTGAGGTTCTCATTGAGTTGGGGTATTCTCAAATGTGCAGATACCTTTGGTGATACAGGTAGCTGGAGCATCCCTTATGAGGCCTCGCCATAGGACATGTAGAGAGTGATATAGGTCCTTTTGACGCCGAGTTGGCGGTCTATGGTCAGTTTGATAGTTTATGTGCCTCAGCTGGTCTCTATACAATGTGCTTTTGAGAGGCATTGCCCTATTTTATGCTTTGTGAGTGACATACTTGGTCATTTTGTATCGTATTTTGCTTGACATAGTCCCAAATACAAAGGAGACTCTGCAAAAATTTTCCCAAAAGCTTTTGGTAGTTTTTTCACCATGTCTACTAGCAAAGACCGTGACATTTATGACATAAAGAAGTTTGATTGCACTAATTTTCAGCTTTGGAAGAACCAAATGCATGATGTGCTTGTCCAAATGAAGAAAAAGTTGACTATTGTCTATGCGGCTAGAACTGAAGATATGCACATGACTCAGTTTCAGTGGGAGGAGCTTGATGAGCTATATAGGTCTACAATTAGATTGCACCTCAGTGAGTTGGTGTACTTTTCAGTGTTAGAATGCGAGACTGCTCATGCTTTATGACAGAAATTATGCGAAACTTACGAAAAGGCATCAAGATGCTTTCTTGACAACTTTTTCAAACTTTTTCACTTTGGCTTGGCTTCTCACCTTATGAATAGCCTACTCGCCAATTTTGGTTCAATTTGGAGTTTAAGAAGGTTCCTTAATCCTGTTTTGGTACTTTCAGAGTCCCTTTGTGACTGTTTTGTGACCAGTGAGTTTCTCACACCAAGGCCTATGACCACACCAAGTTTCACTTGGTTCTAATTGTTTTCAACAACCTTAAAGAAAGCACAATTTTTTCCTTAGGTCAACACAAATTTGTCAAAATGAAGTTTTTTCTTTTTTGTTAGGTTCCACACTCTTTGTGGATCTTACTTACCAAAGTTGGTTTAGTTTTGATCTCTTTGGAGTGTTTTAGGCCAATTTTAGCATTTTCTTGCACTTTCTAACTAGGATTTGGTATAGCATGATGTGCAGCTTCCCAATTTTAATTTTTTCTTGATGAGTATTATCCCTGTATCAAGGTCCCCTGCTCAACCAAAACTTGTAAAATAATTTCTTCTTCTTGTAGGTAGCTGAAAAAAAACAATTTTCTTCCTCTATTCCTACTTCTGGCAACTTTTTCCAATTTTGACTTGATAGGGGTGATCCTTGCATCAAGGCCTTTCACTAAAACAAATATTTGTAAGAAGTTCTTTTTCTAGCTGGTAGTAGCTGGGATAAAAACGTGATTTTCTCATCTGCTATTGGTTTTGGAAAGTTTTTGCAATTTTTGCTGATTCCCAAGTGTTTTACCTTCTTTCAAGGGTACACTCATCAAATTTTATAGTGTTGGTCAATTGGTTTGAGTTTAATCTTGATTTAGCAATTTAGCAATTTCTCTGGACTGAAAGCTAAGATTTGACCTCACACTCAGACTATGAGTCCAAAATTCAATCTTGATTTAATGGCTTGATTTTTTAGGTCAAGAAGAACCTTTGTCCCAAGTGTTGTTAAGTTTTGACTCCTACAACTAGGTGCTGGGAAAAAAATTACGACTTCCTTCCTCTACCTATGCTTCTAGTAACTTTTTTCCATTTTGACTTGATAGGGTGGCCCTTGCATCAAGGCCTACCATTGGACCAAATCTTTCTAGCAGCTAGTTGGGACAAAAGCACAATTTTTTTCTATCAGCTAACAAAATCACATTTTTTTTTCCAGATTGTACTTTTTCATGGATTTTTGCTATCAGTTTAGGTCTAATGTTCAATAAGAAATCAAAATTTCAACAAAAGTTGAACTTCTTGGGTGAATTTTTCTCTTTTCAATTTTTGTTCACTCCTTTTGTTGATTCTCACATGAAGCACATGCAAACACAAGTCTCAACCAAAACGCAGATAAAACCTCATCTAGAGGTGCATCTACTTACGCTACTCCTAAAACCAAAGAAAACAACTTTCAAATAAAAACTTACTATGAACACTCTGAAATCTACATTTTTCTTGCATTTTTTTCCATCTTAGTGCAAGTTTTATTGCTATAACAACCAATAAAGCCACACACCAAGCTCTATTTCTACTCTCAATACCCTACTCTATCTTTTTTTTATATATAAAAGTTCTATGATGAGAAACTCACCGTTGAAAATACAAAGACCATGGATACCTCAATCTCCACTCCTATCCTACTTTATCTAATGAGTCTATCTAAGATAACTTTGCTAGTTTGTGTATGCGTTCACAATAGTCTAGGTACTCATTTCCTAACAACGACGCCAATGTTTGAGGGGACTTTTTAGAACATCTGTCACATCTCACAAAGAGATGGTCCCAAGACTAAAATGTCAATCCCAGGGAACAAGTGACTTGACTAGGGCATGGTGGCATTCCAAGAGGTTGTCAATCTCTTAAACACAATACACTATGTGGAAACAATCTATGAACAACCGCAAAAACTTGATTCCTACCTCTTTGATCCAATCACACGTCCACATGAAAAACCAGTAGCAAATCAACTCCAATAAACCAAACTTGCTAGGCACATTTCTTACTAGGTCAAGAACACTTATGGACTATCAAACCTAAAATCTGCACACTAGAAAAAATTGTAATATTCTCCAACAAAAAAATTACAGGTCATCTAATCTAATGCCAGACACACCTACGAGGTGCTCCTAAGTATTGGGAATCTAATGCAATTGACACAAACTCAAAACAATGCTCTGATGGTGAGATATGTTACCTAGAAGGTTATGGGAGTTGATGTGAAATGCTTGCAATGTAGATATCAACGTGTAGAGATCCTTGAGACTAACGTGCTGATGCTCTTGGATTGTCAATACGACAACCACGAAGTGTGGTGCAAAGATGAAATCTTAATAGCAAGTGAGTGCTCACGATGTACGAAGAAATCTTATCTTTTTATTTATGATAATAGAATCGTGTATTTCAAAACCTTGCAAAGTTGCCTTTTATACCCTGGCTAAGGGTCTTATATGTACAAAGACTAAAACTACTTCAAAAATAAGTGACCTATCTGAGAAACTTGTCTAACTTATGATATGGCTTGGAAGCTCATAGCCTTGGATTCTACAAAAATAAAAACAGAGCAAAGAACTAATGGTTTTTTGGCGAGAAAATTACAATCATTTTCTGCTACAAGTGCTTAAAAAACCTCTCGAGCATCTTCTTTTTTGAGGGAGGCATTTGTTGTTGGAATCTTCCAACAACTACCACTGGTACAAAGTAGGATTACAAGGTGAAACGTAAGTGGTATGGTGAGATTGATTGCTACAAGGCTAGACTTGTTGCAAAAGGTTATCCACAACAAAAAGGAATTGACTATGAAGAGACTTTTGCTCCCACTTGTTGGATGAGTACTATTTGTTTTGTATGTGCATTGTCAGCTTATTTTAGATGGAATGTACATCAATCACACATTTTTATTGCTTTCTTGAATGGTGATATATTTGAGGAAGTATATGTTTTGCAGCCTTACAATTTTTTCAAAAAGAAAGTATAAGAAAAGAAATTGTGCAAATGTAAGAAAGCTTTATATGGATTGAAGCAGTCTCCTTTTTCGTGGTATGAGAAAGCTGAAACTCATTAGGTTAAACAAGACTTTATTTTCAAGGCAAGGGTATACTTTCCTTACACATGGTGTTAATGATAATTCTATTATTTAACAATAATAATTTATGCTAATTATAATTGAACACTTTGATGCCACTTATGGGATGAAGAAGCTCTGACATAAGAGCAACGGGAACATTGTATAATGATTTCTTTCCTATCATTCTGTCAATATCTGCATGCATCTAGCTATAGACTACACATGGTAGCTTCTCCATGATTGCTCCTTTGAAGCAAGGTCCATTGCTAGCACCATACAAAGCATGTCCCTGTAAGAGGTAGCCATGTATCCCATCTCGTTCACTCTACATGGGATTGAAGAAAAAAACCCATCGAGACCATTTGATACTAAAGCTAGCTGCACATGCAAATATATTCAAAGGATCTTACTTATTTATACGCATAACAATGCTTAACATATCAACCTTGTTTGAAGAATCTATTGTCACTAGTTCAACTCAAACTCTTGGGTGCATATTGGCGTCTTTTTTGTAGGCAACACTTAAAACCAAAGAGAAGGATACATATTAACTTCACTTTAGAACATATAAGCAAATTAACACCATTAACAACAGAACTTACTCTCCTTAAGGAATCCCATCCATGCGGCTAGCCTATGGTTGCCAGCCTAAGTTTACAACATTTTGCTGCACAGGTCACCCCAAAAAGTGTCTTTGATTTTGGTCTCAAACTCCTTGTTAGCCACAAGGGATCCCATGTCTACATGATATCATTATCTACATCGATGGAAGGGTGGCTTGGTGCATGAAGAGAGCATATGAAGCATCCTTTGGCTCATAATACCCCTCCAAAAAGAATGTATTGGCCAATGGTTGCATCCACTTGTCTTGCTTTCCCTAGCTTTACCAATCGGCAAAGAGGAACACAAGGCAATGGAGTTTCATGCTCTAGTTGCATTGTCCAAAATATGTTAAAGCCCTAACTTTGTGATAGTTATTGCTTCCTTAAACTCAAATGCTCTTTTGTATCTTCAAATTTGTCATGTATGCTTCTTGCACTTTCTCTTTTTCTTTTGCTCCTTTTTTTGATTTTTTCAATGTTGCAACAATTGGTGGTGATGATATTCTAATGAATGGCCTGCTCTTGGAAAGAGATACACTAGAAAATGGAGACATTTCTTGTGGTTATTTCCTTGCTGTCTTGGTAACTCGCTGCTAAACAAACAATACACTAATGTTAATTCACCAAATAATCTTGCAATGAACATTTAACGGTTTACACTCAAAGAAAAGACAATTCAAAGACTTTATCAAGATGGATCCAAAAAATACCAAATCGCTTTTAGGTCATGCAATAAAAGTTTTTTTGCCTTCTTCAGAGTAGTCATTTATTCGTTCGTGCAAGGACATGAGCTAGAGGTGCATCCTTGCCATTATATACTTCTAACATTGCAAAACAAAGAAGAAACCACATGCCAATCTGCCCCCATGAAGCTTAGCCAAGTTTGAAGTCTCTCTATTTGACCTACACCAATCGCCTGTATATTATAAATAAAATCCATGTAAGTGCCAACATCAAATTTGTTGGCCATCTTTAGTCCGAACGAAGAATGAATCACCAATGCTCTAATCTGTAAAAAGAACTGGATTTTTTATTGTCTTTTTTCTCTCTCTCTCCTTTTCTCCCTTGTTCTCTCTCCCTTCCTCAACAACCCCCCTTGCTATCTCTGGATCTGTCCTGTCTCTCTTTTTGTCCCTCTTCATCTCTGTTTCTTTCTCCCATTCTCACTCTCCATATCTCTATCTTCCCATGTACCTTTCTCCTATCTCCCTCTCTCTCTCTCTCTCTCTCTCCCCCCCCCCCCCCAACTATCTCTCTCTATCCCCCTCTCGTTCTCTCGTTCTCTCCTTTTCTCTCTCCATCTCTCTCTCTCTCTCTCTCTCTCTCTTCTCTCTCTCTCTCTCTCTCTCTCTCTCTCTCTCTCTCTCTCTCTCTCTCTCTCTCTCTCTCTCTCTCTCTCTCTCTCTCTTTGTGTGTGTTTGGTGGATGCAATGGAATGTCACTTAAAAGCCGGATACACACCAAACTTTGTTGTATTCAATCATTTTTTCAAAAGAAGCCATGTAATTCTGTTGTTGTGATTCTCAAATTTTAATATAGTCTATCATTCCCTCTTATTCTCTCCGAGCCTACAAACCTTGTAAGTGGTCAAATGCCCGTGGGAAAGGGTCCCAAGTTTTTAAGTCAAAACACTTAGTTTTGGAAGACACATTATCATTATCTTTGGGATTTATTGGACGTGGACTGAGAGCTCCATTGCTGCTGCAAGTTGTAATCAATCTTTCTCCTTGTCTGGTAATTAGAATTTGATTGTGAATAGCACTTTGTGTTCCTTCTCTCTTTCTCTTTAATGTAAGTGTAATCATTATCAATTCTGTTGTAGTTAGTGACATCTTGTTTGTGAGCTAAATGCATTGATTTGATGTCTTAAATGGTTATTTTTTGATGTTTTGACCTTGGAAGAGTGTTTCTAAGCTTGAAGGAAACCTTTCTGTGTAGTCTTGTTTCAATTTTCTAAACATTTTTTGGGATGGATCCTGATTTTGTAGCTTCCCAGATGACTGCACAACTTGGTAGAAACATCCCTGGAGTTGTTGCATCCCAGTGTTTCTAAGCTTGAAGGAAACCTTTCTGTGTAGTCCTGTTTCAATTTTCTATACATTTTTTTGGGATGGATCGTGATTTTGTACCTTCCCAGATGACTGCACAACTTGGTAGAAACATCCCTGGAGTTGTTGCATTCCAAATTCGTTTGGATGCCTAAAAGGTATGATGACCTAGAGCGGTGAGATTGGGCATAGACTAATTTTCTGACTAGGAAGTGGTTGATTTGCTATTGTAGATGTATGAACAGTCCTTTAGGTTCACTTCTCTGAGACTGACGATCTCATTGAGTCTTCGTGTCCCATCCTGAGTCACTTCTTTGCATATTGACATTAGGTTAGTACCAAAAAGCTATGCTGCAGATGTCTGTACGGCGACCCGCTAACATTGGCGCCACTGTCGAGGAAGTCAATCCTTAGGTGGTGAGTGACCTAGTTGTAAAAAAATCCTTTCCAAATATTTTGACACCCATTCCGTTTACACTTAGACAGTAAAGCAGCTAGATGTAGGTTTAGTGCTTAGTAGAGACTGGAGTCGAGAACCAGCCAATGCTACTCCTTATGAGCAAAGAAAGCTGTGAGTGAAGTACAAAAAAGTATTTCATTCTTTGATTTTCCCATGCTTGAAAATGACTATTTCACCATACATTTTTTTGTCATTTTTGTACTGTTAAATTCATTTATGTTTGTGCATATACTTCAATTTATAGGAGTAGGTTAAGTAACAAATTCCACCATCAATTGGGACCCAAAGAATCAGGATACAAACTGTCCAAAACTTTATTTTGGTGCCGAAGACCATAACTTGGAACAGTTGTAAAATTGATGGTCAAAGCTTCAAAGTTGAACTAAACTCAACAAAACCTGGCAACAGGGGAGATACAAGCTTGCAAAAGACAAATTGAGGAGAATTTTCCCAGTTTGCCTGCCCAACATGGATCGCAATCCATGTACCTTCTAGGCCAAGTGACTAGAAACTATCTCCATTGTTTAGAATTGACTCTTAGACACCAGAATCTTGAGTTTGGTCAAAAATAGAGTGCTAAAAGAACATCCAAATCAAGGAATTGGACTAAGCTGAACAAAACCGTAAAAAATGAGAACATTTGGAGAAACTGAACTTTTATTTGTCCAAATTCAAAAAGGAGTGAGAATTGGGTTCAACTAAAGGCAAGGAACCAACAAGAGAAAATTCATGACCAGATGTTGCCAAACATAGATCGGATCCATGTACCAGATTGACATTTGTACATGATAATTGACCAGTACACTCCTGAGAACAGAGGGAACAAATTTTCCAAAAGGGTCCAAAGCAAAAAAAAACAAAAACCTAATCAAAACAACAAAAAATAGTTTTTTGCAAAAAATAGCAAGGCAGATACAAAATCTTGCTTTTGTCTTGGAAAAAGTGGGTCAAATCCAAAAAAGTATCACCATAACCACTATTACAAACTCACCAAATCTCATGCCAACATGATGTCAAACATGGATTGCAATCCATGTGCCTTATGGGGATTTTGAGCTGACAATTGACAGGTGGACAAGTGATAAGATCTGAAGTACATTTCCCTAAACAACTATTGCCAAAATTTTTCAAAAAGTGGGTCAAAAGGGCAGAAAATAGCTCAAGGTTAAAACCACTGTAACACACTAGAGGATTGACTTTTGGTTGGCCTTAACAAGTCCAAATGCTACAAAAACCATAAGGCTGACATCAAGGAACTAAAGGGAAGCTGTATGCTAAGTTTCAGTTCAATCTGCCAACTAGGTACATGGATCACGATCCATGTTTCTTTGACATAGATTGATACAAAACCTACACCAATCTAGCGAGCATCCTAGGGACTCTAGTGATCATTTCAAAAGTGAATAGGGATATCCAAAATCAAGCCAAAAGCCCAAAACTATCAAACATTCTGAGCAAGTGTCAGAAATGACCTAATTTTAAATCCAGAAATCCATTTTCAAAAATTTTAGTGCAAAATGGCCTACTAATCATGCTAATTTTGTTGGTATCAAGAAAAGTCAGTTTGGCCTCCCAACATGGATCGCGATCCATGTTCCTTTGAGTCATAATAGGAGCAGAATTTGAACAAAGAGAGAGATAGTCCCCAAGACCCCTGGTGGATTTTTCAAAATTGAAATTGGACCTAAATTGTTGATGATGGGAGCAAAATTGTGGAGTATTGAAGTATCTGATTAAACTTTTTTGATTGAAAGCTTGAACTAACAGGAGCGGTTGTACACTCATAGCCATCAAGCATTTTTGACAGGTTGCAAGTGCTACAGAGTACGACCCAACAAGTAAGACCAAATCGAGGTATTCAAGTTAGCCAATGAGGTAACAAGGTTTGGATTTTGTAAGATCAATTCTTCATGTATTTGTGATCAGGAAGATTGTACCAAAATAGAGAATCCGAGCGTCATAGACCAAGCCAACAATCACTCAACTGAAGGTAGCATGAAGACCACTGCATCCTCTGGAAGCTATTATAGATAATTTTTTTTTTATACCTCATCAAAAAGATCAAACACCATAATGACTGAGGAATCCAACAAGGTGAACCCTAAGGAAGGAACTTCCATGGGGGCAGGTCCTTCATAACCTGCATCTGATGTAAAATTAGTGTATCTAAAATTTTGGTTCAAGAATGAGCTTAAATCCAAAATCTATAAGGATGGAATGAACCGCTACTATGTTAAGTTGGAAAACAAGCCAAGTGAGTTCAAGGACCTTGTAAATGTGGACTATGACGGAAACAATTACTTTGACCGGGAGGGGATAATGTACCTAGTTGTTCACAACCTCTTTATTGTGGACAAATGGGGATTGACTGGCACCAAGGACAAGGTAGATGATGAGCTAGTAGATGAACCACCCAAAATTGACAAGCAAAACGCTATGCTCAGGCGCACTAAATAACAAGACAGAGCATCTTAATACACAACACTTACGTGGGGCTATATAAATTCAATAATGGAGAACAAACACTCTATTATAGATGTGATTAACCTCGCATTAAGGATCTGACTGATTGCAAAAGACAATATGTTTCTACATACCCAAAGGGGAGAAGTATCCAAGTGGTCATAATGGATAAGCATGGTTGAAAATACTCTCCTATGGACCGTAAGGAGCTAGAGCAATATACATATTTTGGTGGACCACTCCACCAATACTATGTAAACTTAGAGGAAGTTAAACCCATGACTACTCAAACGAGATCAAAAACTGGGTATGTAAGTCCAGTAAGAACGAAGAGTGGAAGATTCATTTGGGCAGCAACGATTCCCGAACACAGGGCCCATGGGATCAATGGGGTCTAAGGCTTCTATGAACACACACGTTATAGTGTAGCACTTGATTTGACTTACAAAACTAGAATCCCTCTGACTATTACACAAGATCGAACAAAATGACCTGATGAACGTATGGCGGAGAGGACACCAATTGTAGTGCCAAGGGGAGAATATAAAACTAGAGAGACCATATCAGGAGGACCAGGGATGGTTAGGATGGTTGTGGAGTCTAGAGACATGCGCCCATCTCAAGTGGAAAAGTGCGTACCCAAAAAGTATAATGGATTGGGAGATCCGTATGCTCATGTATCAATCTTCAAACAAGTGTTGAGGGCCGAACAACAAAAGTACTTGCACTTAAAGGCATGTGTTACTTTTGAGCAAGTCACAAAAGAGGTGCTGTATTTGGTAGACAACTGTAAGGCATATGGGGAGGTGACGGAGGACACATACCAAGGGATGAGTAACACCTCTTCAATCACTATTGAATCCACAATGAAACTGGGTGGGCAAAACCCAACTGTGCCGGACATTGATCAAGTGATCATAAGGATGAACCAAGGAAACATGAAGAACCCAAACACACAACAACAACACACAAAAATGTGACACTTGTGGAGAAGATCATCCAACACAGCGGTGCAACATAAAGCCAAGGCCAAGAGAAAATGTATAGTGTGTATCGAAGTGGTGTGCTATTGAACATGTTAAGTATGGAGCCTGATTTACCCTTGTAATTTTCTGTGGTAAAAGCGCACATTTGTAAGGCCCCCATTATGAGGAGAAGCCATCGTGCGTGAAGGAAAATCACTCACCCGGAACCAATTTTTCACGGACAAGAATCGGGGGCAACTTTAAAGGCCTCGGGGACGGAGGCCCCCGAGACTTTTTTTCACCGGAATATTCTTTTTCGCCGGAATATTATGGCCGGACGACGGCCGGAAAGTGGTCAAAAAAAAAACCGGTCGGTTGGCCGGTGGCCGGTAGTCAATGGCCGATGGCCGGTGGTCGGAAGTCAATGGCCGGTGGCCGGTGGTCGGAAGTCAATGGCCGGTGGCCGGTGGCCGAATTTAATGGCCGGTGGCCAAATTCAAAAGTGGACTTGTCTTCTCAAGGGCGGCCACACATGGGCGGATTGCAGGGTCCGATTTGGACTTATTCGCACAAGGGCGACTACACATGGCTGTCTCTCATAAGAGAGGGCATCCCTTTTGGCCTATAAAAGGAGGCCATTTTTACACACATTTCATAGTGTGAAGTTGATGCAACAAGGTGAGTGTGAGGTGGTGAGAGTGAAGCAAGGCGGGAGCTCCATTAAGGGTATAATCCCTTTGTAAACTACTTCTTGTTTTGAAGTACTAAAGCCATTGAGTGGCTGCTTTCCCGTGGACGTAGCCCACATTGGGTGAACCACGTATATCGTGTGTACTCTCTCTCTCTCTCTCTCTACTCTATAATCTCGTGTATATAAATCTGTCTCTCTCCATTAAGTAATCTACTCAATTATCTATTTAGCTACGTCTTATTTCCTAACAACTGGTATTATGGCCGGACGACGGCCGGAAAGTGGTCGGAAAAAAACCGGTCGGTTGGCCGGTAGTCAATGGCCGATGGCCGGTGGTCGGAAGTCAATGGCCGGTGGCCGGTGGTCGGAAGTCAATGGCCGGTGGCCGAATTCAAAAGCGGACTTGTCTTCTCAAGGGCGGCCATACATGGGCGGATTGCAGGGTCCGATTTGGACTTATTCGCACAAGGGCGGCTACACATGGCTGTCTCTCATAAGAGAGGGCAGCCCTTTTGGCCTATAAAAGGAGGCCATTTCTACACACATTTCATAGCGTGAAGTTGATGCAACAAGGTGAGTGTGAGGTGGTGAGAGTGAAGCAAGGCGGGAGCTCCATTAAGGGTATAATCCCTTTGTAAACTACTTCTTGTTTTGAAGTACTAAAGCCATTGAGTGGCTGCTTTCCCGTGGACGTAGCCCACATTGGGTGAACCACGTATATCGTGTGTACTCTCTCTCTCTCTACTCTATAATCTCGTGTATATAAATCTGTCTCTCTCCATTAAGTAATCTACTCAATTATCTATTTAGCTACTTCTTATTTCCTAACAATTGGTATTAGAGCAAGGTTTGCTGGTAGCTAAATTATCTCAAGGAAAGGATTCCTTGAATTGAGTGGGAGTTATGGTGGAGGAAGGGAAGCTCAAGATTGAGAAGTTCAACGGCAAAAACTACCAACATTGGAAGATGCAGATTGAAGACTATCTCTACCAGAAAGACCTCTATTTGCCACTAGGCGGTCTTGCGAAGAAGCCGGCAACAATGGCAGATGAAGCATGGATTGTCCTTGATCGAAAGGCACTAGGAACAATCCGGTTAAGCTTGGCGTCAACGGTGGCCTTCAATGTTTTGGAGATGAAGACCACGGAGGACTTGATGAAGTCACTTGACGACTTCTACGAGAAACCATCGGCATCCAATAAGGTATTTCTTATGAAGCGCTTGTTCAATCTAAAGATGGCAGAGAATGGTTCAGTTGCAGAACACCTAAATGACTTTAACACAAACATAAGTCAACTTCGATCGGTGAAAATCAATTTCGATGACGAAGTGCGAGCTCTCCTTATATTATCATCTCTACCGGATAGTTGGGACAGCCTTGTGATGGCTGTAAGTAATTCTATCTCTGGTATAAATAATCTTAAGTTTGATGATGCTGTGGGTGTTCTCCTAAGCGAGGAAATTCGAAGGAGAAGCACAAGAGAATCATCAAGTGCTGCACTATCAGTGGAAACAAGAGGAAGGCCTAAGGAGAGGTTCAAAAACCAAAAGGGTCATGATCGCTCAAGGCGGAGCAAGTCACGCACAAAGCCAGTTCTTGAATGTTGGAACTGCGACAAGAAGGGCCACGTCAAGAAGGATTGCTAGTCCAAGAAGAAGAAGGAGACAGAGTCTCAAGACAATAAGCAAACATCCGAGGCCAATGTGGCAGGTAAAGTAGAGCAAGATGCTCTAATTCTCTCATTAGACAATGTGTCTAATTCTTGGATAGTAGATTCCGGGGCTTCATTCCATGCGACACCACACAAGCAACATTTCCAAGACTACACCAAAGGTAATTTTGGGTATGTATACTTGGGAGATGATGAAGCTTGTGAGATTGTCGGCAAAGGTACAGTCTGTGAAAACTGCTAACGAAAATGAATGGAAGCTTAAAGATGTTAGGCATGTTCCTTCTCTTCGCAAAAATTTGATCTCTACAGGACAATTGGACGATGAAGGTCACAACATTGCATTCGGAAACAAACAGTGGAAGATCTCAAAGGGATCTTTGGTGGTTGCCAAGGGTGAAAAAGTCGGTACACTTTACTTGTGTACTGTTAGCACGCAACCTTTAGCTTGTGCAGCAACTACAGAAGTTGATAGTGCAGTGTGGCACTATCGACTTGGGCATATGAGTGCCAAAGGAATGCAAATCCTTCAAACAAAGAAGCTTCTACCAGGTTTGAAAGAAGTGGACTTAGAGTTCTGTGAAGAGTGTGTTTATGGTAAACAAAAGAGGGTAAAATTTCAAAAATCAGGAAATGAAAGAAAAAATAAAAAACTTGAGTTGGTTCATTCTGATGTTTGGGGTCCTGCAAGTACACCATCACTTGGTGGCTCATTATACTATGTAACATTCATAGACGATGCGACTAGAAAAACATGGGTTTATGTCATGAAGAATAAATCCGATGTATTTTCCATATTTCAAAGGTGGAAAGCCTTTGTGGAGAATGAAACAGGTACCAAGGTTAAATGCCTCAGATCCGACAATGGAGGCGAATATTGCAGCCAAGCTTTTGAAAGCTTTTGTGCTAGCAATGGCATTCGGAGGCAAAGGACAACCCCAAGGACACCTCAACAAAATGGGATTTCGGAAAGGATGAACAGGACAATCATGGAACGAGCACGAAGCATGCGGCTACATGCAGGCCTACCGCTTGAGCTTTGGGCGGAAGCTGTAAGTACGTCTGTGTACTTAATCAATCGGTCACCGTCAACGGCTTTGGATGGAGGAGTTCCAGAAGAGGCATGGACATGTAAACCGGTGAATTATGCATTTCTCAAAGTGTTTGGGTGTGAGGCTTTCATGCACATAGATAGAAGCCTAAGATCAAAGCTAGATGCAAAGTCCAAAAAGTGTTTCTTTATTGGCTATGGAGAAGGAGACTTTGGGTATCGCCTATGGAATCCTGAAGATGGTAAAATCTTAAGAAGTAGGGATGTAATTTTTAACGAACAAAATGTGTACAAAGATTACTTGGAAAGAAAACAAACAAAAGAAACAGGTGATGAGTACATGGAGCTTGAGGACGGTGAAGACTCAAGGATTGCAAACGGTGACAATGTGCAACAACGTCAACCAAATGAGGAGCCTCAACCTATTCTCCGAAGATCTACAAGAGCAAGTAGACCTCCAGAAAGGTTTGTTCCTTCCTTCAACCATCTCTTGATCTCAGATTCTGGAGAGCCGGAATCATACGAAGAAGCTATGCAACATGAATCCAAAGAAGAATGGACGAAGAGCATGCAAGTGGAGATGGACCCACTACATCGCAACCAAACATGGGGAGTTGGTTGAGTTGCCTAAAGGTAAGCGGGCACTTCAAAACAAATGGGTGTACAAGCTAAAGGAAGAAGAAGGTGGGAAGAAAAGGTACAAGTCTAGGCTTGTGGTAAAAGGTTTTTCTCAAAAGAAAGGTATTAACTTCAATGAAATATTTTATCCTGTTGTAAAAATGAACTCAATTAGGCTTGTCTTAAGCCTTGTGGCTGCTCATGATCTAAATCTCAAGCAAATGGATGTAAATACGGCATTCCCTCACGGTGACTTATACGAGGAAATCTACATGCTTCAACCAAAGGGGTATGAAGTAAAAGGTAAGGAGAAAATGGTTTGCATATTAAAGAAGAGCTTGTATGGTTTAAAGCAAGCATCAAGACAATGGTACTTGAAGTTTGATCGATGGATGTTGGATCATGGATTCACAAGATGCAACTCGGATCACTGCGTCTACACGGAGAATTTGGGAGATGGGAAATTCATCATCCTCATGTTGTATGTTGATGACATGTTGATTGCAAGTGCTAACATGCAGAACATCAAAGACCTAAAAGAGGAGCTGTCCAAATCTTTTTCAATGAAAGATTTTGGTGCTACAAAGAGGATACTTGGTATGAAAATATCAAGGGACAGGATGAAGAAGACAATAAGGCTATCTCAAGAAGATTACATCAAGAAGGTACTAGAAAGACTTGCAATGCAAAATGCAAAACCAGTTTCTACACCTTTGGCTGGTCATTTTAAACTAACGAAGGATATGTGTCCAAAGACACAAGAGGAGATAGCCTATATGTCTAAAGTTCCATATGCTGTAGCGGTAGGTTCTCTAATGTATGCTATGGTCTGGACAAGGCCAGACATTGCACATGCAGTGGGAGTTGTGAGTAGGTTCATGGACAACCCAGGTAAAGAGCATTGGCAAGCTGTGAAGTGGATACTTAGGTATCTAAAAGGGACAACAACAAATGCTTTGTATTTTGGAGGAACTGATATTTTTCTAGAAGGGTATGCTGATGCAGATATGGCAGGTGACAAAGATACTCGAAGGAGCACTACTGGCTATGTGTTCATGGTTGGAGGCAAAGCAGTAAGGTGGGATTCAAAGCTGCAGAAAGTGGTTTCACTTTCTACCATGGAAGCAGAGTATGTGCCAATGATGGAGGCAAGCAAAGAAATTCTGTGGCTTCACAGATTCTTAGAAGAGCTTGGATTCAAACAAGACAATTGTGTCTTGTACAGTGATAGCCAAAGCGCTATCCATCTTGCGAAGAACTCAGCCTTTCCTTCAAGGACAACGCACATTGAGGTGAGATATCACTTCATACGCACTCTTTTGGAAGAGGGACAACTAAAGCTAGGAAAGGTGCATACAAGTGAAAATCCTGCAGACATGTTTACAAAGGTGGTCAACAAGGAGAAGTTGAGCTTTTGCTCATCTTCAATCGGCATTCAAGGATAAGAAGCCAGAATGGAAAGCAGTCACAGGTTTGGTTTGGAGATCAGTCTCCAAGTGGGAGATTGTTAAGTATGGAGCCTAATTTACCCTTGTAATTTTCTGTGGTAAAAGCGCACATTTGTAAGGCCCCCATTATGAGGAGAAGCCATCGTGCGTGAAGGAAAATCACTAACCGGAAACCAAAATTTTCATGGACAAGAATCAGGGGAATATTATGGCCGGACGACGGCCAGAAAGTGGTCGGAAAACAACCGGTCGGTTGGCCGGTGGCCAGTAGTCAATGGCCGATGGTCGGTGGTCGGAAGTCAATGGCCGGTGGTCGGTGGTCTGAAGTCAATGGCCAGTGGCCGGTGGCCGAATTTAATGGCCGGTGGCCGAATTCAAAAGCGGACTTGTCTTCTCAAGGGCGGCCACGCATGGGCGGATTGGAGGGTCCGATTTGGACTTATTCGCACAAGGGCGGCTACACATGGCTGTCTCTCATAAGAGAGGGCAACCCTTTTGGCCTATAAAAGGAGGCCATTTCTACACACATTTCATAGTGTGAAGTTGATGCAACAAGGTGAGTGTGAGGTGGTGAGAGTGAAGCAAGGCGGGAGCTCCATTAAGGGTATAATCCCTTTGTAAACTACTTCTTGTTTTGAAGTACTAAAGCCATTGAGTGGCTGCTTTCCTGTGGACGTAGCCCACATTGGGTGAACCACGTATATCATGTGTACTCTCTCTCTCTCTCTCTCTCTCTACTCTATAATCTCGTGTATATAAATCCGTCTCTCTCCATTAAGTAATCTACTCAATTATCTATTTAGCTACGTCTTATTTCCTAACAGAACAAAAATGGACAAACCATGAGACCCACAAATGTTTCTACAATAGAAACTATGTTAGTTAGAGAAAGACAATACGGGCCACCTGGAGGGCAACAATTACCACCCGCTCCAAGATACCAAGTAGGACCAAATAATGAAATCCAAGGGAAGGAAGAACCTCAACCTTTGTTGGGACATCAGCCTCCTTTACCCCAAGAAAACAGGGCCATGGTAAGAATTTCACAACCTATAGAGGCACCTAGTGACTCAGAGTATGGTCCAGGTAGTTTCCTATCGAGAAGATTCAGACAATTCCTATGAGAGAGGGTTTGAAGGAAATTTCTATGCTTTTGAGGGATAAATTCCATGGATGGTTTCTGAAGAGATGTCAGAATCATCATACATAGCACACAAAAAAAACCCATTAGTTGGTCGATGAAAATATGCTCATGTTCATGGCAACCTAGAACTACAAACCTAGAGGATATCCTCCTAGAGCCGGATAACCGATGGGGGCTCCACAAGCTTCTCCATTTCTAGTAGGACCATGCTATAAATGCAGCGGTGATCATTGGGCAAGAAGTTGTCCGCACAAAGGAGAGCATATCAAACTCTTTGGGTACTGTGAGGGGTGTACAAATGACCATCTCATTCCACATTGTCCAAAAAACCATGATAACAAAGGGAAAGCTATCATGAACAAAATTGGAATTGTTTTAAGCTCAAGTGGATTAGAAACAAAACCAACCATTCCAATAAATGCGGCAACTAGAGCACAAGCACAAGAGACTGCAAGAAACATCCCAGCCAACCAAGCTGAGATAGAAAACTTATCGATTAGAATCCTTAGGAAATCTTGGAAGGCAAGAAGGGACAAAATGAAAGCCAAAAGAGTAAAAGAAAAATCAGCTTTGGAAATGAAATTGCAGCAAACAGAGGAACAATTGAGACTAGAAAGGACCTTAAAGAAAAGAGTGATGTAGTAAAACCATTAGAAATACCATCGAGAGGATTTGTCTTGGTGAACAAGGTCTTTGAACCATTGGATGCGATATTGAAAGCTCATGAAGCTAGGTTAAAGCCCAACCAAATTGAGGAGCACAGATGGTTAACGTATCCTCACCCATGGCATGAAAAAAAGAGGTTGAAGATGTGCAAGGATCTCATCTAGGCAGCTCAAGCTCTTATGGAACCACCTGTTCCGACTTCTCCAACGACTGAGGTGTTGATCCACAAAAAAATCCAAGAGTTAAAGGAGTGAGGTATTGAAGACAGAGACCAAAAAGAATCGAAAGTTGAAATGCCTTTGGATACGAGGATGGTAGCCAATACAACATATGGGGTGTATTCATAGGTGGCTATGCCAATTCTTGAAGTGGAAGAACCATGGCCACAAGGTCTATGGGAGGATATCGAAAACAAAAAATATGGAAGTGCAATGCTTCAGAAAGCTCCTATCACTGAGATCCATTCAGAATATGAGCTCTACCCAAATGATATCCGATCATTGTATGGTGATGCAGGTACATAAATATCAAAAGACAACAAACCCCAGTCCTTGAAGACGTTACCTTCATTCATTGGAAACCATGAAACCAGATCAAAAGTAAGGAAAGTACCATCTCAATGGAAATCTAGTCCTAAGATGATGGATACCAAAACTCTTCATGAGCCGCTATCATCCCCTATCCGATGTACGCTAACTCTATCTGAGTTACTGCATGTAACACCTCATCTTTGGGAAGAGGTGGATATTTTTTTGGAGAAAATAGGACTGTTAATTCTGCCACCAATTGTTTCTCCAAAAACACCAAATAACTAGACCTCCAAACAAACTAAACATGAGCTAATACCAATGAATAAGGTGTGAGACTATTGTGAAGGAGAAGAAGGGAACATGACCTTGCTTGTGGAGTACAAAGGAGTAAAAACAATCTCTATATTGGATAGTGGAGTCTAATTTGCCATAGCCACCAAAGCAATGTGGGAAAAATGGGGAGAGCCTGCTCTAAGGAAAACTAGAATAAAACTACAATTAGCGGATGGGTACCTGGAGAGACCTATTGGCATTTTGGAGCAAATCGTAGTAACCTCTTGTGGAATCTCATATGAACACACCTTTGTTATTATGAATTTTGATGAGAGCAACAATTTTGATATCATATTGGGCAGACCATTTATGCGTCAACTCAAAACGATACAGGATTGGGGCTATGACTACATCTACTTAAGGCACAAGGATGCCACTACAAAGATCAATGTCACAGATCATAGTTATACAGATGTGGAACAAACCTTAGGAGAAGAATTGAACTCCACAACTGACCAGGAAAGAGAAATACCTGCTTGGCTGTAACACAAAGCTCACAATTGGATGTGTGAAGCTTCTGAGGGTGGAAGTTTGAAAAACAAGGATTGTACCAGAGACTTTTCCAGAAGAGACGTTTGAACCTTTTGGATGTCAACAAATGTACTGGACACTCTTGATGTGTGTGTGAATGTGTTGGACGGATACGCTGCGATGGACGTCAGCACAACGAGAACTCACCTAACATGTAATGTCAGCTAAGGACGAAGCTCGACCCGCGGGCATGTGGAAGCAAGCATAAGGTGTCAACCTACACTCGACCGACTCCTAACTAATTCCTACAGAGGTCTCTACCAATTGTCTAAGTCACAGCCTTCAAGAGTGCAAAAGAGGAAACTTCCTACAACGCTTTCTAGAGCCAAACACCCATCAAACAATCTCGAAACACCATAGAATTTGAAGGAGACCCTACTAATACCAATAGGCCGCTCTCCCTAAGGTCTATGAACCAAAATCACGACCCAAAACACCCGGTGTAGAAACACGTAGGATGTCTGGCCGAAATCCGCAGGTCTTCATTTCCAAAATCTAAAGTGCCTAATGTGTAGTTCTACTCAATGTGAATGCGTGGATATGCTGCAATGCAAAATCGGACAACGTATGCTCACCCAAACAACCGATGAAGCTCGTAGAAGGAGCTCACAAAGCCGGACCGTACGCGTGCATTGTTGGTATCGGCGCGTAGCTCTAGTCGGGGGCAACACGCTAAACTTCTCCGCACTCGATTCCGACCACCGTAGCACTCGTAGCGTCAAGACGAAGCTCACATTCTCTCTCTCTCTCGTACACAGTACGCTCACTCACAGACTTTAAAGTTGTTTTTTTAAAATGACAAAAGGTTTTTTCATTAAGGTCAAAAAGTGGTATATATACCTTACAACTTCTCAAACCCTAAAGTTCCAAAATCAACCATCTACTCAATCTAACTATCAAAACTGGGATACAATCCGGAAACTTCTGTAAGTCCCAATATTTACAAGGTGAAAGATCGGGTTTTCCTCAATGAATGAATAATTACAAAGATAATAGTCCACCGAGTAGTTAGATGCCGTGGGGTGTGTCCAGCTTCTAACATCCCCCCTCCTTGTTCATGTCGTCCCTGACATGGCCTTGATCAGCTGCTTCATCTTATCGTTTCCCGCATCTTTAGCAGTGATTCGTACCTTGCATGTAGGTTCAACATTATCGGGCCAAAGATATCTGTATTCATGGTGAAGAACCCCGTATAGAATGCTTCTTCAAAAGCATGGAGGTGATAGGATGGTAGAAACATGATTCTTTGGTAGAGCGCATGTATCACCTCCTTGGAAGGCTGACCTGACAGATCATAAGGACATCTGTATGTATCTTGGAAGAAGAATATGCTGTCGGTCACCTGGCCTAGCTTGAAGGTCTCGAACACTGCTAGGATGGTTCTGCAGATTTTTCTCATCATAATGCATGTAAGGTCAGGTGAGCCAGTGAACAATTTTATGGCGCCCGTTAGGGTTTTCACCATGTATTGGATACTTATTCTCTCACTTGCCTTCACGCCCGACAGCTTTGGGTAATTCAGCCAAGTGGGTTGGCTTCTTTGCAAAATTTCTTGTGCCTTCCACGTCCTAACCCTTGGTAGAGGACATAAGTTGAGGTTGTCTCTGATATGTTTAGGTGCCTCTACCAAGTGGATTAGGTATTGTGGGTACTTGGTAAGCCAAGCCTTCCTCCACTTTGGCTGAGAATCCACTATGAGCTTAACTCCTTCTTGCCTCGAGGTGTCTGCATTGTAGAGAGGTACCGTTGGCTCTTCTCTGATTCGCCTGTTTATTGTTGCTGCTTCATACTTCAGCAATGGATATGGGAGAGAGGGTTGAAGCCACTCACGCCTAAGATTGCTGGCGTCGATCTTCTGAATTGTCATAGATTTGAAGACCCTCTGCTCCCATTCCAAGGCTTCCTTTGTGCTTTCTCTTAGCTCTGCCTCTATTGCCTTACGCAATTTTTCCTCCTCTTCTTGTGTTAGATCCTGCGGCTCTTGAGAGGATCCTGCTATGCTTTCCTCTTGCATGGGTGTGTCCATAGGATCTGCCACATTTTCGAGGTCGATGCCCTCATTGGCGGCTGGCCCTGAGCTTTTTGCCTCTGCTTGTTGCTGGCCTTTCAACTCCTCAATTTGCCTGAGGAGTGTCTGCTTTTCTGCTTCAGCTTCTTTGCCCAGATTCACGAGGAGGTCATTAAGTTCAACGTTTACTCTTTCCGCCACCTCGAGCTTTATCTTTATTCTCTCCACTTCTTCTTGTAGGGCTTTTTGGCTGTCCTCCATTCTTGTCTGCATTGTGATGGAACCTTCAGCCATCATTAACCTTTGCTTTTTCTTGAGAGTCAGCTCCTTCTAAAGTTCCTGCATTTTCTCTTCATATATTTGACTCTCGGAAATGATTTGAGTCGAGCTCGTAGCTCTAACTCTAGAAGGTGATGCTCGCAGCCTCTGGATGGTTTTCTCTTTGACTTTTAATTGGTCCTTGAGCTCAAGGACTTCATCCAAGCTTGCTTCTTGTTCTATCTCTGCCTTTTCCTTGGAATTTCTCATGGCCTCTACTTCTTTTGTTTCTTCTACCAGTTGTAGTGTCATTATCCCGTTCTTTTTCAGCATCTCGCAATGACTTGCTAAGCTGCAGACACTCTTCTTCAACTGCTAGTATTCTTTTTGCTGCTGTCTCATTTGCTTCTTTCATTGCTCGGCACTTTTGTAGAGCCGTTGCCATCAAGCTGGCCTGCAGGTCCATCTTCTCTCTCTTTTTACCTTTGGCTTTGTGTCTGCAGAGAATCCACTTCCTTTTTGATCTGTTCTTTAGTGGCTTTGAGAGTCGTCATTTCTTCCTCTGAAGCCATGGATTGTGCTCGCAATCCGGCTAGGTTTGTCATCACCACGTCCCAGCCATTGGAGGGCAGGTGCAGGTCTACAATGTCTGTAGCAATTTCTTTAAGTTCCACTAGCCGGATGCCTTGCATCTGATCTTTATGCCCTGTTCTCGCCAAGTCGAATGCGACTGTGGCGGCTTCTTCCTTTGTATAGCCTGCAACTAGCAGGTCCAAAAATGCATAATAGGCCTCGTCTAATCCTTTTTCCTCAGACTAAGGCTTGGCCTCTTCCTTTGGCTCAGGTTCTTGCCTTTGCTCTTGCTCCTCAGCTTGCCTTTCTTCTTGTTTGTCCTCATCCTCCTTATCTTCTGGTGGAGGGCTGCTAGGAGGTGGTGAGGGCGGTGGAGATGGCTGTGGGCTGGGTTTAGGGCTATCTGGTAAAGCTTCTGGTTTGCCCTTTAAGTCCCTGTCTGATTTTGTTTTTCTTTCCCTTTCTTGGCTTTCTTGTTCATCTAGCAATGCCTGCCTTATCTGCTCCACTTCCTCCTCGATGAAAGGGACATGGGTAATGTTTTCCGCTGCAGCATCAAGAATCTCGAAATTCTTGATATAATCTTCAAAGCGGTCCCTCTGCAGTCGTCTGGATGATCCGGACATAGACTCGAGAGATGGCTTCTAGAGTTCGTTTAAATCACCCTTGAGGGATCTTTCTGCTCAAAAACTCTCCATCAGCCTCTCGAGTCTTGCCGCTTTTTGAGACCTGGTTTCTTTGGCCGGCACTTGAGCGGAATCCTTCTTTCCTTTCTTCTGCTCAGGTTGCTCCTCTTCAACTGGCTCTAACCGTCTCTTCAATCTCGTAGCCACCCTTGGTGCTCTTTGTGGCTCATCTTCCTTCTTTTACCCTTAGCCAATCATTCTGAGATGGTGGGTTAGGCCACCTTCCTTTAACGTGTAGTGCTGCATAAACCACCTTGGTTATCAGTTCTCCTGGCACTATGTAGGTTGGCTTTTTGTTGCCCATCTTTACCAAGCTGTCATGTATGTATGCCGCATAGTTGATTATCTTTGGGGTGCATTTTGTCATTGCCCAAGTAAATGTCGTGGCAATTGCACCTGGCGGCATCCTGTACTTATGTGGCCTCTTAGTGCACATGTGGAAGTATTGGTTGTACAACTGGCACATAATTGCCACTTTTGGGTTGGCAATGTCTTCAAAGGTGTAATTGGCCTTTTTCTCTTTGTACACCTTGACTTCGTCCCTTCTTTTTGTTACATTGTCTCCTTGATTGGAGAGGTCTAGTGCATGGGCTACAACCTACTCCGTGATTATGATCTCTGTATCTGGTCTGCCTTGTAAATCTGTCACCTTGGCCACTCCATTCTTTTTGATGCTTGTTACAAAATCCCATACTCTTTTGATGTCCACCCCTGATGTTATCGCTTCAAAGTAGTTATGGAGGTCAATTTTATCCAAGTAGCCGGCCATTTTGCTTCGTACAAATTCATTGAGCTCTCTTGGCAGCATTGGTAGCTCTATTACATTGCCTTCATTGTCTTTGAACACTCCCTGGTAGATCCTTAGGTCATTGGACTCTAATAGATCCTCTTGTATCCAGGTGCTGGTGGGATTTAATGTTCCTTCTGGAATGACAAAGGGTTCCACCTCGTCCAGATAATCTTTGATTGTCATTCTTTTCTTCTTTGCCGGTGACTTCGAGACTGCCATAGATCCTGTTGCACTCAGTAATCCAAAGTTAGCGTTTTTTCCATCTTAGTTGCGAAACCGAGTTTTACTTATCCAAATGACTTGAAAATTGAAATTATAGCTTAAAAGGAACTTGTGAAGCTGTGCATGTGCTCACAGTGCAAATCTGGCCAAAAATTTCTATTTAGACATCCTACGCATAGGATGTCTTTTTCATCAGAATTGGTTCATACTTGACATGCAAGTAGTGTAAGGCTCATGGAACATGGCTATATGCTTGGATTTGAATTTGGATATCAAAAAGTGGATTTTTGGGCTGATTCAGGATTTAGGTCACAATTTGGGTAGAATGTCCATCATAGGTAGCAATTGATGTCCAAATGGGTTGAAAATTGGTATATGGGCTCATTGCACCATTGTATTGGCTCCCATGATGTCATTCCTTGCACAGAAGGCTAAATTTATGCTGGAGACATCCTACGCGTAGGATGTCTTTTTCATCAGAATTGCATGAAACTTGTTCTGTGGGTTGTCCTTGGCCTATGGAACATGGCCCTGTTCTTGGATTTGAAATAGGACAAGATTTGATGCTTGTAAGGCTTTGTGAGGTGTTTTTGGGCTCAAAAAGTGTATCTTGAAGGTGTTGGGGGTCAAAAGTGATTAGAATGGCTTCAAACTTGTCATATGGGCTCTTGATGATGAGATAATTAGATCTGGAATGATAAAACATCCCTTCTATGCCAAAAAGGTCCATTAGACATCCTACGCGTAGGATGTATATTTCATCCTTTTTTCTCCCTGACCACACATATTGTTTGCTAATGTGTATGTGAGTGTGTTGTGCAAGTTTCATGAGATTTGGACAAGATTTGGTAGGTCAATGGCCCATTATTGCCTCTATGCCCTAACTTTGCGTTTTTCCATGCATATGAGGTCAAATCTAGTCCAACTGTGATGAAACTTGGTGTATGGCTTGTAAATGTCATTCAGAACATGTGCATGACAAAAATTGTTGAGGTTTGTGCCAAAAAGTGTCCTTGAGACATCCTACGCGTAGGATGTCTCCTTGTGATTTTTTTTAGTGCTAATGCTTCCAGTGCTTGCCCTTTGCCCCCCTAAGTCCCTTTTGAGCCTAATTTCAACAAAAAAGTCAAATGGATAGAGTATAACTCGCTGTGTGGACTTCAGAGCCTCCGAGCCGTTTTCTGACTTTTGGAGTGGTTTTTGGCGATGAAATTTTTCGATGTTGGTCTCCATAGCTTCCCAATCCCTTGGGGATCCTTGCCGTATGGTTTTTGTCGACTTTGGCTTCACCGGAGCTCCATTTGGCAATTTGTCGCTCTAGAAGCACCCGTGGTTGCGTTTACATACCTTTGATGATTTGTGGTGGTCTTCCACCATAGGGCTTGGTTGTTGATGGTCTAGGAAAGCCGCTCGTGAAGTTTGGTGGCAAACGGACTTGCGGTTTGGCCGCAAGTGCATTTTGATGCTTTGTGTGTCTGATGCCGTTTCTGAGGTTTAGTGCCGCTTCGGGTCACTTTTTGGTCATGCGGGTCATATAGACTTGTCAAGCATGTCAAGATGCTCCTACCCATGAATTTTGGTAACATTTGGTCACCGTTTCGCCGATTTCCCATTTGGTGGCCTCTTGCGGGTTTCTGGGAATTAGGGTTTTTCCTGATGGTTTCCCACTGCCTTTGGCTATCCAAGACTGGTCTCCTAGACTAGGGTAAGTTGCCGATGAAGTCTTGTTGCTTTTGGGTTAACTGTTAGGCCGCCGTCTCTACTTGCAGGTCTCTACCGCTCGCTTTGTGTGTGACCCCTACGCTAGTTTTCGCGACATAACGACAAACATGCGCGAAAAGCTCAAGGTGGTGAGCCTACCTCTCATGTCTAGAGCTCTTCGGGTAGTCGTGTGTGTCATAGAAGCTACTGGAAAGTCGATCCGCTTTAGGTGGCAGAAGCTTTCTCCACAAAGTCAATAGTGAAAATGAGCTAAAATTGGGGTGAAAATTTCTTATAATGGAGGTCCCCAAACCACTGTTCATGAAATTTGACATGTGCTCCTATCTTCTTGCAAGATGCGGTTTAGGCTCAAAAATTTCTTGATTTGGACTCCGTTTGCTCTATTTACCAAAAATTTGGCATTTCGGTCAAAACCTGGCCAAAACACGCTTTCCGCTCCAGTCTCATAATTGCACCCCCACTGTACCATAGGTTGTCCTATAGTCACTGATCATCACCATATTTTTTTGTTTTTCATTACGATTGTTTTTCACCTGCTTTTTGTATTTTTGAAGTTTTTCTACCAAAAATTAGCAAAATTAAAAGGAAAATAGAAAATTTAACCCAAAAAATCCCCAAAAATCATAATAAATCACAAACATCACCGTAACACATTATATACACTCACATGCAATTTTTATGGCCGGATTTCTCTGTTTTACCAATATTTTGCCCGAAAAATGGCTATTTCTACTTATATACACACACCTAGGGGCTTGATTTGGCATTTGGCCCCATATACATGTAGATTCATGCTGTATAAGGCCATATGTGCTTGGGTTACTCTAGAAAATTTTGCAATCAAACAACAACCCTTAAAATAGTCGAAAATCATGCCCTTTTTTGTTGTTTCTGTCATTGGTTCCGCATTTGAGAGTGCCTCTAGAATGCCTCCCCCCTCCTAGCCAGAGTCCTCCCGGACGACAAGGTTTTGCCTCGGAGTATGTGTCGTGCATAGGTTGAAAAAGTTGTGCTAATGCTTGGCCAATTAATGTGGCCCTATTTTATGCATACTCGATCAATGCATGGAAAAATTAATGCTGTGCAAGAGAAGGGAATAAGCAAAATGCTTATTGGCATTCGCCGTCGAGGTTTCCTTCTTTCTTTGCAAGTAATAGCTTTAATTCTACTGCTCTCTGTTTAATTGTCTTTTTGGCAAAAGGCAATTGCTTTGTCGACACTGTTGATGGAGTCTTAGCTGTGTCTAAGGATAGAATTGGCGGGGATGTAATGGCTATGGGCCTTATGGCCTTGACTTTCCATTGGTATTGTGTTGCTGCCTTTTTTTGTAGATGTTTTGGCTCTTGCTTGTTTGCCACTGGTTTTTCTTTCATCGGCATCCACTTATGTCGGTTCTCCTTTTTGAAATGCAGCCGTCTGCCTTCCATTGTTGCTTGTACTGCAGGTAGTTGCTTTTGCTTTGGTATCCAAATGTGAGTGACATTTGGGTTATGGATAAGCATTTTCTTTGGGATCCAAATTTGTTTTATGCCCTTGGTTTGGGGTTGAACCGTCTGCTTTGTTGGAATACGTTTGTTACATTTTTGTTTTTCTGCCATTGCATTTCTATCCTTCCTCATCCATACTTGTTTACCTTGTTTTGGTAGCCTAGATTTTTGCCTTGTGGCCGGTGACTTCATCTGTCTGTAATTAGCATGGTTGGATTTTACCTGATATTTGGTCTCGGGTTTCCTGTTGTTCATTGATGGCATTCATGTTTTTGGCTCTATTGCCAGTGATTGCATGGCTTGCAGTTGAGCATGATGGTATTGCTGAGCAAAATCTATCACCTGTTGTTCATGTTCATGTTGAATTTTGAGAGCCTTTGCTTTCCAATCTATCTGCACATTGTATGCTTTTTTCCAAGGTTGCCCTAGCATCATTGGGTGTTGTGGGCTTTCATCTGTCACCACATAGAATTTGTGTGGATAGATATATTGATGTATCTGTACATGCAATATAGTCCATCCCAATGTTGTCAATGGGTGTGATGTGCTACTTTCCAGCACTTGAGGAGTAGGATGAAGTTGATCTGTGACTGTGAGCTGTTGGTATAATCCGTAAGAGATAAAATTTTCTTGAGCACCCGAATCAAGCAAAGCTGTTGATTCCACTCGATTGTTGCCCACTTTGACCGCAATTATTGGCTCCACTGTTTCCTCCTCCAACTCAGTCAGTCGAATGGCATTGATTCGCAATGGTGCTCCACTTTTTTGTTGTTGTTGTAGAAGCCGTCTTTTTGCAATGCGTTCTTGTGCTTCGGCTTGAGCTTCCTCCCGTACTCTCTCTTTTTCCTTCATTCGTTGTTTTCCTTGATGAATTTGTTGGAGCATCTCCTGTGTGAGTGGTAGATGATACCTCCTTAGTCGACATCCACTAATCCAGTTTGGCATTTCTTCACTTGCTAATGTAGCAAGCTTGACAGCTCCACTTTGTGATAGATCACTAATCACAAATGGTCCCAATCCTCGCTTTTTAAGTTTCTTAGCATGTTGTTTTAAGGTATAAACAAGTACGTAATCACCTGTTTTAAACTCTTGGGAACGCACATGCTTGTCAAAAAATTCCTTTTGTCTTCTTTTTTTAGCATAGATTGACGCGACAACTCGTAAGCGGAGTTCATCTAGCTTTTCAAGATCATCAATCCTTGACGAGAGCTCATGCCCTGTCCATTCCAAGCTTGTTGCTACTCGTAGAGTTGGGATTAAAAACTCTATGGGTAGTATAGCATTTAGGCCAAACACCATGTTGTATGGTGTTGTTCCTATTGATGTTTTGTAAGCTACCCTGTATGCCCATAGTGTTGAGTGTAGCTGCTGATCCCAATCTGTTCTTGATTCTGACACTAATTTGGTGAGAACCGTGCATAGTGTTTTATTTGTGGCCTCAACTTGCCCATTGGCCTGTGGATGGTATGGTGTTGATTTCCTATGTATGACCATGAATTCCTCTAGCAGATATTCAATGACTTCATTGAGAAAATGTGTTCCACGGTCACTGACAATTTCTATTGGTAACCCGTAACGTACAAAAAAATTCTCATACAAAAATTGTGCCGTGGTGCGTGCATCAGCTTTTTGTGTTGCTTTGGCTTCGACCCATTTTGTGAGATAGTCCGTGGCCACAATGATATATTGGGTATGGGTGCGATATGCAAGGGGTGATATAGGTCCCACAAAATCAATGCCCCACTTTGCAAATGCTCTTGCCCCCATCATTGGCTGTAATGGCATCTCGTCTCTTTTTATTGGTATCTTTGTGCCTTGACATGTATCACAACGCTTTACAAACTCTTCGGCATACATGTGCAATGTAGGCCACCAAATTCCTGCGTCTTATCGCCTGAAAAATGGCCTCCACTTATTCCGCTATGTGCATGTTCTAGAATCTGCAGGTATTCGCTTTCACTTGCACAGATTCTAAGTTGATTGTCCTTCCCCCGCTTATAGAGTTGATTCCCAATTAACTGAAAGTCACAAGCTTCCAGCTCTATAGCTTTTTCCCGTGCTCTTGTGATGTTCTCAGGGAACGTCCTGGTGGTTAAGAAGTCAATGATATATTGACTCCATGCAGGTGCTATGTTTACTTGAAACAAAGTTGCGTGGTTCACTGGTCGTTTGGCACTACATACTATACAACTGGTAACATAGGAATGTGTGTCCGCATGCATAGTTGGCCAATAAACCCCTAACTGTTTCAGTCTCTGGTGTGTTTTCACTGTTGAACAATGAAATGCACAACCCTGGACATGTGGTTCTTCAAGGTAGCACTCGAATTCTTCCGGATTTATACATAATCGTAGGATTAGGTCTGTTCCAAGATGATACAGCCATCCTGCTATCAACTGGAAGTTTTCTGTTTGTTGAATTGTCTGTTGTTTGGATCTGCATTCCATACTATCAAACTCACTTCCTAAGGAAAGAATGCTAACAATTTCTTGAGACCATTTGGGTACCATTTCAATGTTGAAAAGATAAGCATCTGGTATGTCATCATCTACTCCTTCAGGAGCTTCCCTGTTGTGTATCCTTGAAAGATGATATGCTCGCAGATGGGTTTTACCCTTTTTGACCACCACTGTGAATTCAAATTCTAGCAATATAATAAACCAGCGTATGATTCTCCCTGTATTGTAAGGTTTATTTACTAGGTACAAAAGAGCTTGATGATAAGTGAAGAACACAAATTTGTTTGCAAACAAATAATGCCGAAATTTTTTTACAGCATAAATCATTCCTAACCCTTCCCTCTCGGTGGTTGTGTAGTTCTTTTCTGCACTATTGAACTGTCGGCTCGCATAGCAAACTGGAAAATCCATTGTTCCGTCTCCAAGTTGAGCTAGAATACTTCCAATGGCATATGCTGAAGCATCAATGTGCACATGGAATATCTTTTCCCAATCTGGTGCCTTTAGTACAGGTGCTGATATAAGGTTTTCCTTCAGCTTTTGGAATGAAATTTCACAATCCTCGGTCCACTCGAAATTGACTAGCAAACGATACAGAGGTTGTGCGATAACCACATACATGTATATGAATCTTCGATAATAACCGCAGTGCCCCATGAAGGATTGCACTTGTTTTGCATTAGTAGGCCTGCGCAGGTCTACAATGACTTTGACTTTGTCTAGGTCTGTGGTTATGACATTTCTTGAGACAATGTGTCCTAAGATTCGTCCTTGCTTAACCATAAATACACACTTTTCCGGGTTAAGGCAGATTCGATATGTCTTGCACTTTTCAAAGACCTTTTGCAAATGGTCCATATGATCCTCTCGCAGAAGAGAGTGCACACACAGGTCATCCATGTAAATTTCTAAGAATATTCTTAGGTATTCCTTGAATGCGTGAGTCATTAATCTTTGGAAAGTGGCTTGTGCATTAGTTAAACCAAATGGCATAACTCAATACACATAAATCCCCCATTCTATGGAAAACGCTGTTTTGTGTTGATCTTCTCGTGCTATTGCCAGTTGGTTGTATCCTGAAAACCCATCCAGAAAAGAATAAGCCAGTTTCCCGGCCACTCGCTCAAGTACATGTTCTGTGATTGGCAAGGGATAATTATCCCTTATGGTTGCTACATTCACCTTCTTGAGGTTTACACACACTTGCAGTTTTCCATTCTTTTTGGGAACTACCACAATGGGTGACACCCAATCTGTATGTTCAATCTCATAGATGAATTCCGCTTCCATCAGTTTATCAATTTCTTCTTTGATTCGTTTAGCAAATGTGTCATTATATGTATAAGGACGTTGTTTGCTAGGTTTTGCATCCGATTTCAAAGGAATTGTATGTTGGCATATCATTGGATCAATTCCTTTGAGGTCTTTGTAGGACCAAGCGAACACATCTATATACTTCTTGAGAAGTTGTGTTAGCTGTGCTTCCTCCTCAGGCTCTAAATCATTAGCTATATAGACCGGGTGAGGCTTTTCACCTGGTTCTGCGAGGTCTATCTTTTTTGCATTTTCAGGACCATTGTAAGATTCTTGGTTGGTTCTCTCCTTGATTGGTGGTGTCATGATGATTTTTCTGTCTTGGATAGTAAACTTCCAATAGTGTGATGGTACGTTCATGTTCCCCTTTTTTGACTCCCCTTTTCTATCACTATCTTCTTCAGTAGTCCATATCTCTCTCAGAGACTGTTTCAGTTCTTGGTATTTCTGTTTATGCTCCAGTTTGGCCCACTCTTGGTCTTTTGTTGTTTCCCTTTTTGATTTTTCAGATTCTTGTGATTTTGTTTCGGTTTTAGCTTTTCGTAACTATTTTGTTTCCTCTCGCGTTCTTTCTTTTCGATTTTTTGAGAATTTTCTTGATATTTGATCTTTCACATAATCCTCTGCTTTTACAAGCATCAAATAGTGAGTTTTACCTTTTATCCTGGGCATCAGGTTCTCTCTCGCTTTGTTTCCCGCTCTTTTCCTCCTATGGCGTTCTTGGCGTCTAGGGTGTTGATTAGCAAAATCATAAAACTTGATATTCTCGGCTTCATTTCCACGCTCACTTGAGGTGTCTGAACACTCATTATCTGCATCATCATTTACTTCCAAATGTTCAGAGAAATTGTAAAACTCTTCTTGTTCTGGAGGTTCTACTGTTTCTTCTTTTGGTACAAAGCTTACCATGTAATAGGGTAGCACATCATAGCCATCCTTATCGCAAAATTTTGTTGTTGGACTGTCGGTAATGGTATAGACATCCAATGTTGCTAGTATGTGTTCCCATTCCAGGGGTTCCAAGGCATCTTTAGGAAAAGGTTCCGGAATGTACTCCTTGTCCTCAATTGCTCTTTCTAAGACACAATCCTCTCTTCTTAAGCTTCCACAATGTGAAGATCCGCACATCCATAGCTCTTTTGGTTGCCCTAACCATGCTGGTAGTTCTGATCCTGCTATTGTAGCCGAATCAAACTCTTCCACAGGTGTTTGGTTTACATCCTTGTAACTATGGTCTTTCAGGTGTATTTTAGTTGTCGTTTCGCCATGTTTGAGGTATATGTGGTCATAACCCCAATCTTGGACCATCTTCAATTGTCTCATGAATGGTCGTCCCAAGATTATCTCATAATTGTTCTTTTTGTCGAAATCGACTATTGCAAATGTATGCTCATACTCGATTCCGCACGAAGTGACAATTACTTTTTCTAAGAGTCCTAGAGGCTTTTCCATGAACCCATCTGCCAATTGCAGTTTCCTTCTGGTAGCCCTCAAAGCTGGTTTTCCCCATTTTTTCCAAATATCTTTGGTGGCGATAGCAACCCCCGCTCCATTGTCAAGAATAGCCTTGGAGACTACTCCTTGGAATCCTACCGGTAGCGTAGTGTTTCCGTCTTCTCCCTCGCAATATTCTCCAACCTTATTCAATGGTACTTGCCTAGTGTTTAGATTCCCCGATCCCTTCTTGTAGCTTCAAGTTGGAGTCTTTCACTCCAAATTTTTCTAGGCATTTTCCTACTGTGGTCCACATGTTTGGCCTTAACCTTAGGAGTTCTGCCAACGTGATTGTGCATGCCACCGGGGTGGATAACAACTCAATCAATCCTCGCGAATCCATCACCTTGTTAGAAGAAAGTCTTTGAGATGGGATTGCTCTCACTTTCGACTTAGCTTCGTACTCTCCCAGGTAAGAGGGTAAAGTTCTCAAAGAGTCTGTTTGGCTGTGCCCCGAACTAATAGATCCTTGGTCTCCCCCTTGTGAATGTATCTCAAAGTTCATCTACGATCTTGCCTCAAATTCTTCAATAGGAGGTAAGATCACATTCTTTTCTTTTCTCGTGCTATTCATGTGGTTACTCGTCCTATCAGCCTCGTTGGCCTCACGGATTTGCTTCCACAGATCATTTAGACCGTTACCGTCCTTACCCATTTCTGCCAATATTTTAGGTTGGAACCCGTCAATTGCCCCATCGGTGGTATTTGGCACTACGATAGGCTCTCCCTTGTACTTGTAATCATTAGTGAGTCTCTCCTTTGTTTCCTCATGTTTTTCTAATGTTGGTTGGATAAGGGTTGGAACTGGTGCTTCGTGACAATTTGCATGCTTACCTAGTGGTTCTTGTGAGGTCCCCACCCCGTCGTATCAAACAACGGATCTGATGGTAAACCTGGTGGCCACTAGATCTATAGCGGAAGCAAACAAAATGGTTCAGGGTTCAACTAGCGGACGATCTCTCATCACAAAGTGAGTCGAGTTCAAGCCTACTAGCAACGAGATCTAGCTCCACCTCGCAGGGGAAGCGTACTTAACTATCTAGCGATCCTAAGACCCACCTTCCAAGAGGAGAGAAACCCCGAGTGCCTTTTTCCCCATGTTTTAGAGGCACGTACTCTCGAGGATTCGTCGCTCTAGGGGCAATGAGTAATACCAATATCGAGTAAGCACTATGGGGACAGAGAGTTCCCGACCAATCGGGACCACCCATCTCGTAGACATTGGCAACCCGAGCCAAGCCCCCACTTTCCACCCCCACACTCACACTTCCTCGTGTGACCTAATTACTACCACAAAAGTTGTTCAACATAGATATTCCTTGTTTAATTCCGAATCACATGGTTCGTTAAAACAGCCCTTCAACCAGTATTGCAAACAACACCAAGACAGAATTCTAGTAAAAATTCTACTCAAACTTATTCATAAAGGTTCCAATGTTCTGGAGGTACAACATCCCCCCTCCAGCGAGAGTTCACTCCTCCCGTTGTCGCCTAGCTGCCCATACAACTAGGTATGTCCACCGCATAGAAAGCACGTCATGGACACTCCCACCACATAGAAAGTAAGACGTGGGTTCCCACCGCATAGAAATCAAGTCGTGGGTATCCACCGCATAAAAAGCAAGTCGTGGATTCAAGAGCCCTAACGAGGAACTCTGCCCCCTGTGACCAGTAGGGGGGTCAGGACTGATTCAACATTGGAAATAAAATGAACATGTCGAGCTAAATTTTCCCTAGCAAACATTATTTCCTCTTGCAAACAGCATACCCATCAATCATTTCTTTCCTACTTTATACTTAAATGTACTATGCATTCAATGCCGAGGTTTCTGTCGGATTTCTCCAACATGTTCGGGGATATGTTCATTCCTAACTAATCGTATGCAATGTTAATTAAACAACTTGAATAGAAATTGGGACCTACCTCTTCCATTTCTTCGTCAATAGCTCGTGAGATGGCCGGTATTTGCTCGTCCATGGGAGCCTTTCCTTTTCCGTTGACATTGCTTGTTCCCGCCTCGCGGTCGTGGGCTCCACCGAGGCGAGTTCTCTTAACCGGGGCCATTTTTCTCACTACTTAAATGATAGTCTTGAAAAAAAAAGAGCTAAGGTCCGAGAGTAACATGACAAACTAATCGGCAGATTAGATTTATTAAAGACTCCTCCTTATGCACGAGGTTAGATTTTTCCCTTTTTGCCCTAGCAATTTTTAAGGGTAATTCTGTATCCACCCTATGAAAAACAACTCTAAGGTTAATTACTTGGCTTAGATGATTAAGAAATTCAGAGTTTTTCTAATTGATTCACGAAAGATATGAAGTAAGCAAGCTCATTCATTTTCCTAGAGCAATATGAAGGTGCAGAGTGACCGCATGCATGTGTGATGGAAAAACCTTCTTCTTATTGGACTAATGACGGATTAATTTTCAGCCTTAATCGCATCTAAATGTGGGAGAAGATTAAGTATAATTTAATTACAACTCTATTGAGTAGTGAAAGATTGAATTCTGACAAATCTACACTATTACTAGCTGACAATTTATTGACTATATCGCCTAGAGAGAGAATCTTTCTTCATCATGCATTAATCCTCGATTAAGGATGATGAATGGCTGAATAAATTAACTAAATGAATGATAATTATGTAATGAAGTATAGCTATGAAAACTTAGAGAGCAGCTATAGAGAATTATAGCTAAAAGTAGGCATAGTAGACAAGACTTATGAGTGGGTAATGATGAGATTAAGAAGAGCAGTAATTAAACCATAATTACCGTGATTAGGGCTGAGAATCCTCTTAAATTTTTGATGCAATGAATCCTCGAGATGGGAATTTCGGCAGCACCTCCCTCCTTGCTTCTCCTTCAAAAGCTGTGTGTGTGCCAGCAACACCTTCCCAGTGTGTAGGTGTGTGAGTATGCAATGAGTGTGTGTGAGCATATCTGTGTGTGTGTGTGTGTGTGTGTGTGTAGGCCTTTACATAGGATCCTACAGGCTGAAAATCGATTTGTGTTGCTAAATGCATCTGGATGAGCACTCAGTCTTTGCATGGCAATTCCAGTTGCCTACCCACCAAGTGTCCAGTTGGCTCAGTAAACTGACTCTCACACTGAGTTGCAGGCTTGGCAGCTTCCCCAAGACTCCCACAAATCAAGAGGGCGCCCCCTAGCTGCTAAAGCAGGTCTGGAGTGGGCTGGGACCTGTTCCCACACAGCCTCGGGTCCCCGGTGCCTCCCGTACAATTTTGTGAAAAATTGGGTTTAGGCTAAAACGGGCCATACGAGTCGGATTTTGATGCCGTAAATTGCTATACTAAGCTCTAACTAAGACGTACGGGTCTGAGTACCTGCCATATTTAGCAGCCCCCCCGGGGTCCGAAAATGCATTTTTTTCAAATTCGGGGTACGGGTGCGATTTTCGAGACGGTCGAGACTGGACGGTTCGGGTGACCAAAAACTTACTATTTTTAGAAAATTTTCACAAAAATTATTTTAATTTACATTTTGAAGCTTTATAACATTCTAAACATCATGGCACTGACAAAATCTGGAAAACTGCTAAAAATAGTAACTTATTCCATTGTATTCATTTCGTGGTACAAGGGTGCTCTTGTGATCGGGTCAGAGACCTTACAACCTCCCCAACGTGAAAAATTTGAGATGTCCTCATATCAAGAATGAGTTTGGGTAATCTTTTAAGAGCGTCGATTCGTCCTCCCAAGTTGCATCTTCTTCAGGGTAATCCTTCCATTTTACTAGATGTTCCGTGATAGTTCTTTTGCGTAACTTTCTTTCCCTTGTTTCAAGTACATAGTCAGGTTGGAGCTCGAGAACGCCTTGTGCTGGCATGACTATCTGATCTGAGTGCAAGAATTGATCAGGATTGGGAATATAGGGTTTGAGTAAGCTGACATGGAATACATCATGAACCTTCAAGTTCGCAGGTAACTTTAGCTTGTAGGCCTGGTCACTTACAACCTCAACGATCTCAAATGGTCCACAATACCTTGGGCTTAGCTTCTTGTATCTGCCTAGCGATAAATTTCTTTTCTTAGGTCAGACTTGGAGAAAAACCTTATCTCCTTCCTTGAAAGTTCTATCTGTGCGATTCTTATCTGCATAGTGCTTCTGCCTATCTTGAGCTGCCTGAATGTCCTGGCGAATGGCTCTAGTCTATGCTTCCATATCTTCTAACATCTTTCTAGAGGCTTCTACTCTGATGGTTGGATCTGAAAAGTTCAGTGGTGCTAAACAATCCTGTCCATAAAGAGCTTTGAAAGGTGACATTCCAATGCTTCTATGTTCGGAAGAGTTATAAGCATATTCTACCAAAGGTAGATATTGTAACCACTTATTTGGTTCTTGCGAACAATAGGCTTTGAGAATGTCCTCAATGACTTGATTAACTCTTTCAGTTTGCCCATCTGTTTGTGGATGGTATGCTGTACTGAAAGCTAATTGTGACCCAATAGATTGGAAAAGAGAAGTCCAAAATTTTGATGTAAACTTGGCATCTCTATCACTGACAATATGCTTGGGTAGACCATGTAGCCTAAAAATCTCCTTGATGAATACCCGACTAATAACTGAAGCCGTAAAGGTTGTCTTTACGGGTATTAGATGAGCCACTTTTGTGAACATGTCAACAACCACGAAAACAGAATCATAACCTCCTGTAGAAGGTAACCCTGTAACAAAATCCATACTGATGCATTCCCACTTCATCTGGGGTATGTCAAGAGGTTGAAGTTGCCCTGGTACTTTGATCCTTTCGGCCTTTATCCGTTGACAAGAAAGACATTGCCTCACATAGCGAAGAATGTCTCCTTTCATTCCAGACCAGAAATAACTCCTTCTGACGGCGTGAAGAGTTTTAGCATAGCTTGGGTGTCCAGATGTAGGGCTATCGTGAGCTTCATATAGAATGGACTTCTTTAAAGCTGGGTCTCTGGGTACACAGAGTCTATGTCTGTAGTAAAGACATCCTCCCATAAGAGAGTAATCTTTAGCTTCAGGCATCTTATTCTGCTGGATTAATGAATCCATACGTTGGTACTCTGGATCTTCGAGGGATGCTTCTTTGATTCTATCCCAGATAGGGTTATTTGGAATAGAGATAGCTCCGAGAAACGATTTTCGGCTAAGACTATCTGCAACTGCGTTTTCCTTCCCTAGTCTATACTTTATGTCAAGGTCATATTCCTGTAATAGCTCTATCCATCGCCGTTGTCGCATATTGAGAATGGGTTGAGTAAATATCCACTTTAAACTCTTGTGGTCTGTAACCAATTGAAACTTGCGTCCAAGAAGATAATGTCTCCATAACTTCAGTGCATGTATAACTGCTAAAAGTTCTAGATCATGAGTGGGATAATTCTTCTCATGATCCCTCAGCTTTCGCGAAGTATACGCCACCGGTCTTCCTTCTTGAGTAAGAACTCCGCCTAGAGCAGACTTACTAGCATCTGTCGCTACTTCAAATTCCTTACTGAAGTCTGGAAGCTTTAAAATAGGAGCTGAGACCAAGAATTCTTTTAGCTTAGCAAAACTAGACTCGTGCTCGGTCTTCCAATTGATCCTCATTCCTTTCTTCAGGAGTTCCGTCAAAGGTGCAGCAATACGTGCATAATCCTTGACAAAAATCCTGTACCATCCCGTTATTCCAAGAAATCCCCTTACTTCGTTGACAGTGGATGGTTGAGGCCAGTCAACTATGTCCTTGACTTTGTCTGGGTCCACTGAAATCCCTTTAGCCGAAATGACAAATCCAAGATAGTTGACCTTTGGTGAGCAAAAAGTGCACTTGCTCTCTTTAGCGTAAAGCTGGTGTTCTCGAAGGAGATCAAGTACTTTGCGAACATGTTCCTTGTGATCTGTTTCATTCTTAGAATAAACTAGAATGTCATCAAAGAAAACCAAGACAAAGTCGTCCAGGTAAGGTTTGAAAATATCTTGCATGAGTCGATTGAAGCTTGCAGGAGCATTTGTTAGACCAAAAGACATTACTGTGAATTCGTAGTGTCCATACCTCGTGTTGAAAGCTGTCTTTGGAATATCTGATTCCTTGATCCTGATTTGGTAATATCTTGACCTTAGATCAATCTTTGTAAATATTTTGGCACCGTGGAGCCTGCCCAAGAGTTCGTCGATCCTTGGAATTGGATACTTGTTCTTGACAGTTACCTGATTCAGCCCACGGTAGTCTATGCATAGCCTTAAGGTCCCATCCTTCTTCTTCTAAAAAAGAACTGGAGCACCCCAAGGAGAAGTACTGGGTCGAATGAATCCTTGCTCAATGAGTTACCTAAGTTGTTCTTTGAGTTCGATGGCCTCCGGAAGTGACATTTTATAAGGTCTTTTTGAGATAGGTTCACACCCAGGGATAGTCTCAATCCCATGATCTACCTCTCTGTGTGGTGGAAGATTCGTAAGGTCTTCAGGGAATACGTCATCATACTCCCTCAGCCAGTCTGGTCGAAGTGAGGTATCTGATTGGTCCACCTTATTGAGTTTAACTGCATATATTTGCTGACCCTTTCTTAGTCCCTTCAAGAGTCTGCTGGCCTTAACTAGAATAGCCCTAGGTCTCCCATTTCCCCCCTGAATTAAGGCTTCATTACCCAAGTTATCTGTAAATGTAAAGTTTCCTTGTGCACAATGGATATGGACCTTATTTTGATTTAACTAGTCCATCCCTAGTATCCCATCAAAGAATCCTAAGGGTAGGGTTCGAAATTGGGTAGAAGTTGGGTGTCCCCCTAAATCGAAGTCAATTTTGCCTGCAGAGTGTTGAGATAATACCTCCTTGCCGTTTGCTAACTCGACAACTAGCTTGCTTGACGGATACTTATCTAGCTTAAGCTTTCTCATGCATCTGGGTGAAAGAAATGAAAGAGTACTGCCACAATCTATAAGGAAGTTAACTTGTTCACCTCTGAGAGATCCTGGCGTATGAATGACTGCGTATTGCTCGCAACCATTGTGATTGTCAATTGCAGCATGTAGGGTTGCTCTCTCCACTGCTTCATCACCCACAGTTGGTTGAACTACTGCGGCATTCACTCTGGCGGTAGCTCCACGCCCTCGCCCTCTGTTCATTCTTCCACGTCCTCCTCTTCCATTAGATTGTCCACACCCACGGGTATTCAAGGGTATGGCATTGGCGTTGGTTGCATGAATGTTCCTGGGGCAATTGGATCTGTAGTGTCCATGCTCGCCGCAACCATAGCATCGAACATCAGGGAACTCCATGGTTGTGGTGGTAGCCACAATAGGGCGCTGGTTATAGGTTTGGTTGGCTGGTCTGTTGTCCCAAGCAGTGTTCCTTGCCCTCTTTGCCCAATGATTCCTCCTATTCTGATTAGCCTTTTGTACTTCGAGAGCTAGAGGTTTAGCCCTCAACAAGGCATCCTGTAGTGTTGATGGCCTGAGAGCCTCCAGCCAAGTGTTCAAGGGATCGATTAGTCCTTGACAGAACCTTGCCACCTATTGTTCCAAGGTCATCTTAGGAGCATATCTCCGAAGAGTGACAAACTTTGCATAGTATTCTTCGACAATTGAATTTAGCTGCCGAAGTGAAAAGAATTCATTCATTCTCAAGGTCCTATAGGCAGGTGGTAAATAACGCCCCATTATCGCAGCTTTGATGTCTTCCCAAGATTGGGAAGATCCTTTAATGTCCAAGTCTCTGCAATGTTGCTTCCACCATATCTTGGCATCGCCAGTCAAGCGAAACATCGCAAGCATGGTCTGATTTACGGGTTGGGTTCCCGCAGCTTCAAAGTAATCGTCCATGGCTTCCATCCATACTTCCGCATCTCTCTCCACATTTGCCCCCTCGCTCTTAAAGATCGGAGGTTGGGCTTGTTTGAGGAGAAGCTTCTTCTTTTGCGCTGCCGAGTACAGAGCAACAGGCGGTACCTACATGGGTTATACGAAATTCTTGATACCATTACTTGAATTTCAAGATAGACACGAGACTTTAATAAAATTCAAAATTCCACTTTATCAAGAGACAGAGATTCAGAGACAAAAAGCACTTTATTGGTGGAAATTTATTACAATCGAAACTCCTCAAGGTTTAGAATGACTGATGACCGCTTATTACATGGCTTTATGGATTGCGTATAACATACGCCTCGGAAATGGTATTGACATGATGCACTACTTCATTCGTGTAATAGTTCTTATACACATTTTTGAGGGGATAATAAACTAAGATATCGGGCCGGAGTTTCGCTTTCAGTAATCCAAAGGTTTTGACTCGGTTTGCTGGAATCACATTGGTGACCTTATCCAAGAGCCAGTCGTTGATGGTTTGGTTGGAGTTGCCCGAAACAGTCTGGTCCAATCGTGTGGGCACAAAGTAGAATATCTCTATCACTCTCAACTCTTCTCCCCAACGTATCTTCTTCAAGTCGGTAGACAGGCACCCTAGCTTCCGAGCATTGATGTAGTAAACCCCTCTTGGAAATGTCCAATCAAGTTCCCATCCTTTGTCAATGCGAGTGGAGTGTGGCGTATAAGCCTTCAACAGTATCTCCATGACATCTCGCCTGAACTGGTAAACAGGGGATCTTCGAGCTGGCTCATAAATAAGCTCAAACACTTGGAACTTCCGATATTCGAGCACGGGGTCTTCTTGCAACACCAATGCAAGGAATTCAGATCAACTACCTATATACTTTCAGTTCCTTTTAAATGTTCAAACAATACGACTTTATTTTCCCAGCCTAACCTAGGCTCTGATACCAGGTGTGAGGTCCCCACCCCGTCGTATCAAACAACGGATTTGATGGTAAACCTGGTGGCCACTAGATCTATAGCGGAAGCAAACAAAATGGTTCAGGGTTCAACTAGCGGACGATCTCTCATCACAAAGTGAGTCGAGTTCAAGCCTACTAGCAACGAGATCTAGCTCCACCTCGCAGGGGAAGCGTACTTAACTATCTAGAGATCCTAAGACCCACCTTCCAAGAGGAGAGAAACCCCGAGTGCCTTTTTACCCATCAATCATTTCTTTCCTACTTTATACTTAAATGTACTATGCATTCAATGCCGAGGTTTCTATCGGATTTCTCCAACATGTTCGGGGATATGTTCATTCCTAACTAATCGTATGCAATGTTAATTAAACAACTTGAATAGAAATTGGGACCTACCTCTTCCATTTCTTCGTCAATAGCCCGTGAGATGGCCGGTATTTACTCGTCCATGGGAGCCTTTCCTTTTCCGTTGACATTGCTTGTTCCCGCCTCGCGGTCGTGCGCTCCACCGAGGCGAGTTCTCTTAACCGTGGCTATTTTTCTCACTACTTAAATGATAGTCTTGAAAAAAAAAGAGCTAAGGTCCGAGAGTAACATGACAAACCAATCGGCATATTAGATTTATTAAAGACTCCTCCTTATGCACGAGGTTAGATTTTTCCCTTTTTGCCCTAGCAATTTTGAAGGGTAATTCTGTATCCACCCTATGGGAAACGACTCTAAGGTTAATTACTTGGCTTAGATGATTAAGAAATTCAGAGTTTTTCTAATTGATTCACGAAAGATATGAAGTAAGCAAGCTCATTCATTTTCCTAGAGCAATATGAAGGTGCAGAGTGACCGCAAGCATGTGTGATGGAAAAACCTTCTTCTTATTGGACTAATGACGGATTAATTTTCATCCTTAATCGCATCTAAATGTGGGAGAAGATTAAGTATAATTTAATTACAACTCTATTGAGTAGTGAAAGATTGAATTCTGACAAATCTACACTATTACTAGCTGACAATTTATTGACTATACCGCCTAAAGAGAGAATCTTTCCTAATCATGCATTAATCCTCGATTAAGGATGATGAATGGCTGAATAAATTAACTAAATGAATGATAATTATGTAATGAAGTATAGCTATGAAAACTTAGAGAGCAGCTATAGAGACTTATAGCTAAAAGTAGGCATAGTAGACAAGAATTATGAGTGGTAATGATGAGATTAAGAAGAGCAGTAATTAAACCATAATTACCGTGATTAGGGCTGAGAATCCTCTTACATTTCTGATGCAATGAATCCTCAAGATGGGAATTTCGGCAGCACCTCCCTCCTTGCTTCTCCTTCAAAAGCTGTGTGTGTGCCGGCAGCACCTTCCCAGTGTGTAGGTGTGTGAGTATGCAATGAGTGTGTGTGAGCATATCTGTGTGTGTGTGTAGGCCTTTACATAGGATCCTACAGGCTGAAAATCGATTTGTGTTGCTAAATGCATCTGGATGAGCACTCAGTCCTTGCATGGCAATTCCAGTTGCCTACCCACCAAGTGTCCAGTTGGCTCAGTAAACTGACTCTCACACTGAGTTGCAGGCTTGGCAGCTTCCCCAAGACTCCCACAAAGCAAGAGGGCGCCCCCTAGCTGCTAAAGCAGGTATGGAGTGGGCTGGGACCTGTTCCCACACAGCCTCGGGCCCCCGGTGCCTCCCGTACAATTTTGTGAAAAATTGGGTTTAGGCTAAAACGGGCCATACGAGTCGGATTTTGATGCCGTAAATTGCTATACTAAGCTCTAACTAAGACGTACGGGTCTGAGTACTTGCCATATTTAGCAGCCCCTCGGGGTCCTGAAAATGCATTTTTTTCAAATTCGGGATACGGGTGCAGATTTTCGAGACGATCGAGACTGGACGGTTCGGGTGACTAAAAACTTACTATTTTTAGAAATTTTTCACAAAAATTATTTTAATTCACATTTTGAAGCTTTATAACATTCTAAACATCATGGCATTGACAGAATCTGGAAAACTGCTAAAAATAGTAACTTATTCCATTGTATTCATTTCGTGGTACAAGGGTGCTCTTGTGATCGGGTCAGAGACCTTACAGTTCTTCCATCAATGATTGAGCCGTCTCAATCATCTTTTTACACATATCCAACCTCTGTTTTTCTATTTCTGCATATGGATAAGTCATCCACCTTTGCTCCTGCGTTTGGTTCTTTTTAAGTCGAGCTTCAAAAGCTTGTAGCAGTGCATCCAACTGCTCGTTTACCTTGTCTGCTAGTACAGATCCTCCTGATCCTGCACTTTTGGGCTCTGCTATTTCCTTGGGTGCTATGGCTGCTGTGGTGTGTGAGCTTAAGCTAGCTAGATCCTCTAACCGCTCCAATCTGTTCTTTGTATGTTTCAATTCCTTGGATAGGGCTGTTTGCTCTCGTTCTTTCCTGGTTTTCCTACGCTCCTTTCTAACTTTCCAAGCGCTTTTCTGATTTTTCGTTTTTTAACTTTGGGCATCGGTTTTTGGCTCTTCAACTATGGGTTCGTTCTTCCTTCTTTGGGTTTGGGCTTGTGTTACCGCCTGAATAGGTATGATTGTTTCATTTTCCGATCCCCCACTGGAAGGTACTGTTTTTAACATGTTCAAGGTGGTTTTTGCTCCTTTTCTCGGGTTTTTAGGACAATCAGGAATCAAATGAGTAATTCCACATTCTGGGCAATACGCATTGACTCTAATGATTTCATCATGAGGACAGTCTCTCAGCCAATGGTCTCCTCCACACTTGTAACAGGGTCCCTTGGGTTGTTGAGGTGCTCCTTGAGCCCCTCTTTGTTGGTAAGCATGTCTTTGTCCACCCATGCCTCCATTGGCTATGAACATTAGTGTTCGTTCATCTAAGCTATATCTTCCTTCTCCTGCAGCCTGTGCAGCAGTTGGTGGTCCTTGATTCCCTATCATGCTCCATGGTTCTGGTGTCGAGGGTTCTTCCGGTGGATAATAGACAAGGTTTGCCGCATATCCATTGGGATCTTCATAATAAGCATGCATAGGCACCAAAGCCTTTTCTTCTGATTCAATTACTGTTGGTGTGTATCTGATACCAATTGGTCGTAATCCTGGTAGGGGTGGTTGTTGCCCCAACACCTGTTGTGGTCTTTCTACACCTACAGGTCTTGGTAAGTTGCCTGCTTGATATCTGGGCATCGGTGGAACTTGAGGGGAAGCTACTGGAGCTTGGGGAGCGTAAGGTCTCTCCCTCACATATCCCTTGTTATAATAACATTCCTCGGTCCCATAGTTTGTCCATTTTTGTTCAATAGCACACGACTTGGGTTGTTTAGCCTAGGGTTTGGCGTACAAGTTGATCTTTTTTAGCACTTCATCTACGAGCTGCTCCTAGTTTACCGCTATTTCTCCTTTCAGTACTGTTTTAGAAGACTTGCTTCCACTTTGCTGTGAAGATGTATCGTCATCAAGGTCCTTGAACTCCCCTTCTTTGTAGACTGCACAATTGTCCACAAGGTATAGAGACTCCTTGATCAACTCATTCAACGTCGTACTCCTCTTCATATGTAAGTCTTTCTGGAGATCTGCATTCCTTAGTCCTTGGATGAATATCAGCATAAGTCTGGACTGAGTTGGCAGTTCTTCCATAGGACATAACTTAACATATCTTTTTACCCTTAGGGTTGCCTTCCGTACAGATTCTCCATCTTTTTGTTTGAATTTATGGATTTGTGAGACGGTATTATGAGCTGTTCCCCTTTGATAGAATTCCTCAATAAACTCGTCAAACACTTCCTTCATCGACTCAAAGTCTCTACGCTCCACAGAGTCAAACCAAGTTGCAACATCATCCTCTAGGGTTAGTCCAAACCCTTCGAATTGGGTTGGAAAATCTAACACCTCTTCGGCTCTAATTACACGCACAAAGGCTGCTACATGATCTCTTGGGTCTCTGTTTCCTGTGTATTTCTTGTTTACCCATTTTTGCACTTGAGAAGGTCTAATTCTTCGATGGTCTACAAATCTCATCATTGGATCGCCCCGTCCAAGTCGATACACCTCCTCAGGCCTTCTGTAATAGGCTGGTTCCTCTCCCAATGGTGCTCCTAAGCCATAATTTCTAACGGTTCTCGCTGGAGGTGGTGCTTCTCTTCAAACTCGTTCTATGGGTGGTCCTCCAAGCTCTGTCGACCCTTGTGCCTTTGGCTTACTCTTTGCTTGATACCTTGAATAGTGTGGTGGTTCTTGCAAATCCCTGAGCCCTTGCGCGGCTTGATAACCATCTCGGTTTCGGTCTGGTTCCATTGTTGCACTCTGTCGAAGCCATGCCTACAATGATGGCTGGTTTGCTGGTTGGTCTTGGTTGTTGAATGCTTGCGGTTGGGTGGAATGTGAGGTAGTGTCATACTCGTCGGAAAAAGGATTCGTTGACTTGCTTGGGGTGTGGGCTGCTCTTGGCACTTCCTCAGGGGCATATGCTGATGCTCCTGGACCTGTTGCTCTTTCTACTTCCTCTGGGAGAATACGTTGGTATTCTTCTCCGTATCAATCAACAAAAACTATGCCGTTCCCCGTAGCAGTTTCATAAGAGAATAAGTAAAGAACCTTGTCTTTGCTTAGTTCGTTTACGTATGGTTCTTTGCTGCGAAAGTAAGAGACAATACCCTCACTCCCATGCTTGTAGATTCCCACATTCTCGTTATAAGTTGGAACCCTGGTTGTTTTCTTATCATACATAAAAATAGCTCCGGGCCGATCAATGTTTGGTGGCGGTTCTTGAGTTTCTGAAACCATTTTCCCTTTCGCCACGTTATCTCCATATCTGTTGTAATCTTCAGGGTTACTAACTATTAAATAGTGGTTCCCCTTTTTGTCTCGGAATCTATCTCCATCATCATACACTCGGATTATCTCCAATCTTTGAGCTGGCCTCTCTTCGATACAAATGCACTTGCGACCTCGATAGTCAGAATAGACTAGGGCTCCTCTTGAGTTTGTTCCCTCTAAGAAGATCACCGTGAGCCTGGAATCATTCAAAGGATTTTGGGAGGTGCTTCCTCCTCGCATAGGGCCATCATAGGTGAAACCTCCTGGCTGTTGACTACCCATCATGAAGAAAGATTTGTCTGACAAAGTGTCAGTATCACTACCTTCCTCTATAATCGGTGCTAGCGGATCTAGCCTTGCCTGAGTTACACTCTCCTCGGTGGACACTAAGCTACCTTGGTCACCTGCCACTTTCTGGTCTCTAACAATGTATCTTCCTGATCTTAAATTCATCAAATTTATCAACGCAATTTATCACAATTTCAACCACTCGCCTGGCAATGGGTCAGTCTCTGCACAACTTCTTGCTTTGTTGCTGAATATACATAAACACAAGCGTTTTAATTTCGGCAATTGAATCAAAGCATTTATCTGCTAGAGGTTATCTTAGTAATGATTGGTATAACTGGAGAGTTAATCTCAACCACTACTGTATTTTATACACTGCTGATGTTCTGGATTAGGTTTGCTAACCTGAAACAATACTTCCCTCAGATGTTGGTCAATTTACGCGAAAAAGTCTGAATTCAGTCTTTGCTTAGTCAAATGGGCAAACAAGGTCCAAATTCACTTCTGAAAGAAGTTCTGGAATCCTTAAGCCAAATGGAATCTCACTGTCAATGCCAGGTCAAATTTTCTTTGCAGTATGCCCCAATAGACATCCTACGCGTAGATGTCTCCTGCTGTGTTTTGCCTGGATTTTTGCACTGTTGTTTCCTCTTGTTGTGCTGAGCTTACAACTGCTTTTACTTTTTGATTTGGACTCCTATTAGCTGGTCAATTAGTCAAAAATCTATTTCGACGGCCTGTTGATGGTATTGATCAGTCTAATCAACTCCAAATTGGACCAAAACTGACTAGGAGGCTTGCCTTAGGCTATATAACACCTTACTATGCTCAAAGTCAAAGTCTGGCTTCATTTTCTTGCATTAGACATCCTACGCGTAGGATGTCTTTTTGATCAGAATGGCTTCAAACTCAAAGCCCAGGCTCCCCTTGACTTTCTGATCACTTGGGTATACTCAAAATTCAGTTTGGAGTCCCAAATCACTCAGAAGACATCCTACGCGTAGGACGTCTATTTGGCCTGTTTGACCCCAGATTTGTCCCAGAGCTTCCCCTTGATGTCAGTAACCCAATGGTATTCTTAGATTTTGATTTGGATGTCAAAAGTCCCAAATTTCAGTTGGTTTTGCTTTTTCAGTCAAAAGTGCTAAAGTCCGCTTTGAACCCAACCAAATGAGGTGAAACCCCTTTTAGTCACTCAATATATCATGCAAGACATGCCCATGCAGCCATCTTATGGTTTTGGTCTCAAAGTAATGTTTTGGCACTATTTGGGTAGGATGTAGAGCAATTTCAGTCTACCTGGCCTTATCCTGTCAAGGTATGGCCAAATTTCCACTTTTCAGTTGAAATTAGGGTAAACCCTACCTCCTGAACACACTGGTCAACCCAAAATCCCAAAATTCCTCCCAGATTAGCATGTAGACATCCTACTCTTGGCTTAAAATTAAAGTTTTTTTCTGACAAGAATACTCCTAATGCTCTGTAGGTCTATCAGAAACACTCACAGTAATTTTTGGACTTCAATTAGGCTTTCAACCACACTTTTGCGTCTTTTTGCGTCTTTTACAAACTTGTAATGATTCTACCAAGCAAGTGTACATGCATAAAATGCTCTAGATCCTGAATCACGATGTCTTACTTACTCTACTCCTACCTATCATGTGAAATGGTGTTTTTGGTTGCTTTTTGGCCTCTCCGGACTCTCAAGCTCTCCTCTCACCGCTTCTACCACTCCGACTCCTACTCTAGAACTTGACTACTACCTAAAACTACCTAGGTCTACCTCCTCTACCTAAGTCGAAGGATCTAGGCCAGACACACGCTTCCTAGACTCCCTCTAAGACCTAGAGAGTCCTCCACCCTCTGATCCTATCTAAATGTAAAGCAAGACTCTTGGCAAGCCAAAAATCCCAATCCTCAAGGATTAGTCTCGGTCACCTACCTAAGGTTTTCGTCCCCGGCAGCGACGCCAATGTTGGACGGATACGCCGCGATGGGTGTCAGCACAACGAGAACTCACCTAATATGTAATGTCAGCTAAGGACGAATCTCGACCCGCAGGTGCGTGGAAGCAAGCATAAGGTGTCAACCTACACTCGACCGACTCCTAACTAATTCCTACAGAGGTCTCTACCAATTGTCTAAGTCACAGCCTTCAAGAGTGCAAAAGAGGAAACTTCCTATAACGCTTTCTAGAGCCAAACATCCATCAAACAATCTCGAAACACCATAGATCTTTAAGGAGACCCTACTAATACCAATAGACCGCTCTCCCTAAGGTCTATGAACCAAAATCACGACCCAAAACACCCGGTGCAGAAACACGTAGGATGTCTGGCCGAAATCTGCAGGTCTTCGTTTCCGACATCTAAAGTTCCTAATGTGAAGTTCTACTCAATGTGAACGCGTGGATATGCTGCAATGCAAAATCGGACAACGTATGCTCACCCAAACAACCGATGAAGCTCGTAGAAGGAGCTCACAAAGTCGGACCGTACGCGCGCAATGTTGGTATCGGCGCGTAGCCCTAGTTGGGGGCAACACGCTGCACTTCTTCGCACTCAATTCTGACCACCATAGCGCTCGTAGAGTCAAGACGAAGCTCACACACTCTCTCTCGTACACAGTACGCTCACTCACAGACTTCAAACTTGTTTTTTTTAAATGACAAAAGGTTTTTTCATTAAGGTCAAAAAGTGGTATATATACCTTACAACTTCTCAAACCCTAAAGTTCCAAAATCAACCATCTACTCAATCTAACTATCAAAACTGGGATACAATCCAGAAACTTCTATAAGTCCCAATATTTACAAGGTGAAAGATCGGGTTTTCCTCAATGAATGAATAATTACAAAGATAATAGTCCGCCGAGTAGTTAGATGCCGTGGGGTGTGTCCAGCTTCTAACAGAATGAGGTGACATCGACTAAATTTTGTGATGAGGAAGGATATGATATCATTCCATTCCAAATGATAAGTGTCTAGTCTAAGTCCTTGATCACGATCAAAAGTCCCTGCCGTGGAGGGAGTTGCAAATTGCCGGTGCATAGTGGATGAGATCTCCATAAGGGATTTTGATAAAACTGATGAGGAAGCATTCCAAGACTCCACTGACAAGCCTGTAGAAGTCAACAAAGACAAAAAGCTTTCCAGTAGTTCAAACCAAGACATCAAATGAAAGGATCGACAAGTGGTCTACTATGATTTTCCAAACCAAAAACCTCAAAGACAATGTAGATATCTGAATAGACGCATGAATAAACAAAATAAGACAAAAGAAAATTTTGTATCTCTACAAAAAAACGCAGTATTTGAGGCTGGTTGAAGCAATTGATTGTCTTAAAGATGAGATATCAAAGAGGTTCATGAAACTTGACTTAATAGAAAAAAATTGAAAAGGAAAAACATACAAAAATCACAAGAGAAAAGTATCTCTGAGAAGTCAATAAAATTATCCAAAACAGAGTGCAAACACAAATAAAACAAATTAAACAAACTTTGAAAGAAATTTGGACAACCAAGTTGGAAACTGACACGATGAATCAGAGGATGATAAGTTTGATGCACCTTTCCACTACAAAAGGTATACTATTCAAGACAAAAAAATTATAGTACAAAAGCCCAAACAAGACCCAAAAGAGCCTGGAACCCTCATATGATGGGCCTGAAAAATCCAAATGTATTAACTTAGCAAAACTAGGCAAGGAACCTAAATCGGCATACATTGCCATAGACCTCACGAAAGAAGAAGAGCAGCTATTGATAGCAACACTCAAACGATACAAAGCTGTGTTTTCTTGGTCATACAAAGACCTAAAGGGAATAGATCCAGAGATATTTCAACAGAAGATACCTCTTAAAAGTGATGCCAGACCGTGCAGACAACGTCCTTATACGTACAATGAGACTTTTGCCAAAAAAAAAATTAAGGAGGACAAGACAAACTAAAGGATGCAAAGTTCATCTATGAGATTGAACACACAGATTGGGTGTCTCCAATTGTAGTAGTACCCAAAAAGAATGGGAAAATATTGGTATGTGTGAACTTCAAACAGGTAAATGTTGCCATCATCAGGGACAACTATCCACTACCAATAACAGACAACGTATTGCAAGGAAGGAGGCTTTTAATTTTTTAGATGGATTTTCAGGCTACAACCAGTTGACCATAAAACCAAATAATCAACATAAGACATCTTTTGCAGAAGAGTGGGGCATATTTGCATACAGGGTAATGCCTTTTGGCATGACCAATGCCCCTTCCACTTTTCAAATACTAATGAGTCATGCATTCAAGGATTATCTCAGGCAATTTTTAGAGATATATATGGATGATCTTTGTGTGCATTCCCAGTTAAGAAGTAAGCACATGACACACCCAAAGAAAGTCTTTGAAAAGTGCAAAACTTATGGTATTTGCTTAAACCCTAACAAATGTGCCTTCATGGTAAGACAAGGTAAAATATTGGGCCACATTGTGTCGAAAAATGGGATTTCCATAGATCAAGATAAGATACAAATAATTGTTGCACTACTGAGACCAACAAAAAAAAAGGAAGTGCAGGAATTTATGGGTCATCGTGGGTATTATAGGCACTTCATATACATGTATGTTGTAATAGCTAAGCCTCTGTATGTTAAGTATAGAGCCTGATTTACCCCTTGTAATTTTTTGTGTTAAAAATGCACATTTGTAAGGCCCCCATTATGAGGAAAAGCCATCGTGCGTGAAGAAAAATAACTCGTTGGAAATCAAAATTTTCACGGCCAGTCTCGAGCCTAATATCAAAGGTAGATGCAAAGTCCAAAAAGTGTTTCTTCATTGGCTATGGAGAAGGTGACTTCGGGTGTCGCCTATGGAATCCTGAAGATAGTAAAATCTTTAGGAGTAGGGATATAATTTTTAACGAACAAAATATACACAAAGATTACTTAGAAAGAAAACAAACAAAAGAAATAGGTGATGAGTACATGGAGCTTGAGGACGGTGAAGACTCAAGGACAGCAAATGGTGACAATGTGCAACAATGTCAACCAAATGAGGAGCCTCAACCTATTCCCCGAAGATCTACAAGAGCAAGTAGACCTCCAGAAAGGTTCGTTCCATCTTTCAACCATCTCTTGATCTCAAATTTTGGAGAGCCAGAATCGAAGAAGCTATGCATCACGAATCCAAAGAAGAATGGATGAAGACCATGCAAGTGGAGATGGACTCACTACATCGCAACCAAACATGGGAGTTGGTTGAGTTGCCTAAAGGTAAGCGGGCACTTCAAAACAAACGGGTGTACAAGCTGAAGAAAGAGGAAGGTCGGAAGAAAAGGTACAAGTCTTAGGCTTGTGGTAAAAGGGTTTTCTGAAAAGGAAGGTATTGACTTCAATGAAATATTTTCTCCTGTTGTAAAAATGAACTCAATTAGGCTTGTATTAAGCCTTGTGGCTGCTCATGATCTAAATCTTGAGCAAATGGATGTAAATATGGCATTCCCTCACGGTGACTTAGAGGAGGAAATTTACATGCTTCAACCAAAGGGGTATGAAGTTAAAGGTAAGGAGAAAATGGTTTGCAGATTAAGTAAGAGCTTGTATGGTTTAAAGCAAGCATAAAGACAATGGTACTTGAAGTTCGATCGATGGATGTTGGATCATGGATTCACAAGATGCAACTCGGATCACTGCGTCTACACAAAGAATTTGGGAGATGGGAAGTTCATCATCCTAATGTTGTATGTTGATGACATGCTGATTGCAAGTGCTAACATGCAGGACATCAAAGACCTCAAAGAGGAGTTGTCTAAATCTTTTTCAATGAAAGATTTAGGTGCTGCAAAGAGGATACTTGGTATGAAGATATCAAGGGACAGGACGAAGAAGACAATAAAGCTATCTCAAGAGGATTACATCAAGAAGGTACTAGAAAGGTTTGCAATGCAAAATGCAAAAATGGTTTCTACACCTTTTGCTGGTCACTTTAAACCAACCAAGGATATGTGTCCAAAGACACAAGAGGAGATAGCCTATATGTCTAAAGTTCCATATGCTGCAGTGATAGGTTCTCTTATGTATGCTATGGTCTGGACAAGGCTAGACATTGCACATGCAGTGGGAGTTGTAAGTAGGTTCATCATTAGGAAAATTTTGAACTCATTTTTGGGCCTTTTAAGAGTGCCACATCATCAAAGTTGTACAAAAGAAAGCAACCCGGTAGACCCCTCTAAATATTGCTTAGAACCCCAAGATATGACCCATCATTGGAAAGTTCTTGAAAAATGGATTCTAAAGAGCCAAGGTTCGAAAAGTTTGGATGACTTCTATGAAATTTATACCATTTTTTTTCAATCAGTCAGGTTTTGTTACCGTTACGGTAATCTAAAATCACCTTTTTCTAGATCTACATGAAGGCAATGTCCGATATATGCATGCTATATATAAATAGATAGCATTTGAAGAGTAGATTCTAAATATCCAACCTCTGACAAGTTTGGATCTTATTTGCAAAAAATTTACCGATCCCCACTTTTTGAAAGCTATGCCACATCAACAATTCTTACAAGGCCCATTTTTGAGTCCAAACTTTTCCTAATGTGGACAAACCAGGTAAAGAGCATTGGCAAGCTGTGAAGTGGATACTTAGGTATCTAAAAGGGACAACAACAAATGCTTTGTATTTTCGAGGAACTGATATTTTTCTAGAAGGTGATGCTGATGCAAATATAGCAGGTGACAAAGATACTCGAAGGAGCACTATTGGCTATGTCTTCACGGTTGGAGGCACAACAGTAAGCTAGGCTTCAAATCTGCAAAAAGTGGTCTCACTTTCTACCACGAAAGCAAAGTATGTAGCAATGACGAAGGCAAGCAAAGAAATTGTGTGGCTTCACAGATTCTTAGAAGAGCTTGGATTCAAACAAAACAATTGTGTCTTGTACAGTGATAGCCAAAGTGCTATCCATCTTGTAATGAACTCAGCCTTTCATTCAAGGACAAAGCACATTAAGGTGAGATATCACTTCATACACACTCTTTTGGAAGAGGGACAACTAAAGCTAGGAAAGGTGCATACATGTGAAAAATTCAATGGTTGGTGGCCGAATTCAAAAGTGGACTTGTCTTCTCAAGGGCGGCCACACCTAGGTGGATTGGAGGGTCCGATCCCTTTTGGCCAATAAAAGGAGGACATTTCTACACACATTTCATAGTGTGAAGTTGATGCAACAAGGTGGGTGTGAGGTGGTGAGAGTGAAGCAAGGCGGGAGCTCTATTAAGGGTATAATCCCTTTGTAACCTACTTCTTGTTTGAAGTACTAAAGCCATTAAGTGACTGCTTTCTCATGGATGTAGCCCGCATTGGGTGAACCACATATATCGTGTGTACTCTCTCTCTCTCTCTCTACTCTATAATCTCTTGTGTGTGAGAATTATCTCTCTCCATTAAGTAATCTACTCAATTATCTACTTAGCTATATCATATTTCCTAACAATTGGTATCAGAGCAAGGTTTGCTCGGTAGCTAAATTATCTCAAGGAAAGGATTCCTTGAATTGAGTGGGAGTTATGATGGTGGAAGGGAAGCTCAAGATGAAGAATTTCAACGGCAAAAACTAGCAACATTGAAAGATGCAGATTGAAGACTATCGCTACCAGAAGGACCTCTATTTGCCACTAGGCGGTCTTGCAAAGAAGCCCGCAATGATGGCACATGAAGCATGGATTATCCTTGATCGAAAGGCACTGGGAACAATCCAGTTTAGCTTGGCATAGACAATGACATTCAACATTTTGGAGATGAAGACCACGGAGGACTTGATGAAGTCACTTGATGACTTCTACGAGAAACCATCGGCATCTAATAAGGTATTTCTCAAGAAGTGCTTGTTCAATCTAAAGATGGCAGAGAATGGCTAGTTGCAGAACATCTAAATGACTTTAACACCAACGTAAGTCAACTTGGATCGGTGAAAATGAATTTCCATGATGAAGTGCGAGCTCTCCTTATAATATCATCTCTATTTGATAGTTAGGACAGCCTTGTGATGGCTGTAAGTAATTCTATTTATGGCACAAATACTCTTAAGTTTGATGATGTTGTGGGTGTTCTCCTAAGAGAGGTAATGTGAAGGAGAAGCACATGAGAATCATCAAGTGCTGCACTGTTAGTGGAAACAAGAGGAAGGCCTAAGGAGAGGTTCAAAAACCAAAAGGGTCGTGATCGCTCAAGACGGAGCAAGTCACACACAAAGTCAGTTCTTGAATGTCGAAACTGCGGCAAGAAGGGCAACGTCAAGAAGGATTGCTGGTCCAAGAAGAAGAAGGAGTCAGAGTCTCAAGACAACAAGTCAACATTGGAAGGCCAATGTGGTAAGTAAAGTAGAGCAAGATGCTCTAATTCTCTCCTTAGACAATGTTCCTAATTCTTGGATAGTAGATTCCGGGGCTTCATTCGATACGACACCACACAAGCAACATTTCCAAGATTACACCAAAGGTAATTTTGGGTATGTATACTTGGGAGATAATGAACCTTGTGAAATTGTTGGCAAAGGTACAGTTTGTGTCAAAACCCTTCATGGAAATGAATGGAAGCTTAAAGATGTTAGGCATGTTCCTTCTCTTCGCAAAAAAATGATCTCTACAGGACAATTGGACGATGAAGGTCACAACATTGCATTTGGAAGCAAACGGTGGAAAATATCAAAGGGATCTTTGGTGGTTGCCAACGTAGAAAAGGTTGGTACACTTTACTTGTGTATTGTTAGCATGCAACCTTTAGCTTGTGCAACAACTAGAGAAGTTGACAGCACGATGTGGCACTACCGCCTTGGGTATATGGGTGCCAAAGGAATGCAAATCTTTCAAACAAAGAAGCTTCTACCGGGTTTGAAATAAATGGACTTAGAATTCTGTGAAGATTGCGTTTATGGTAAACAAAAGAGGGTAAAATTTCAAAAATATGGAAATGAAAGAAAAACTAAAAAACTTGAGTTGGTTCATTCTGACGTTTGGGGTCTTGCAAGTACACCATCACTTGGTAGCTCATTGTACTATGTAACATTCATAGAGTATGCAACTAGGGAAACATGGGTTTATGTAATGAAGAATAAATATGATGTGTTTTCTATATTTCAAAGGTGGAAAGCCTCTGTGGAGAATGAAACAGGTACTAAGTTAAATGCCTCAAATCTGACAATGGAGACGAATATTGCAGTCAAGATTTTGAAAGATTTTGTGCTAGCAATGGCATTCGGAGGCAAAGAACAACACCAAGGACACCTCAACAAAATGGCATTTCCAAAAGGTTGAACAGAAGAGTCATGGAGCGAGCACGAAGCATGCGGCTACATGCAAGCTTACCGCTTGAGCTTTTAGCAAAAGCTGTAAGTATGTCTGTGTAATCAACTGGTCACCCTCAACGACATTGGATGGGGGAGTTCCAGAAGAGGCATGGACAGGTAAACCGGTGAATTATGCATTTCTCAAAGTGTTTGGGTGTGAGGCTTTCATGTACATAGATAGAAGCCTAAGATCAAAGCTAGATGCAAAGTCCAAAAAGTGTTTCTTCATTGGCTATGGAGAAGGTGACTTTGGGTATCGCCTATTGAATCCTGAAGATGGTAAAATCTTTAGGAGTAGGGATGTAATTTTTAACGAACAAAATATGTACAAAGATTACTTGGAAAGAAAACAAACAAAAGAAACAGGTGATGAGTACATGGAGCTTGAGGATGGTGAAAACTCAAGGATAGCAAATGGTGACAATGTGCAACAACGTCAACCAAATGAGGAGCCAGAATCATATGAAGAAGCTATGCATCATGAATACAAAGAAGAATGGATGAAGAGCATGTAGGTGGAGATGGATTCACTACATCGCAACCAAAAATGGGAGTTTGTTGAGTTGCCTAAAGGGAAGTGGGCACTTCAAAAAAAATGGGTGTACAAGCTGAAGGAAGAAGAAGGTGGGAAGAAAAGGTACAAGTTTAGGCTTGTGGTAAAAGGGTTTTCTCAAAAGAAAGGTATTGACTTCAAAGAAATATTTTCTCCTATTGTAAAAATGAACTAAATTAGGCTTCTCCTAAGCCTTGAGGCTGCTCATGATCTAAATCTTGAGCAAATGGATCTAAATACGGCATTCCCTCACGGTGACTTAGACGAGGAAATTTACATGCTTCAACCAAAGGGGTATGAAGTAAAAAGTAAGGAGAAAATGGTTTGCAGATTAAAGAAGAGCTTGTATGATTTAAAGCAAGAATCAAGACAATGGTACTTGAAGTTCGATCGATGGATGTTGGATCATGGATTCACAAGATGCAACTCGGATCACTGCGTCTACACAAAGAATCTGGGAGATGGGAAGTTCATCATCCTAGTGTTGTATGTTGATGACATACTGATTGCAAGTGCTAACATGCTGGACACCAAAGACCTAAAAGAGGAGCTGTCTAAATCTTTTTCAATGAAAGATTTAGGTGCTGCAAAGAGGATACTTGGTATGAAGATATCAAGGAACAGGACGAAGAAGACAATAAAGCTATCTCAAGAGGATTACATCAAGAAGGTACTAGAAAGGTTTGCAATGCAAAATGAAAAAAAATTTTCTACACCTTTGGCTGGTTACTTTAAACTAAGCAAGGATATGTATCCAAAGACACAAGAAGAGATAGCCTATATGTCTAAAGTTCCATATGCTGTAGTGGTAGGTTATCTTATGTATGCTATGGTCTAGACAAGGCCATACATTGCACATGCTGTGGGAGTTGTAAGTAGATTCATGGACAACCCAAGTAAAGAGCATTGGCAAGCTGTGAAGTGGATACTTAGGTATATAAAAGGGACAACAACAATTGCTTTGTATTTTGGAGGAACGGATATTTTTCTAGAAGGTGATGCTGATGCAGATATGGCAGGTGACAAAGATACTCGAAGGAGCACTACTGGCTATGTCTTCACAGTTGGAGGCACAACAGTAAGCTAGGCTTCAAATCTGCAAAAAGTGGTCTCACTTTTTACCACGGAAGCAAAGTATGTAGCAATGACGAAGGCAAGCAAAGAAATTGTGTGGCTTCGCAGATTCTTAGAAGAGCTTGGATTCAAACAAGACAATTGTGTCTTGTACAGTGATAGCCAAAGCGCTATCCATCTTGTAAAGAACTCAGCCTTTCATTCAAGGACAAAGAACATTAAGGTGAGGTATCACTTCATATGCACTCTTTTGGAAGAGGGACAATTAAAGCTAGGAAAGGTGCATACAAGTAAAAATCCTGCAGACATGTTTACAAAGGTGGTCAACAACGAGAAGTTGATTTTTTGCTCATCTTCAATCGGCATTCAAGAATAAGAAGCCAGGATGGAAAGCAGTCACATGTTTGGTGTGGAGATCAGTCTCCAAGTGAGAGATTGTTAAGTATGGAGTCTGATTTACCCCTTGTAAATGTTTGTGTTGAAAACGCATATTTGTAAGGCCCCCATTAAAAGGAGAATCCATCATGCGTGAAGAAAAATAACTCGTCAAAAAATAAAATCACTCGTCGATAATAAAAATTTCACCGGAATATTTATTTTTGCCGAAATATTTTGGCCAGACGGCGGTCGAAAAGTGGTCGGAAAACGATCGATCGGTTGGCCGGTAGTCAATAAGTGGTGGCCAGTGGTCGGAAGTCAATGGCCGGTGGCTTGTGGTCGAATTCAATGGCTGGTGGCCGAATTCAAAAGCGGACTTGTCTTCTCAAGGGCGGCCACACTTGGGCGGATTGGAGGGTCCGATCCCTTTTGGCCAATGAAAGGAGGCCATTTCTACACACATTTCACAATGTGAAGTTGATGCAACAAGGTGGGTGTGAGGTGGTGAGAGTGAAGCAAGGCGGGAGCTCTATTAAGGGTATAATCCCTTTGTAACCTACTTCTTGTTTGAAGTACCTAAGCCATTAAGGAGCACTACTGGCTATGTCTTCACGGTTGGAGGCACAACAATAAGCTGGGCTTCAAAGCTGTAGAAAGTGGTCTCACTTTCTACAATGAAAGAAGAGTATGTAGCAATGACGGAGGCAAGCAAAGAAATTATGTGGCTTCACAGATTCTTAGCAGAGCTTGGATTCAAACAAGACATTTGTGTCTTGTACCATGATAGCCAAAGTTCTATCCATCTTACGAAGAACTAAGCATTTCATTCAAGGACAAAGAACATTGAGGTGAGATATCACTTCATACACACTCTTTTGGAAGAGGGACATCTAAAGCTAGGAAAGGTGCATACAAGTGAAAATCTTGCAGACATGCTTATCTTTAATCGGCATTCAAGGATAAGAAGCCAGGATGGAAAGCAGTCATAGGTTTGGTTTGGAGATCAGTCTCCAAGTGGGAGATTGTTATGTATGGAGCCTAATTTACCCCTTGTAATTCTCTGTGTTAAAAATGCACATTTGTAAGGTCCCCATTATGAGGAGAAGCCATCGTGCGTGAAGAAAAATAACTCATTGGAAAATAAAATCACTCGCCGAAAATCAAAATATCATTGGAATATTCCTTTTTGTTGAAATATTATGGTCGGACGGTCGCCAAAAAGTGATCAGAAAACGATCGGTCGGTTGGTCGGTGGCCGGTGGCCAAATTCAAAAGCAGACTTGTTTTCTCAAGGGTGGCTACGCATGGGCGGATTGGAGGGTCCGATTTGGACTTATTTACACAAGGGCGGCTACACATGGCTGCCTCTCATGAGAGAGGGCAACCCTTTTGGCCTATAAAAGGAGGCCATTTCTACACACATTTCACAGTGTGAAGTTGATGCAACAAGGAGGGTGTGAGGTGGTGAGAGTGAAGCAAGGTGAGAGATCTATTAAAGGTATAATCCCTTTGTAACCTATTCTTGTTTGAAGTTCTAAAGCCATTAAGTGGCTGCTTTCCCATGGATATAGCCCACATTGGGTGAACCAGGTATATCGTGTGCACTCTCTCTCTCTCTTTCTACTCTATAATCTCTTGTGTGTGAGAGATATCTCTCTCCATTAAATAATCTACTCAATTATCTACTTAGCTACGTCATATTTCCTAACAAATGGCATCAGAGCAAGGTTTGCTCGTAGCTAAATTATCTCAAGGAAAGGATTCCTTGAATTGAGTGGGAGTTATGGTGGAGGAAGGGAAGCTCAAGGTTGAGAAGTTCAACGGAAAAAACTAGCAACATTGGAAGAGGCAGATTGAAGACTATCTCTACCAGAAGGACCTCTATTTGCCACTAGGCGGTCTTGCAAAGAAGCCCGCAACGATGGCAGATGAAGCATGGATTGTCCTTGATCGAAAGGCACTGGGAACAATCCGGTTAAGCTTGGTGTCGATGGTGTCATTCAATTTTTCAGATATGAAGACCACGGAGGACTTGATGAAGTCACTTGATGAATTCTACGAGAAACCATCCGGCTAATTTGAGTGGACAAAAGAATGTAAGAAGGCTTTTCACAAATTAAAGAAGGGATTAACTTCTGCTCCAATTTTGCAAGCCCCTAATTGGAACAAAATCTTCCATGTTCATGTAGATGCATCAACCTATGCCATAGGGTGCATATTAGCTCAACAAGGAGAGAAGAAAATGGATTTTCCCATTTGTTATGCTAGTAGGCATCTAAAAAATGTAGAGAAAAATTATACCACTATGGAGAGAGAAGGTCTATGAATGATATAAGCTGTCAAAAAATTTAGAAATTACCTTCTTGCGAACAAGTTTGTTTTCTTTGTAGCTCACCAAGCACTGTTGTATTTGGTAAAAGAACCTTGCAACATTGGAAGGATTGTTCGTTGGTTTATCATATTGCTTGAGTTTGATTTTATAGTACTCGTAAGAAAGTGGACTACTCACAAGTAATCAGATCATCTTTTGAGACTGTTCCATGGGGAAGCACTTGAAGGTGTTGATGATGATCTTCCAAATTCATACTTGTTGAAAATTAAAATGTTTCCAAGGTGGAGTGAAGAGGTCATCCCTCTACTCACAATAGGATCAGTACAAGTAGAAAGACAACCATCAATAATACATCAAACGAGAAATCTCTAGCTTTTAGCTGGACGAATTTACAAGAAAGGTAAGGACAAGATTTTGAGACTATGTGTACAATCGATAATGAATACTACTGGAAAACAGTGTCCATAATTACGTAAAATCATGTGAAACCTATAAAAACCAATCGCCAATAGAACATGCCACCCTATTTTGAGTAATACAAGCGCCCAAATGGAGTACTTCCATAATGGAGTACTTAAAAACCAAGCCCTTCCCAGAGGGATGGGGTAAGGCATGAATGAGAACTGTAGAGGAAGAAGCAAATCACTATTTGTTGATTAAAAACCAACTGTATAGGCAGGGAAAGGACAATCAATTAAGACTGTGTGCTACTGAAAGAAAATATTTCTCCATCCTGGAATAAGCACACTTGGGCCAACCAGGGGGGATTTTTTCTGCTGTGATAAAATTGTAAAGCTAGTACTTCATGCAGGAATATCATGGCCAACATTGTTCAAAGACGCAAAGGCATGTGTCAAAAGGTGTGATAAATGTCAACGCACAAAAGAATCTCTATGGAGAGATAAAATGCCATTACGGCCGATGATGGGAGTATGAGCCTTTTCCAAGTGGGGCATATATTTTATAGGCCCCATCATACCTTTGCATACAGGACACACACACAATACATCATAGTAGCCACATATTATTTGACCAAATGGGTGCAAGCAAAAGAAACAAAAAAAAATGATGCACAGACCACGGCTCAGTTTCTTTTTGAACATATCTTTACCAGATACGGTCTACCCATTCAAATTGTGAGTGATAGAGGAACACACTTTGTAAAAAACGTCATCAAAAGCTTAATTAACAAATTCATGGTGATCCATCGCAAATGAGAACCCTATCACCCCCAAGCTAATGAATAGACTGAGAGTACGAATAAAATCTTATGCACGGTGCACACCAAAATAGTGAGTGACTCAAGAACTAATTGGGACCAAAAGCTACACTCATCATTATGGGCTTACAAAGTAGCATTTAAAACTTCCATATGAACCACTCTTTTTAAACTTGTTTCCGGGATTAATGCAATTCTACCCATGGAATTCTTGATTAACATGCTTTGAGTTGCAACACACTTAGGATGGATGGGACACGAACTATTTAAAAGACTTGACATCTTGGAGCAATTAGATGAAACCAAAACAAGAGCGGTAGCAAGAATATATTCTCAAAAACGACAAGTGAAAGCTTTCCATGATCAACATGAGATTAGCAAGGAGTTCCAAAAAGGGGATTACATTTTGGTGTTTACCCTAAAGCAACACTTCAAAAAACTCAAAAAGCGAGGGATGGGGCCTTTTGTAATACATGATATATCACAAAGTGGTGCCATCAAGCTTGCAACATTGGTAGGTGAGGAGATGCCTAATTGTGAAGGTGCCACATGAAGCATGTGCGAGTGCAAGTGCGAGAGCAGAGAGAGAGAGAGAGAGAGAGAGAGAGAGAGAGAGAGAGAGAGAGAGAGAGAGAGAGAGAGAGAGAGAGAGAGAGAGAGAGAGAGAGAGAGAGAGAGAGAGAGAAACCTGCTTTGGGTGGAGCACAAAGCAACGTTATCCTATTGCAGCTCCTTATTCTGTTGTTAAAGAATAAGTGTATACATGGTTAAGTTAGTAGTAAGTGGGATGTCCGGCCAGTTGGCTTGAATCCCAACAAACTCCCACTTGACGGCCAACGCAATAGCCCAAGTGACCTGGTATGTACAACCGTGAAGCAATCTAGTGGCGTCAACCTATACCCATCAACTCACTGCAATGTGTAAACTACTCGGAAGCTATAAGCCTTTTGTCAAAGCATCTGCTGGGTTGTCGTCAGTCTGTACCTTGACCCAATCAATGAGCTCTTTGGCCAAGAAATCTCTCATGAGATGATACCTGACTTCAATGTGTTTCGATTTGGAGTGAAACACGGGATTCCTTGCCAATGCAAGAGCACTCTCACTATCACAATATATCACTGGAGTCTCATCAATGCCAAGAATTTTGACCAAGCGAGATAACCATACAGCCTGTTTACTTGCATCCGATAATGCAACTTACTCTGCTTCCGTAGTGGAAGACGATGTACAATCTTGAATACATGACCTCCAAGATACTGCTGCTCTAGCAAATATGAAAACATAGCCAGATGTCGATCTCCTATTGTTGACACAACCCTCATAGTCTGCATCCGCATAACCCACGATGGATGCATCACTGTTCCGAAAGCATAAACACCTGGCGATCGTACCTTTGAGGTACCTAAGAATGTGCTTCACTGCTTCCCAATGCTTGGTACCAGGATTTGCCATATATCAGCTCACTACTCCCACTGCAAAAGCAATGTCTAGTCTTGTGGCCACCATAGCATACATGACACTGCCCACTGCCAAAGAATATGGTACCTTAGCTATTTCAGCTCGCTCAACATCAGATTTGGGTGCATCTTCTCTGTTGAGTTTCAAGAATGCCTGCATTGGGGTACTCAATGCTTCCCCCCCCTGCATATTGAAATGCTGCAAAACTTTCTCAATGTATGTTTCTTGAGATAACTCAAGAATACGACGTTTGTGATCTCTTTTGATTCGTATGCCAAGAAAGTGTGTAGCATCCCCCAAATCTTTCATTGCAAAATTATTTCTAAGTGTTTTCTTTAAGTTGGCAATTTTTGCAATGGATTTCCTAGCTACCACTGCCTTGAACCCTGCTTCAAGCCATAAACTGCCTTTTTGAGCTTACATACTAGCTCCTCACGAGATGCATTCTCCTGAACAAACCCTTGAGGCTACTGCATGTAAACATCTAGTGGCTTCAACCTATACCCATCAACTCACTGCAATGTGTAAACCGCTCCAAAGCTAAGACTTTCGTCAAAGCATCTGCTGGGTTGTCGTTAGTGTGTACCTTGACCAAATCAATGAGCTCTTTGGCCAAGAAATATCTCACAAGATGATACCTGACTTCAATGTGTTTTGATTTGGAGTGAAACACGGGATTCCTTGCTACTGCAAGAGAACTCTGACTATCACAATATATCACTGGAGTCTCATCAATGCCAAGATTTTTGACCAAGCAAGATAACCATACATCCTCTTTACTTGCATATGACAATTCAACGTACTTTGCTTTCGTAGTGGAAGACGACGTACAATCTTGAAGACATGACCTCTAAGATACTGCTGCTCCAACAAATATGAAGACATAGCCAGATGTCGATCTTCTATTGTCGACACAACCCGCATAGTCTGCATCCGCATAATCCACAATGGATGCATCACTGTTCCCGAAGCGTAAACACCTACCGATCGTACCTTTGAGGTACCTAAGAATGTGCTTTACTGCTTCCCAATGCTTGCTGCCAGGATTTGCCATAAATCGGCTCACTACTCCCACTTCAAAAGTAATGTCTAGTCTTGTGGCCACCATAGTATACATGAGACTGCCCATGGCCAAAGAATATGGTACCTTATCCATTTGAGCTCGCTCAGGATCAAATTTGGGTGCATCTTCCTTGCTGAGTTTCAAGAATGCTTGCATTGGGGTACTCAATGCTTTCCCCCCCTGCATATTGAAACGCTGCAAAACTTTCTCAATGTATGTATCCTGAGATAACTCAAGAATATGACGTTTGCGATCTCTTTTGATTCGTATGCCAAGAAAGTGTGTAGCATCCCCCAAATCTTTCATTGCAAAATTATTGCTAAGTGTTTTCTTCAAGATGGCAATTTTCGCAATGGATTTCCCAGCTATAAGCACGTCATCAACATACAAAACTAATGATCATTGAGCCATCATCTAGCTTTCTTGTGTACAAGCAGTGATCGTCTTTGCTCCTTTTATATCCTTGAGACCTCATACATGCATCAAATTTATGATACCACTACCTTGAACCCTGCTTTAAGCCATAAAGTGAATTTTTGAGCTTACATACTAGCTCCTCACGAGATGCGTTCTCCTGAACAAACCCTTCAGGCTGCTGCATGTAAACATCCTCATCGAGATCGCCATGAAGAAATGCTGTCTTCACATCCATTTGGACAAGTTCCATGCCCTTAATTGCTACAAGACCAAGTATGGTTCTAAGCGTTGTCATCTTGACCACAGGCGAGAAGATTTCATCAAAATCAACTCCCTTTTACTGTTTGAACCCTTTGGCTACAAGTCTAGCCTTGTACTTTGGATTTGGATCAACTGAGGTAAATTTATTCTTGTAAACCCATTTTCAAGGTAAAGCTTTTGCATCATTTGGTAGTTCTACCAAGTCCCAAGTGTCATTAGTCAGAATCAAGTTATACTCAAATTCCATAGCCTACATGATCCGTCATCATGGCTTCTTGGTAGCAGCTTAGCTCACCGCAATCGGTTAACATGATGTAATCAAGACCTGGCTTGAAATGTGTAGGTAGACGAGAGACTCTAGAAGATTGTCTCACTCCTTGACCATTGCTATCCGCTCCCTGTGGAGCATTGCTAGTGCAAGGTACATCACTAGCCCACTGAGTTGATTTCATTGTCTTCGAGGCAACATCCTCAAAAGTGACTCTCTGAATCTCTATTTCCTTGATAGGTTGTTTATGCATCTTCGACTCATTGAAGATCAAATTTGGACTATGGATGACTCGACGAGATTCCGGGTGCCAAAGACGATATCCCATCTCTCCATCTGCACCATATCCAATGAAAATACATTTGTGTGACTTTGGCTCTAACTTCTGTCAAAGTTGTTTAGGCACATGAGCATAAGTTTCACAACCAAAAACATGTAGATGGTCATAGTGGGGCTTATGTTTAGACCATAAATGTTCTGGAATCTCATAATTCAATGGCGTACTAGGCGAACGATTTATCATGTGCACTGCAGTCTTTTGCCCAAAAGCCTTGTGTGAGATTTGCCCTAGAAAGCATGGCCGTGACTCTTTCCTGAATCGTACAATTCATGCACTCAGAAAATCCTTTCTGAGTTGGTGTGTATGGTGCAGTAAACTGCCTTTTAATCCCCCTTTTAGCACAGAAATTGTCAAACTCCTTGGAGACATACTCACCCCTGTTGTCAGTCCGCAATTGTGCGCTCCTTGCCGCACTGTCGAAGCAAGGGACTTGCCAATACAGCGTGTGCGAGCCACAAACGGCTCCAAGCACACAACAAGCCTAAACTAGCAAGCTCAAGAGAACAAAGGGTGTGTCACTCACCGCTTTACGCTCGCCTTCGTGGTGGATTCCTCGCCGCGATGAAGAAGAAGCTGCAGTCGTGCCGCGCTCAACCGCCTCGCCGCCGTCATGCCTTCGTAATGCTCGATCGCACACACACTCTCCCTCTCTCTCTCTCTCTCTCTCTCTCTCACACACACACACACACACACGAGGAGGTGAAGAAGAAGAAGATGGAGATGGAGCAAGAGCACTCTTCTATTGCACAAATGAGAGAATGAGTAAAAATTAGGTTTAGTTGGCTTTTATAGGAGCTCACCCCATTCACACTTGGGCGCCCATGCTTAACCAACTAATCCCTTGAATGTCCAAGTTAAAGTGCGCCTCTCATCAGCGATCACTCTACCTTTCCCTATTGGTCAGACAAGCCCGGTACCTGACTCTACCAAATACATAATACACGTCCGTCGTAGGTGATGGGTGTCCGTGAGCCGTGAGGGTTAACATGCCCCCCTTCCTGATGTAGATTCCGTCCTCGGAAGCTATTGAGTTGAAGCTGGTTCGTCGAGGTGGAAGAGCATTTGAGATGAATGTCCTTAGCCTTCTTCAGTCACTGCAAAATCAAACAACATTGGCACAGTAATTGCATTCTCATAAGTGATTAAAAAGCATATGCAGTTTTAGGTAGACAAATTGATTGGTAAAAGAATTTCAAACAATTTGTTAGCAATGAACATTAAAGTGCAATGTAATCAAATGCATAAACAGATGTAAAGGTAAAAAATTAAACAAGTCTGGGGTCGCTAATTTGACGGTCGAAAGGCACTAGAGATCGAATATTAATACCATGGGTAAGCTTCTTAATTTTCAGTGGTCAATTAAGTTGTTTAATCGCGAGAGCCAAGTATTCATGTTCGAGGGCTGACTAGAGGCTATATCTAGAAGACTTTGTAGTTAAGCTACCATAAAAGGAATTTCTCATGAAATCATCGCCTGACTGATTACTTTTTCTTTGATTCCCCAAAGTCTTTTCACATTGATTCAATTATGATGTGTGTGCTTATTTTGTATGCCTTGGGTTTTTTGCTTTTCAAGGAAAAGCGCCCACGCTGGGAACCTCTAGGGCTCTAGTACCATAGGCAATACATGTGAGTGAAGTACCAAATCAAGCAGGGATGTCTCTTCCAGCTTAAAATTTTACATTGTGGCACTTTGATTTTTTGTTTGTTCATTTTCAGCATTTAAATTTTGTAACTTTGGGGGGTCATATAACACTGTTACCCTCCCCAGGCTCATCACATTAGTAAACTCCCTTTATAATACTTAAGCTAAAGGTCAATAGGGTTAAGCCCACTAGAAAGCCCTAGTACATTTCACACAATGCTGCCTAAATCGGATTAAGAACCTAAGTAACCATTGCTTATTAGGAAGGCATTCCCCATGGTATTAAGAGAAGATTTCTAATATCTAGCTTGGTCAAACTAGCTTAGTCGGACTGCTTGATTTTTAAACCTAGACAAGTGACTATGACAAAACACTACATTGAATTAAATGTTTGATACTAAGCCAATGCGCTGAATATTATGCTACCAATCACAATCAAAGCAGACAAACATGGATGCAAAAAAGATAAGGGCAATGCTAATGGACAAGAAACACCTGTTTGTGTTGATAGTCGCGCTTGATCTGAAGTGTGGACGAGAGAAAGGTTCCATGAACGTCCAAATCCTATCAATAGCAACACGCTCCTGTACACACTAGGAAACAAAAGGAATACCTCCAGGAGGCACATCAGTGGGAAAAGAGAACTTTGCTAATCACTCAACTCTAAAACAGTCATGACATAGGTTTCTGTTTCACTGTACCAGATGTGACATGTGTAGGTCTGAGTCAATGTTTTGACTTTTAATGTGCATACTCGTTTGCTAATTGCTCTTGCTCTTTATTTTTATTTTTTTTGAGTATAAAGCTTTATATGTACATTCCCTAAGATTAGGAGATATAGAGGTCAGGGAAAAAGGTTGAGGGAAACAAATGAATGAGGACTGTCAGCAAACACCCCCCCCCTTCCTTGGGTAGATCATACCGTTTGAAATGAGCTTGTCACCCTTTGAAACCAATTGTTCCACTTGGTAATAGGTGAGGATTTTTGCCAGTAGTTTTCTATTACCCTAGGTGCCTAGTCAAGTTGCAAGGGTGGTAAGGTACTCTCCCAGGATCGAACTTGAAGTGGTTCATCAGGTGATTCTTGAACACTGGGAGGTGTGGATTCTTTTGTATCTTCATGGAGGTCCACTACTATAGATGGAGGTTGTGTAGAAGCTTTTACCTCTATGGATGTATTACATGAGGAGCTAGAATCTTCATGGGACTCCCCCCTTCTTGAGCTAGGTGGATCAATTCGTTCTTTCTTTGGTACCCAAACTAGCTCGGGAGCGGGTGTGTAGCATTCTCTGATTTTTTTCTTTGCACGATCATTGATTCGTTTTGGAGCTACGGGATTGGGCTCACTTGGGTCAGGTGATAGGTAAGAGCACAATCTACGTTTTGGCACCCAGATTTGATCATTTCCTTGATAGTAGCCTTGGGCTTCCAATAGTCGTTTAGGGATCCAACGCAGCGTTTCTTTACATTTCTTGGAGCGAGTGGTACGTTTCTTACAAGGCTTTTGTTTTTTAGCACTAGCTATGGTCACTAAAGAAGCTTTAGGGACCCACTTGTATGTTTTCTTCGTTACCTTAGGATGAGTCTTGTCAGAAGTGATATGCATTGCTTGTAGCATATTTAAGGGTACATGTATTTCATCCCCCTCAGGTGTTACCCAGGTCGTCCCCCTATTTCCCCAAGTGTCTATGGTTGATGCTAGGTGGACCCAATCCACATTGTCTGATTCCGTCATACCCGGTAACACATCCATGTAAGGAGAATCTTGGCCAATGTCTGTATCCTTCTTACAAGTGTAACAATATTGTAGTGGAGCCGAGTGAACTGTGGTGCTAGAGCGATGATCAATAATGGTTTTACTCCCTAAGGGGTGTACCTTACCAGTCACCAAATCCACTCTAAGGACAGAGTCTTGGAATTGCAAATAGACATGATTTTTAGACCAATCATGAACCATTTGTGCTTCCCTCATGAATGGTCGTCCTAAAATCATTTCATATGACATAAGGTGTTTAGAGAAATCCATTACAATGAACGTATGTCGTACCTTGTGTCCTAGAACTTTGATCTTAAGATCCTTGAGCATCCCCATAGGTTTGGCTATGGTACCATTTTCCATCTTTACCACAATGTTAGTAACATTGAGGCGGGGTTTTCCCATGGATTCCCAACAATCTTTTGTAACGATGCTAACTCCCGCACCACCATCAAGAATTCCCTTTATAGTTAATCCCTTGGTAGTGATGGGTAGGGTCGCATTAGACTCGTCGCCTTCAAAATACTGCCCTAATTCGTTAATGGGTACCTCGATCACAGACTCGTGTCCATCTAAGTCAAGTGATTGCACATGATTTTCCTCATCAATCATAATCGAGTCAGGCCTATTTGGTTGCGCAAACTGCGGTAATCCCGTTCGTAGCTCTCCGTTAAGGAATGCTCGAAGTGCAAGGAATAACTCAGGATCTCCATACAGCTTTGCTATGATCGTGGTTCGGACCTCAGAAGACATGAAGTCCACTAGTTTGGCAACATTCATTGGCGTTTTGCAGGGTGTAGGTCCTTGACTAGGAACTGGTGAGGATGGAATCTCATATTCCTCAATGGGATCAGGTATTCCTTCGTTAAACATCCTTTCCAACAAGAAGGGTGTATGCTCACTTTCTGATGTCCTGTCCTCACTCCCTTCTTGGATGATACTAGATATGGCTAACGGTCTATGGTTCATGTGGGGTGGATGAACTTGCGTGGGAAACACTGTGTCATCAATTTTGACATGCATGGGTTCTGGTTCTAGTTTCCTTTGAGTCTCCTCCACTAAACCTCTTAGATGTTTTACCTGCTCAATCTCGTCTATTGGGTTTGGGTACGTCCCAATCTTCTTTTTACGATTTTTCCCTTTTTGCCCCTGCGGTTTATCTTGGGGGTCTTGGATTGGATTGGAAACACTTGTGGTGTTTTCAGAGGCTTTTTATGGTTTTCTCTTATTCGGTTTTCATTTGGTCCCATGTTACGGTTTTCTTTGTCGGTCTTTCCCTTTGTGGTATTGGTTCTAGTCTCCATTGTCTCGATTGAATCTGAATCATCCTCGAGGTCATTCATATACACGGGGTCATCTCCTGTTCCTATGTTTGTTTTGGAACTTGGCTTTGAATTTTCCGTATTCTGCGACTTCTTCCTTCGTGTCTTCTTTTTCTTTGCTTGGATAACTGACGCGGTATCTCTCTCTTCGAGGATATGGCCTGGCCCTTGAAGCATGGACCGTGTAATCGCATAAGCGGGTGCGACGGGTGGTATTGGCGATGTCACACTAGCAATTTCGACCAAATTCAGGGGTGTGATTTTAGGCGCATTTGGGTTATAGGGGCATTGGGCAATCAAGTGATCTATGCCACAACGATTACATGTGAGTATTGGCATTGCAGACGTGCTCCCTTGATTCACTTGCATCTGTGCAGCATTCTTTTGCAGCCTAATAGGGCACTCCGCTACTCGATGTGGTCCACCACACTCGTAGCATTGAAGAGGTGGCCTCCTAGCCTGGGTGTTGATATTTTGACCTCTGGATGCGAGAGCAGCAGCTTGATAAACTGGCTTGACTTGTCCCCAACAATCTTCCATGTAGTATATAGGACATTCTTCCAATGTATCAAGTCCGTAGGCAATACTAGTGTCTATTTCCTCCTCACAGCTATCTGGATAAGCATTTGATGGCTCGCAACCCACTTGGTTCATAGGGGCGACTCTTGGATGCGGGGGCTGCGGTCCTAGCACAGGAGGTGGTAATGGTGTAGCTTGTACAACATTTTGAAATCTAGGGACCATGTGTTGCGGTAGTTGCTCAAGAGGTGGAGCAGGCATCAATACAGGAGCTCGAGGTGCATCCGTCCAGGCTACAGGTGGTCTATTTGCCATCATACGTTTGATCATTAAACAATCCTTAGCTTGGTGACCATACCTACCACATGCGTTGCAAGTTCCATTAAATTTTACTCTAAACGTAGGGCACTCACTAGTGCTATGTGGACCTAAGCAAATGGAACACCATTGTTGCTCCCTTCTTGGATACATGTGACTATTTTGAGGGGGTCGATTATCCTTAAGAGACTCTTGGATTGCCTTGGTGAGGTCTGTCAAGAATGTCTCAAATACCTTTGGCTCATTGGCAATGGGCTTTGCAGTCATGGGTTCATACTCAATGGCTTGTGAGCTAGTGGATCTCGTGTCAGTAGACACCCTCATGCCTGCTATCATCAAGTTGTCCTCTAATTGGATTGCATTGGCAGTGACATCTTCCCAGGTTGTGATACCTCTAATCACTAGTCCATTATAGATTCCTTCATTCCTCAACCCTCGAATGAATCGATCAAGCAGTTGGTTATTGTTGAAGCGCTCATTTACAGGGCAGCGAGAGTTTAAGTGCTTTAGACGACTAATGAAGTCCCTTACTGACTCTCCTTCCTTACGTTCGGCCTTCTGTAGCTGAGATGCTACACCCCAAAGCACACCTTCTCGTATGTACTCCTTTAGAAACAACCTTCGAAGGGTAGGGTAGATTGTTTTCTCGTCCACCCTTAGGGTCCTATACCAATCTCCAGCCTTCCCACTTAATGTCAAGCTTAAGGCATTGCACTTATGTAGTTCGTTGCGTTCCCCTAAGGAATCACATACTTGTTCAAACACTTCAATGTGTTTCCTAGCATCTTCGTCCCCATTGAATTTTTGCGTGAGTTTGGCAATTTGTACTGCCTTACTTCTAGGCTCTCTATCAGATGCATGACGCATATTTTCCGCGATAGATCGACCTATGGTTTGAGCAAACGCTGCCAAGTCACCTATGTGAGGAGGCAGGGCCGGTGGAGGTACTCTTGGAATCATATGTGGGAGAGGAACGGGTACCGGTCTTGGCATATGTGTGGATGATGCAGGATATGGAACATAACCGGGCATAGGTCCACTCGGATAAGGGCTAGGGAGCGGCACTCGAGGAGCATAAGCAAGTGGTACAATTGGAGGTGTGGGGGCCATGTGTGCATAAGGGGCTAGAGGCACATATGGTCGAGGCCCCATATTAGGTACTACGACACTAGGTAGTGGCACTGCGCTAACCGTAGATGTCATCGGTACATTCTCTGTCAGGCTTATCCCTGGAGTGAGCACTGGGTTTTCCTTAATAGAGGGTTGAGCCAAGTTAGGGAAGCTAAAGTTTTCGCTCGGAGGCTCAGATTGCATAGAGACCCCAGGTGAAATGACGTAAGATGGGTCCATGGGGCTCATTAGAGGAGTCTCCATTTGTGATAGAGTAGGCTGTTGAGCCTTGCTCGTATCCAGAAATCTCATGGGGCCAGTTGAGAGTATATTTACCCCTCGGTTTTGCCTTTCTGATTGAATAATGCCATGGATAACATTACATATCATTTTCTGTTGATCTTCGATGCTCGTGGCACTAGAGGTGGATTGTACAATCTCTATCCATCCTACATGGTAGGCGTGGCCAGAGTGTAGATCCGTCAACACCTCAGTGTGGAGGTCGTATGTCCAATGATCATTAATGAACAATCCTTCTAGAGTCGACGTGTTAACGGTTTCTTGTGAGGTAGAAGCAATGTTGCTACCCGTGGTTTTACTTGTCACCAACGGTACTCTAGAGGGAACTTCTGAAGGAGGCAGCTCAACAGGGCCTTCTTGGTAAGAAGTTGGCAGGATATCCACATGGACACTCTTTGGGGGTGTGGGGTCCACGTGCGATGTGAAAGGAGAGTCCACTTCCCCACCCCTTCGTGTGCTTCATTTGCATCAGGTTCCGAGCGAGTAGCTCTACCTAATGTTTCCATGAAACGGCTAAACATACTAGTACTAGGCTGTGGAGCTTTGGGAGGTGCATGGCCTTCTCTCTCAGTGTTTTGGGTAGGGTATGCTTCCATGATTTCTGAGTCGGAGGAGGAATCACTAGCGGCTATTTTAGGGTCTTGGGTGGTGCTACCTTGTGTCCCCGCTGAGGGTCTAGAGCTTATCGTGGATGGGTAATGGGTGTCCGTATGAACAGAGGCACCCTCAATATGCTCGTATTCTAGCACCCGCCCAGAGCGTAAGTGCATGTGCTTTTGATACCCTAAGGTGTCAAAAAGTTGCTCTAGGAGGCCTTGTGACTAGTTTTTAGCGTGTTTTTTGTTTGTTTTTTTGCTAGATTTTTTAGAGCGTGTCGTGGAATGGGCCGTGTGATAGCTCGAAACGAGCGTATCGGTCAGAGGGTCGTGCCGTGTTTTACAGCCCTCCGTTTGGTCACTCTATGCCCTCGGAATCCCTAAAACTGTCAATTTCCAGTAGGGAACTAGGCCCAAACTAGAAAGTCTAAGGGTGCAAGTGGGAAGAGAAAGGAGAAGAGTGGAGGACTTGTCCCACATCCTCTCATTCTCTCTTGAGGGAGTAGGGTATATATATAAGAGTGAGTCTAGTATATATCATAAGATTGAGGATTGAGGCATGGGCCTGGGCTTGGGCTTGGGCTTGGGGAAATGATCCCGATCTATCTTTTATACAAACCAACCCGTCCGTTTTAAGAGTCACGTTTTTCATTTTCGAAAAATTTAGCTGCCCGCTCACTTGCGTTTTTTTTTTTGAATTTTTTTTTCAAAAATATAAAAAAACTTTTTTTTTTGATGCAGAAGATACAGAAATTAAAAAACGCAGAAATTGAAAATGCAGAAATGCAGAAAATTGAAAAAACGCAGAAATACAGAAAATTGTAGAAATTGAAAACGCAGAAATGCAGAAAATTGAAAAAACGCAGAAATGCAGAAAATTGCAGAAATTGAAAACGCCGAACTTGAAAATGCAAAAATTGAAAAAACGCAGAAATGCACAAAATTGCAGAAATTGAAAACGCCGAACTTGAAAATGCAGAAATTGCAGAAATTGAAAAAACGCAGACAATAGCAGAAATTGAAACTTGACAGCAAATGCAGAAAACGCAAAAAACAGAAATCTCCACACACTCCTTCCCTGCCTTTCCTATGATAAAAAGTGCACCACAAGGAAGCGTAAAGTGCTAACCGAGCTTAGTGTAGGGCATATCCCCGGCAACGGCGCCAAAAATGTGCGCTCCTTGCCGCACTGTCGAAGCAAGGGACTTGCCAATACACCGTGTGCGAGCCACAAACGGCTCCAAGCACACAACAAGCCTAAACTAGCAAGCTCAAGAGAACAAAGGGTGTGTCACTCACCGCTTTACGCTCGCCTTCGTGGTGGATTCCTCGCCGCGATGAAGAAGAAGCTGCAGTCGTGCCGCGCTCAACCGCCTCGCCGCCGTCATGCCTTCGTAATGCTCGATCGCACACACACTCTCCCTCTCTCTCTCTCTCTCTCACACACACACACACACACACACACGAGGACGTGAAGAAGAAGAAGATGGAGATGGAGCAAGAGCACTCTTCTATTGCACAAATGAGAGAATGAGTAAAAATTAGGTTTAGTTGGCTTTTATAGGAGCTCACCCCATTCACACTTGGGCGCCCATGCTTAACCAACTAATCCCTTGAATGTCCAAGTTAAAGTGCGCCTCTCATCAGCGATCACTCTACCTTTCCCTATTGGTCCGACAAGCCCGATACCTGACTCTACCAAATACATAATACACGTCCATCGTAGGTGATGGGTGTCCGTGAGCCGTGAGGGTTAACAGCAACCTCTTGAGTTTCTTGCCAGACTGATTCTCAACAAGTGCTAAAAATTTCTGGAACACAGGAAGAACTTGATCCTTATGTTTCAAAAGATATGCCCACACCTTTCAAGTAGAGTCATCTATGAATGTCACAAAATAGCTGCCCGCCCTAGAGATTTGGTTGACATAGGACCACAATCATCACTATGTACTAAATCTAGAGGTTCAACTCGCTTTTGACCCAATGGTAAGTGCACGGACCTAGTCTATTTGCCATAGATACAGTGCTCACAGACAGGAAAGTCAACATAAGACAAGACAAGTAAGTAGCCAAAACGAGTTAGAGCTCTCATTCCTTTTTTGCTAATATGACCTAGCCGGAAATGCCACAACTCAGTAGACGGTAGCTCGGCTATAGAAATGTAATCATGACCAACATCTGACACATGCATGGAATATAAGGTACCATGCTTCTGACCTCTGAGTACAACAATATTACCTTTGCACACTATCCATGAACCATTGCCAAATGTGGTTTTGTAGCCCAAATCATCAAGCTGACCAACAAAAATCAAGCTTCTAGTCAACTTGGGCACATGTCTGACATTACATAAAGTAAAGTGCATGCCATTTCTTAGATGCAATTTGAAGTTTCCGACACCTTCAATGTCTAGTTCATAAGCATCACCAAGTTTCACTTTTCCACAAGAGTGAGAATAAGTAGAGAACCACTCTCTATGTGGTGTCACATGGAAACTCGCACCAGAATCTACTATCCAATTTTGTGCATATTGTGCATCTTCTGTAACAAGAGCCTCGACAGATAGATCTTCTGTGAAGACCAATACGTCAGAGGTAAGGGGCATAACAACCGGTGGAAGAGTCTCTACAATAGGAGCATTTGAAGACTCTAGCACATTGATCTCCTCTAACTTTGCTTTGCCCTTGTTTGAATCATCAGACTTAGAAGTTTCACCGGATTGTTTATCCTTCTTGCTTTGCTGCCAACTCCTACAATCCTTCTTTACATGCCCTTTTTTATGGCAGTGATAGCACTCCACATTACGCATAGAACCCCGAGACTTACTGCGTGAGCCCCCAGGTTCCTTGATTTTGGCACGACTTTGAGTGTGACCCCTCTGTCTATCACTAGCAACATATGCATCACAATCCTTCTTGCCTTCGAGAGATTTCCTGCGAATCTCCTCCGTAAACAGACTCCCAAGGACGTCATTGTACACTAGACCCATACTAGGTGCCGAGTTGCTAATTGCAGTACAAAACGTATCCCAAGACGAGGGTAAACTGCATAGCAAGAAGATACATTTGATTTCCTCATCGAAGACCAAACCCTGAGTGGTCAACTGAGTGAAAATGATATTGAACTCATTAATGTGAGTAGAAATAGTGCCCTCTTCCTTCATATGAAGGTCAAACAGCTTCTTCATCAAGAAAACCTTATTAGTGGCACTTTTGTTCTCATAACACAACTTATCCCATACATCTCTACCAGTCCTTTCTCCAACAATAGTAAAGTACACAGATTCGGCCATATGCAAACCGAGGGTAGATTTGCCTTAGCATCAAGTTTCTCCCACTCAACATCTGTATACTTGCCCTTTGGGCGCCATGATAGGATCCAGCTGGCCTTTTTGTATAAGAACATCTTGAATTTGCTCTTTCCAGATAGAAAAATTTGTCCCATCAAATTTTTGGATATTATAAATATCCTTTTCACCACTAGATGACATGGCTGCAAGCTAAAGATAATATGGCGATAAACACTGGTAATTTTGGAAAAAATTCGGCAGAGTTTCCCCAAAAAAACTGACAGAATCTCAATCCAAAACTGTTACAAGAGATCAGTAACGCATAAAAAGTAATGCTCTCAGAGCATAAGATAGGCGCATCAACCACTAACTGTGCATAAAAAGTCAAAAGCTGACCCAAGACTGCCAAGACGACGTCAAATGCACCCAACCCTCTCTATACATGTCCTATGGCGAGGCCACAAAAAAGGGGTACTCCAGCAACCTGTATCACTGAAAGGATCTCAACATTCGAGAATCCCCCAACTCAAAAAAACCTTACGCTATCGACCCTCACAAAAGGTTATGCAGACAAGAAACCAGCCCAGTCTCAGAAAGGGCCTCCGAACCGAGTCTCAGAAACGATCGAGACTGCCAGAAACAAGCCAAATCGGCTCCACAAAAGGTATACATATGGCAGTTTCCGCAACTCAACATACATCCACTGTCAACAATATTGCAAGGTGCAGTATACGCGCTCAAATAGGCGCCAAACAAAATGTGCAAGTAGTAAACAAATCCCTGCGGGGAGTAAAACCACTCTCAAAAGAGCTCAAGCACTATCAAAAGTGCCAAAGCAATGCATATGTGCATCAAATACTCCCATTGAAATCTGTGCTGATGCTAAACACTGCAACCTGTAAGAAACCTGGATGTCCTATATGTATGCAAGAACCTATGAGGAGATGGATGCTGAAAAACCCGAGACAATGTTGATGCCAAAAAGTGCTTCTAATTAGTCCATAAACACCATCTCAATAGCACATAATAGCAATAAAGCGGCTATATACCATCCCAAAATAGTCTCTAAACAACCTCCACTTGTGTCCTGTACCTGTACCTATACCTGTAGCAAAAGTGAAGTTGAAAAAATACAACTCCTGAAGCATAGCTCGGATGAAGCTTTCGACTGCACGAACAGGTTTGAAAGGGAATAAACCAGTAGGACACCTATTGGAAACGCTCTTGGAACGCTGAATTTGCCATTGCTAAAATCGAAAACATGTTTGCACTTTTGAAAGTGCGCGCCCGCGAACGCGAAGACAACAAGCACAAACCCTGCTTTGATACTATTTGAAGGTGCCGCAGGAAGCGTGTGCAAGTGCAAGAGAGAGAGAGAGAGAGAGAGAGAGAGAGAGAGAGAGAGAGAGAGAGAGAGAGAGAGAGAGAGAGAGAGAGAGAGAGAGACCTACTTTGGGTGCTCCTTATTCTGTCGTATTAAAGAATAAGTGTATACATGGTTAAGTTAGTAGTAAGTGGGATGTCCGGCCAGTTGGCCCCAACAAATTGGATAAGTGGCTGCAAGATTAAGAAATATCGTCTCCCATTGACACCAGAAGAGCTACAAACAATTCATGCAGCAGACCAGCGGAGAAGTCGAGCCCATGATATTTAGGAGCAGGCTAAGGAAGAGGCCAATATCAAAATATTAAAGCAGGAGCTAGAAAACCTTCAAAGAAATTGCCAACATAACAATTGCATCAATTCCCCTCCAATAGCATCCATACAAATAAAGCCTACATGGTTAGGTGGCATAGATATACAAATTTCGTTGCAACTTGATGATGATACCATCGAGCGAGCATTAGTGGACTCTCTCTCTCTCTCTCACACACACACACACACACACACACACACATCTGAACTCTAATTAGTGGACTCTCTCTCTCTCTCTCTCTCTCTCTCTCTCTCACACACACACACACACACACACACATCTGAACTCTAATCAATTGTGTAGACCTTTCTCTCTCTATTATGGTATAGATGATCTTCATGGATGTTAGTTGTCTTGGTTTGACATACGAAGTCCACAGAAGATCTTTTATGTTTCTATCTTGCCAACAATAGACCCCGATCCTAAGATTATCCGTACTAAGCCGTTTCAAGGGCTTCAAATCTACTTGATTGTATCCCTCGAATTCTAAAGTTGGTGGTCCTTCTTTTGCTGACATATCTGGAATTATGGTGTTTACTTCTAAACCCCATTTGTCTACCACATCAGGGTTTTCAACTTGTACATATTGAGTTCAATTTCTGTCCATGTACATTTTTCATTGTTTGTTTGCCCTAACCTCTTCTTCAACTCAATACAATGGTCATCAATGCGAATAGCATACTCCTCGTTAGGGTCCAAGTAAACATGGGCTCCATGGCGGTTAGTCTTGTAAAAAGATAGTATATGCTTATAACGCATTGTCGTTCCGGTTTCCGAGTGAGTCAAGTAAGAAGAAATTTCAGATGTTGAGTCTGAAAAAGTGTCTGAGACTTCTTCAAAAATTGTGTGCAAGGAATTGCCTTGATTCACACTTTCTTCGGTGGATACTCTACTGGAGCTTTCTCCAAGTATGCCCTGATTTCCTAGTACACGACCAGATCTAAGGTTCATATAGACTTATGAAGCCCTGGATAGAGTACTCATCTTTGGATTGACTTGTCGTCAATTTCCACTTGAGTCAATTGCAACTTTTTGTCAAGCCACTATTCCTTGTCTACAACCTGATTCCTGTACAAATTTGATCAAGTTAGCTATTCTTCTATAAAGACAGTAGAGTTTTTGCTAACTCTCGTGATTGGTCTATATGTGTCACTTCAAATCGAATTATAGGAGTCAAAATTTGACTTTCAAATTCGACTTAGCAAAAATCAAAGGTTTGATTTGCAACCTGGAAACTCAGTGTACATGTACCAATTTTGATATGATTGAACCCAAAATTGCCCTGTGGCTTTAGATTATGTTGGTCTAACACTGTATAAGTTCAAGAGTCAAAATTGATGTCTCTGGATAGCAGAAGTAAATAATTGCGATTATTTACTTTTGTTAGTTTTTTGTACTTTTTGGATTGGTTTGGCAAGTATACAACTTGTTAAATTCTCTGGACAAGTTTTAACAAGTTTGGACAAAATCTGATCAAGTTTATCAACTGTTTTGCGTCTGCAGACTTTGATTTTGAAGATCTGGCTCAAGTCTCACTTTTGTGATCCAAATTTCACCAAAATTGATTTGTGAGGTCTACTTGATATGCTTGACCTTGTGGTATACTCAAATTTGCAAAATTATCAAGTTTTGAAGCAAATGTAAATAATCACGATTATTTACTCCAGCTATATTTTTGCAACTTTTAACCCCATCTTTGACACAGATCTGTTAAGCACCTTAAGTTAAGGTCACTAGCCAAGTTTCATCAAGTTTGGACAATTTTTGGTCAAATGGTCATCAATTATCTGTTCACAGACTAACTTTGCAAATTTGGTCACAATTTTCAATCCAATGATCCAAATCTTACCAAATTTGGTTTGTGGGCTTATTATAACATGCTAAAACTAGTGGTATGCTGACTTGGTCAAAAAAGTTGAAAAATGGGGCACATCTAAATAATCACGATTATTTACTACTGACAAATTTTTGCATCTTTTTGATGAACTGAGCATATACACATGTTAATCACATCAATATAAGCCTATGAATCAGTTTTCAACAAGTTTGGACAAATTTTTTCCAAATTTATACTACAGATTCAAAAAGTCAGTACAAACTTTAGTTTTTACCCAATTTTTTGACAGTTTAGTGATCCAAATCTCTTGGGCCTTTACAAAAGTTGTTTGTACACATGCAATGAGTCAATGGCATGAACCTTGGTCAGTTTGGAGCAGACAATTAATAATCACAATTATGAACTTCATGCTTGAAATGAACACTTTTTTGCAATTTTTTCAAAGACAGTCTTTATATGAGCTATTTTAAGCCTATGAATCAAGTCAAAACTTAATTTGACCTAAAATGTCAAGAAAAAGTAAATAATCTGAGTTTTAGCCAACTCTTGAAATTTTTACCTCAAAGTGTGTTTGACCTTACCAACTGGTTCAGATAACTCTTAAGCTTACTCTGCAGTCGGATTGAGTGGTTTCGAGTCTTTTCGAGCTATTTCTAGCCGTAGACCTAAAATTTTGCAACTTCCAATAACAACTCACATTTGATTCTTTCAGAGAGAGCAATGTTCTGAAATCCACCTCGGATCCTACTTACCCTACTCCTAGATTCTCATGCTATGGGGTTGTGGAAAGTGTCCACAAACACTCGTTTTCTTGTTTTTTATGTTTTTCTGAGCACTGATCTTAAGACTTATCTCTTCTACCAATCATTCTCAAATCCCTAATCTATTTCTACAATCCTACAATCCTAAAGGCACTCAGCAAGTATGATTACTTCCAAGCTATGTCTACACAGCAAAAGACGACAATCTTCAGCTATGCAGTTTATAAAAGAAAGTTTTGAACTCTAGGCGAACCTAGAGGAAGTTAAAGTATAACTTCACAAGACGCTCATGTTTTTACCTAGTTTAGGTCTCTTCGATCCCCTGCAATGGCGCCAAATGTGGGACGCATGTCTAACCTCACCATCCTATCTTATTGCAGTATTAGCGACGAGAACCACGATTGAATTGTCAGTCCATGGGACGAAGCTAACTCAACTAGGACATAGAGTCTACAAGAGGGTGTCAATCTCTCAGAAAACAACTAACAACTCACATCTAACTCAAGCTACACTCAAGTGACTGAAATCACCAAAAGCCAATCGCTCATTGTCAAACAAATCACATCCGTTACAACATCAAATGAAATCCAAACGTAATGAAACTTTTAGGACATGTCTATAAGACCTAAACACACATGCTTATGGTCTCAAACCCCACTTTAGATCAAGTTCCAAAATCACAATTATTAACAACAGTGGATTTTTGACCTAGTCGTTTTCGACCCAGAATGCATCTAAATGCTTAGCAATGATGCCCCAATACCCCGCCTATGCTTAGTTTTTGACTTGAAAGTGTAAATTCCTAGTTATGATGAAATTAGGCCGTGGGTCGGCGATGCAAAAAGCTACGAAACGAACTACTTACATCAATGCATAGAGCTCTTACATGCGGTTTCAATGCAACAAACATGACTGCAATGTGACAATCGGGGAGGGAGTAGGAAGCGCGCGAAGGAGAGGAGTAAGCGTCGTTAGCTCACGCAGTGTATTTCTTATCCAAAAACTTATAAAAAAATTTCAAAAATTGGCTTTTATACCTTAGCCAAGGTTTTTGGGTAGTCAAAACTAATAATTTGGAGTTCTACCAAAGCTGGGAAATGACTGGCTGATACAATCTGAAAGCTTGTAGCCCTGGATCATTAATTAGAGAGTTCATCCGAGAAAATAGGACTTACAATATTCTCGATTTATCAAAATAATAAATGTTTTACAAACAGAACTCCGAAAAATGGTATCCGTGTTAGCTTGCTGCTAACATGATAGAAGAGCATTTCCAAACTGAAGTGGAAGTGCAAAGATTTTTCACTACCATGCATAACAGGGAAGAGAAGAAAAGATTGATATCTACGGATTTCATTGTATCAAATACCTTTTGAGATTGGTATCATTATGCTACAGGGAATCCAGAGTTTAGACCACCTCAGCACAAACCCTTGCCTGTTGGGAGTATCGAGTGGATACAATCTAAGTTGGGAACAGAGATTGTAATCACTAATCAAATACTGTACATAAATGCTTATGAACTTACCCTAAGACCGACAAAGGAAACGTGGATGGCTAGAAATATACTTTCCTTTAGTAATGGCTACGGGATGCTTTGACATTGTTATGTTTAACGTATGGGGAAGGCAGTGCAAAAACAATGACCAACATCCCTATAGTCTAGTACCTTGGGAGTTATTTTTTGACTTATTTGGGAAGTCATTGGTCTACAATCCTTGCAATGTAAAAATTTTATATAATGCCTACAACAGACCTCAGTACCTTGCAGATTGTGCAAATATTCACTGCTCAATGGGATGGGACAAATCGGATGTGTTTCCAAAGGAATCTTCTTTCTTCAATGACTACTTTGGGTACAGAAAGACAATTATCCATACCGAAATGGGAGTATCTGTAACCAACAAATCACTTACTCAGGAATGGTCTAACTCACACGCCAACAAAGAAATGTTCTAGCCAAAGATCGTAAAGGATTATTGGAGTCAACCATCAGACATACTCAGGGAATGGGACCACTATACTCCATTGGTGGAAGGATGCCACAATGGATATTACTGAGGGCATTATGTTAGAGCCATTAAAATTTATAAGAAACCTTTAAGACACTTTGTAGACTTTTTGAAAACCCAAAGCTTTGTGATATAGAAATTGGGTTAATTTATTCCTTATTCTTTCTCCTATTTCTTCTCATCTTATCTTTAAACATCTATTCTAATTGACTTAAGGGCTTCAAATGGGATAGAATGTTTTACTAAGTGTGACCTTGGATGATATGGTGTAGTAAGTTACCAGGCCTCCTAGAGGAAATGCGGATGTTTCTAACGCAAATGCACCTATTGTTCCTCAACACACCATCATCGATAGAGACATAGATGCTATGCTTCACAAGTCCCTAGGAATTTAGTGAGGAAGGCAAAGATGTAGGCAAAGTTCTTGAAGACCTTGAAGATTGGATTGAGCGCATGGATGCCTACTTTGACTTGGCTCATTTGTCTGCAGTGAACAAAGCTATCATCGCTAAGTTCAAACTAGAGAAAACAACCAAGCGTTAGTGGAGAGACCATTGCACAAAAAAGAATGTTGATCCTAATGCTGTAATTTGGGATTATCTTAAGACCCAGCTTAAGAGGAACTATCAAAACAAAGTTTATCATTCAGACTGGATGAATTAGTTTCTTGACTGTACTCAAGGAACCAGAGATTTGGAATCATACTACCAACATTTCTTAACCCTTGTCAAGTCCCGGGGGATTCACCATGTAAAACTTACCGCACCACGTAAGTGCAAGGGAGGGGTTTTTTTTACAAGTTACATAAGCGTATAAGTTAGGGGTAGGCACCTAATAATTTATCTCCCAAGCTTAAAAATAAGGGAGGGGATATCATATTTATGGGATTAGGGGGGGGGGGGGAGTGAGAAAAAGGAAAAATGAGAGAAAGTATTTGTGTTTCAAAATCATGGCTTCCCAAAAGAGTCTTCCCTCAACCTTGTGAGTCAATAGCTACAAAGATACATACAAGAACTAACACTACTTTTGTTGAAGGATGAAAGCTATAAAGAGTTTGTATAGATGCCAATTTACTCAGAGAACCTAACATAGCTTTATAACCATGTTTTTTGAGTAACTTAGATAGATCAGAATTGGACGAGTAGCTGGAGTGTAGGTTGAATGGGCCATAGTTTGAAAGTCAAACTAAAACACTTGAAGGTACATCTAGTTATCAACAGAAGTGGTTTCTTAGTACGTGCCAATCACTATGCTACACGCTCTTTGAATATTTTTACTCAGCTAGGCCCATGTCACATGAGGGCAGCGGATGCAGCCTCCGTGGCTAGCAATGATTGTGTACTTTTTGCATGAGAAAACACCATGTCCATCAGAGCAGTCACATGAAGCGATCGCCTTTCCAACAAAACCTGACAAGTTCTGTGCGCATCTCCACTCTGATTGGTTGTTGTGTAGGATGGGAGGGGTTGGGTAGCATAGACTTTCGAACAAAAATCTTTGTAGCACGCCCATGACATGGCTTCCAGCTCACCAGAAGGGAAGCTTGTCCATCACTCCATGTGACAGACATTTGGGAAGGCAGAATGCAGGATTGGTCCAGCTCACTACGGTACATGGCCGTTCGAATACATCTAACGGAGGCCTTAATTCATGTGAGACCTAAAATTTATATGTAAGATAGGGGTATGATAGTTTTTTGCATTGATTGTCGTATAAGCGTAGAAAGGGGGGTCATATTCCCTAATATGAGTCGTATATAGGGGTTTTATCAATGTTGTCCGCTCGCAGGTGGCATCCTATTTTGTATATAAGTGAATCCCCCGGGTGTCAAGTATGCTCCAATAGGGATGACTCAAGAAGTCAAGGTAGCTCGATTCATGTCAGGGCTACATAATCCTATGAAGACTAGACTTCAGAGTCTTCGTCTTACCAATTTTACATATGTCTTTGATGCAGGGAAACCCATTGAAATAGATTTATCTACTACCGGAAGAGGAAACCAGAACCTGTTCCTGTTTGTGAAATCAAAAGACTTTATCCCAAGGAGGAACAAAGATCTGGAAATCCACAGCAAATAAGAGAGAACTTATTACGTATGAAAGCTAGACAGGATCATTTATGCTACACTTGTCTTGATCTGGGTCATAAATCCAGGGATTTTCCCTTTAACAATTCAAGCTTCACAGGATTGCTGGACAATTATGAACATAGAAACTTCAATCCGAATTGGAATTTCAAAAACTTTAGACCCAGACCATCGGTAGTTCAAAGGAACTTCAATCAGTAGAACTTAACCAAAACCAAAGACAACCTCAAAACCAAGGGAATTTTAGATCAAGCAATCCACCTTTTTTTTGAAATGGACCACCTGTCAATAATAACAACAACGAGAATGTTAATCGTCAACTTCTTCCAGGAGGAGGAGAAATCAAAGATCTCAAGGAAGACCTCAAGTTAACAGAACTCAAGGGACTAGAGATGAAGGAAATCAGGCAAACGTGTATGTTCATGCTGCAACTGAACATCAAGGAGTGAATGAACAATTTTTAGTAATTCAAACCCCAACAGAGTATCAAGGTAACCATTTTACCTTATTGATTGATTCAGGGAGTACACATTCTTTCATATATACTAAGTGCATCAAAAACCTCATTTTGCCTGAACACCCCGATACAAACCTTACAATAGAATTAGCTACAGGTAGGAAGGTTAGATCTTCTACTTCAGTGGGTAACTTGAATTTTGTTTTGGATGGTTATAATACTTTTGCAAACTTTAGAGTCTTACCCATAGGAATTTACGATGGAATCCTAGGAATGGATTGGCTTAAAGCAAATGATGCTCACATACATTGTAAAGATGTTTCATTGACCTTTCAAAATGATCAAAACCTTAGAGTCACAGTTACTAGAAACAGGGAAAATCTAAGCTCAAACTAGTGAACTTTACCAAACTTATGAAGAGTCATAGGAAAAATGAAAGAATTTACGCAGTAAAGCTTAACCCTAAAGAGAAGAAGATAGATTCTTCACCAAACCCGAATGGATAATAGAATTTGATGATGTATTTCCCGTCAAACTTTCACAATCACCACCCAAGCGTGATGTTGATCATGCAATAGAGCGTACTCCAAAAGCTCAACCAATTGCTTGTAGACCTTACAAAATGTCAGTATCTAAATATTTGAAACTCAAGGATTTAATACTCGTTTTGGACATTATGAATTTACAGTTATGCCTTTTGGACTTACTAATGCTCTTGCAACTTTTAATCATCTTATGACCAATATTTTTTGAGAGCATCTTGATGATTTTTTTCATGTCTTCTTTGATGATATCTTGGTTTACTCAAGAAACAGAGAAGAACATGAACAACATGTGCGACGATTACTTGAACTTCTCCGTCAAAATCAACTTTATGCCAAACGCAGCAAGTGCACCTTTTTCACTGGCATTTATTGTATCCAAGGATGGCGTTTCTATTGATCCAACTAAGATCGAAGTTGTCACAGAGAAGAACATGAACAACATGTGCGGCGAGTACTTAAACTTCTCCGTCAAAATCAACTTTATGCCAAACGCAGCAAGTGCACCTTCTTCACTGACAGTTATTGTATCCAAGGATGGTGTTTCTATTGATCCAAGTAAGATCTAAGTTGTCATAGCTTGGACTACACCGAAATCAGTACGAAAAGTATGTTGTTTTCTTGGTTTGACAGGGTGGTATTGTACATTTATTGAGGGTTATGCTAAGATTGTATTTCCATTAAATAATATGCTTAAGAAGGCTAAAGTGTTTACTTGGAATAAAAGTGCTCAAGCTAGTTTTGAGAAACTCAAAGAAGCTTTGGTGAATGCTCCCATACATTCACTATGCTCCCTGATGCAAGTGGATAAGCAATTGGTGGCAATCAGTCTCAAGAAGGAAAACCGGTAACTTATGAGTCTCGTAAGGTACGTATACATAAATTAAATTATCCTTCACATGACTTGGAATTATTGGCCGTTGTGCATGCTCTTAAATTATGGTGACATTATCTTCTTGGTGAACTACATACCGATCGTAAAATCCTAAAGTGGATCTACACCCAACCTGACCTTAATACGAGGCAACGACATTGGATGGAGTTGTTATGCGAATATGAATTTGGAATTGAATATAAACCTGGGAAGGAAAATCTTGTGACTGATGCTTTGAGCAGGAAGAGTACTATAGCAGTTTTCACAACCTCTACTATCATAATAACTAATATCTAATTCTCCTAAATGATTTTCTCATGTTAAACTAATCATTTAATATGGGGAAGTACCATGGGAGAAAAACCTAGATTATTGGTCAGGCTAGCAGACTGGTCATAGTAGGGATCCAAAGGAGGGAAAATAGGGATCCAAAGAGGGAGCATCTGCAGAAGAGCAATGTGCAAGCAATGGGCTTCAAAGACCTAAGGTTCAGCCCATTAAGACTTCCAAAATGCTAAGGTTCCAAAATTCAAAGGTTAAATCCAATGGTCAATGCTTAGGAAAATTGGATGCTTGATAATGTACAAAGAGTCCTTGCAAGCTCCTAAAGAGGAGGGGGCAAGCCCTTTTAGTAGGGGATGAGAGAGAAACACACACACACACACAAAAATTCATGCAAGCCCCTTTACAAAAAGGGCATAGTGGACACATGTCAACTCCTAAGCCCAATTGCCCACAAGGTGCATTCAAATCCTATTGGATGGCCATAGAGGTGGACCAATGAGAATTAGGCTAGAGTAAATTTAGTTTAATTCATTTAAAAAAACTTAATAAAAGAACCAATAAGAATTAAGCTTTCTAGAAGACTATTGGCCAGTCTCCCAAGGGGTCCAATGTGCATTCAACAGTCCAATGGCTTGCCTGATTCCTATTGGCCAGAAGATTAAGGGGTCCAATGAGAGTTTAATTGCATTAATTATGGGAGGTGGATTATATGGCCACACTCTAACATGGTGACTATTTTAGTAACACTCATTTGTCTCATTCTTTGTCCATTTATATTCAATTGCACACCATTTTAGTCCTTGTAGCACTTTTGCATTTAATGGGTGTGGTTGAGTGTAGCATTGGGTTGTCAAATGATCACCTCCAAAGATTTCACACTTCCTCATTGGAGGTTTTCTAACATTTTGTGTTCATCCAAATATCTGATTCATCCTCCTTATTACCTCATCAGTGATATGATCTACATTGGCTACTTATTGTATAGTGTTAGTTTTCTTGGTCACAGTCTCACTCATTATGGAGCTTCTTTCAATGATTAAGGCATCAATTTCTTTTACTCTCTCCCCGTAAGCTTTATAGGTATCCACAAAATACAAAGTTTCATTTTTCACTCCTTCTAGAGGCACAAACCCCTTTAAATGAAGATCATTTTTGACTATTTTGTTTTTCAAACCTTCAATGAACAGTATACAAAATCTATCTTGTTGTGCTACCTCTTTAGGTGGGCATCTCTTAAGGTATTGTTCGAATCACAGTGAGGCTTCTTCAGCCTCTTGCAATCCTTTTGTTTTAAAGCATACATCTATGACACAGCTTCCCTTTGGTATATGGAAGAGTTCCCATAGTCTTGTGAGTATCTGTCTCTTCAACCATCAAACCACCCTCTTGTTATTTGACTACCTAGCCGACCAATCCGTTAGTTGCTTGGAGACCTCAATGATTTTGCGGAATGTTTTGTGTGAGATACTTAGGTTGATGTGAAGCATTCTCCTCCTTATAGCTTACTTTCCTAGATTTTTTTTTCTTTTTGGCTATTGTGATATTATCTCCTTCCACTATCCGTTGTTGGTAGAGTGGTGTACCTCCGAGCTCATCCTCAAAATCTCTCTAGCAACAATAGTTGGGCTTGGAGCTTGGCCGTGTTGTGCCCGATGAGAAAGTTTTTCTATAGAAGTTCCAAACCCATGATATCTACCCTTGACAAAAGAAAACATCTTCAAACTTTGTAGCAAAGCATTTGCTAGATCATACATGCATTCATCATACAATCTAGCATTTCGTTGTTTTCCTCACTAGCAAGACAACTTGCATGCTTTGTTTCAACAAGTTTTGTAGTTGAAATGAATGAAAGATCATCCACTTCTTGCAACACATTTTTATTAAGAGATAGCATTCGAATACTAGAATATAGGACACCCTGAAAAATTGATTGGTAATGTTTAACCCAACAAAGTGTTTTCTCTAGCGAGGGTACCGTGCATGCCACTAACTTAGCCAGCAATCCATTTGTGACAAGTTACAGTCAACAATTTACTAGAAGGCCGCCAAGCTTCTATAGTCCTATACAAGCTAGTTGCCTCTTCCTTGCTCCTTGCACAGTGCCACAATTCACACATACGCTTGTACTCATCTTAGAATTGTTTATGCACATATTGCATGGTGTGAATATGCAAGCTCTACTCCCAATGAAACAAGCATGATTGTTCTTTTCCCTCCATAACTTTGTTGGGTCCTCCATTGAATACAGTTCAAATAGATTTCCAATTTGCTCCAGACTCATCAACCATGAATCCTATAAAATTAGTTGGACAGTGTCCGTTGTCCATCGCATTTATCATTTCCTAGAATACGATATGGACCTTTGTGTCTTCTTTCTTCATCTTTCATATGGAAATTGTTTGCATTTCTTGAATTCTACAAAGATAAAAGACAAATCAATGCAAGAAAGGATTGTAGAAGAAGTTCCAAGTTGTGTTCGCAGGCCTTACGCAGGATCATAGACATGTGCTGCCATTGTTGTCCACCCTACTACCCTACACACACGATCAAAGAAAACCCAATTTCTTTGCAAGTCTCCACTCCCATCTTGTCTCATTCTATATGCCAGCTTGTCACCAGATCTAGCTCCATTGATCGACATTTTGAATACATGAAATCTTTTATTAGGATATGTGGATTGTCCTAGAAATAGCATACTATGGAAGAACCTACAGCTGCAATTATTTTTTAGCCAAAGAAATTGGGACTCCACACCGACTTCAATACATGTAGAAGTTGCTTCCCTCATCAAGTCTTTAAACCTGAGATTAATATCACATACATGGATGTCAGCCAAGAGAAAGTGCAATAGGTTCGCAAACAAGAAATGGAAACAACACATTTGTGTATGGATCAATGGTCGCATCTCTTCCAATATAGAGAGAAGCTCATTGCTATTTAGTTTCTCCCCATTTTTACGGACCATTGCTTCAATTACCATCTCCTTTGCAAGATTAAGTCACAAATGCCTTGGTCCAATCGTTGGTGATTTAAACACTACATGAGACACAAGTTCTCTCGTTTGTTGTATTGCTGATCACAAAACACCCTTTGTAACGGGGTTTATGCCTTTATATGTGGATGAACAAGTGGGTCCAGATGTATACAACGGGCAAGTAATAGACAACACATGAACACTCTCGAAGACTCTGACCATAGCGGAAGCACACATACCAACTGACATAATTGATGTTAGAAATTTGTAGGTCCAAGAAGTCTCATTTGGCTGTCCATTTATCGCATTGATCAAGCCCAAACTTATTTTTTTGGATAAGATGTCCGCCACATTTACGTCTCTTGATTAAAGCCAAATACTTCATTCTGGAATGAACATGATTAACCCAGCAATGGCCATCATACTTTTGATCCATCCCTAACATTTTGGGAACATCATCCAACAGTAGGTCCAACTCATAAATACAACCACCATTGTACACATGGGGAAATTCATCAACTTTCTTCTTAACCAAACACCTAGAAATCATTCTGCTCAACTTGGGGTACTTGTGGCTAATTAGCACAATGTGCTCCAGTGTACTCTGTGTTTTGTCTACATGTTTTGAACCTAAATATTTTTTTTTCTACATGGTTTGCTCCAGTGTACTCTGTGTTTTGTCTACATGGGGAACTTCATCAACCTTCTTCTTAACCAAACACCTAGAAATCATTTTTCTCAACTTGGGGTACTTGTGGCTATTTAGAACAATGTGCTCCAGTGTACTCTGTGTTTGAGTCCAAATATGTTTTTTTTGTTTTTCTTTTCTTCTTCTATCCAAACATCTTACACTAATTCCTGGCAAAGAGAAAATGTATCCTAACGTTTCTTGGTTGATTTTTCAGCAACAAAACCCACTTCTTCATCAGTGGAGTTGTCAGATAACTCCACCATTTCCACATTTGACCTTGAGGACATATCCACACTCATGTTCGTGACCAACAAAAAATTTGTGGACAAGGTTGAATCCAAGGCAAATTGAAAGTGATGTACTAATGTCACACCATCTTTCACCTAAGTCTGAATGTCACCATCCAAAGTGGAAATGATGGAAAACTGTTGGGGGTAATTGAGCATAGCCTAAGCAACCCAAGACCAACAAATTATCAATCCTAGGATCGGCAACCCGGCTAGGTCATGGAAGCATAAGCATTGGATGTATCGAATGAGAGGATTCAAGAGAATTCTCATCCAATGCAATAGAGATTAGCCATGAATCACTAACTCTAATCACATCATCAATCAAGCATCACCTACAAACATTAAGCCCACCAAATTCCGACATACCATAGACTAGAATCCCAAAGCACACTCATGACAAGCACACACTAATTACATTGGTGTTGGCCTCTCCAATCACCACATGCGAATCAAGGTACTTCATCAAAAGCTACACACACAAGGTGAATGGTGCTAGAGTTTCATAAAACCAATCCACACACAAGCAAACGATAGGGCACATACACTAATTACAAGATTAAGAACCAAATTAATCAATTTAATTAGAGATGTTAAATATCACAAATAAAATGCTCATAGAGGGATACGAGCGGTCAATAAGCAAGAAGTCATCACACTAGCTAGAATAATGAGGAGGTGAAACTACTTCATGACATAGTGGAATAGAAGAATTAAGACTAATGAAAAAAGTAGAGACTAGATTAAGAAAAGCTTCTCTAATTATAATGGATTCGCACTAGCCTCTTAAGCATGGGGGTGAAAGCATGTTAACTTGTCATGCTTTTTCATGTCCCGGACAATGCTAACTAGCACAATTTTGACATATGCTAACTAGTACAATAACTTGAGCTACATCTCCAAGATCTATGACATATGATATATCAATAGAAAGCACTTGAAACAAGGAATCCAAATGTACAACCTCTGACAAATTTTGATATTATTTGTAAAAAATTTACCGGACGCCCAACTTTTCGAAGATGTGCTAACTTGAAACTGCTAACTAGCACAAAAAGCGTGACAGTTTCACTCATGGGCATTAAGCTCAAGGCTAGGCCATCCATAAAGTGAACACTCAAGAGGGAGAGAGAGATCTCTCAAGAATGGATCCTCAAGAATGACTACTCAAGAATGAAGCCTCCTTGCATAAAGGATTCCTTATAAAGGCTTGCACCACGATCCCTTCTACTATGGGTTTAAGTTTGAGCTCTCTAGCTAGCATATACAACTTTGGAACTCCCAATGAGCCCAAGACCTTATACAATGTGAGTTGGAAATATTGTGCACATCTATAGCACATCTCCCACTTGATGCATAATCTGTGTAGACTGTGTTAGCCACTGCTAACATTCCCCCCTTCTTAATTTGGCACACATCCTCGTGTGCCGGTGAAGCAAAACACGGTGACATGGTAGAAAGCAAGTCCATGGAAGAAATGTTGAGTTGCAAAACATAAGAACAAGTAATGATCATCAAAGGCCAACAAGGGCAAAAACATGAAGTACAATGAACAATCATGCAAAGCGATTTTTTTGCTTCTAAAATAGTCAAAAACTAAACAACATAAAGAAAAAAAAACACTCAAACTATCGTGAAGATTAAACCACTTGAAATTTTAGTTTTATGCATAGAAAACATGCAATCAATTAAGACCCTAGGCTAATGCAAGGTCATAAACCTACTAGCCTAAAAACTATGTGACCCGTCTTAATAAATCATTCAAATTTATCATGTCTATGGGCTATAAAAATATCCTAATCTATTAGTACAGTGTCATAGCTTTTTGGAAGCTCATGGAAGATTTATTTTTGTCATTCATTGCAAAAAATAAAGCACAATACAAGGCGACCACCCCAAGGCAAATCTAGGTATGATTGTCGGCTCTTTGAACCCTCAAGAAGGTGTTCCAAAATCCTACTAGCCTACCAAGGCGCGGCTAACCCTTATCAGCTCAGGGCACCTGTTTAGGGCCTTAACCAAGCGATCCAAGGTGATTCCCCTTGCACCTGCCAAGTGTCAATAAGGCCCTAGGCCTCACAAGACACAACATAACATATAAATTTTCTTTTCATGTGTCTAGTAGCACTTCGGCTACTTTTTCTTGAAACTTTTTTGCTTCATTGTTTCATTTTTTTAGCACTTATTTATTTCTTCCAACATGAGATGCTAATGGAAAATGGACTAAGAGACTAAATCCTAATCGTAGCCCTAGGTCATGTTAAAACTGAATGGAGTATTAAGACTATCACTAAGAGTCTAGTACTAATGAGAAATGAACCCTACATTAACCTAAGGTCAAGGCCAATTACCTACGATTAGCAAACCAAAGTTTTTGACGAGTTAATATTCACAAAGCAAAATGTTGAAACTTTAGTATGCCTAGCTTTTGAACATGAAAGAACCATAGCTTATAAGCAAAAATTACTTAAGCCAAGCATAGAGAATGGACAGATGAACAAAAGAGCAATATCATGGAAGGATTTCACCTATTCATGCTCTTTTGAGCATCCTTGAGCAAGCATCCCCTTTGTATAGAGAAGTCTATTGATCCCTTTTATTACAATCCAAGCTGATTGAAGCTAAGTGTAAACACAAGCTCCAAAGGCCTTTTATTGAAATCCAAAAGCACACAAAAAAAACATCAATGAAAACCTAAAGTTAGAGTCTTGCATACCCAAATTTTCCAAAGGGAAAAAACCCAAGGGAAAAAAAATTCCTTTGGTTATGCACATGATGCTCTTTGATAGCAAATTTATGCATACACAACACAATGAGAGATAAAACGCTTCTACATAAGCAAATTTTCAATTTTTTACAATCTCTCATGCATGATTCAAAGTTGATACATTGCTAGCTCGATTGAGATATGGAACTTAAAACAAGCCAAGTGCTAGAAATAATGTAACTTTGATGAAAGTAAGTGGCTCTTGAAAGCCAAATTTTACACTTTAAAGCTCTCAAAAAAGTTGGGTAAACACTAGCTCGAATGTAAAAATTTGTATTTAGACAAGACTCAGAGCTAGTGTTTATACAACTTGGGTCAAATGGCTCTAAATAGCCACATATTGCATACATTGCAATGCTTACATCTCGTATTTGCAATGGAATCCTACTTTGCCATTAAGCACCCTTCAAAAAGGACCAATCATTAGTGCTCTTAAGTATATGGTCATTCATCCCAAGCACTAAAAATCAACCACAAACCTAAAATGATTCTTATGGCCATTCTAGAAATCTCAATGTTTAGTGCTATGCAAGGATTTTTACATACATATCAAGCACTAGAATGCAACAAACAATGTTAAACCCAAGCAAAGTCGCAATCAAGCCTTAATGAAATGTCAATGGTACTTTCAAAAAGGGAAGCTCTCATGCATGCCAAACAAATTTTCCATGTAATGCAATGAGAATGTCAATCAAACCAAGTATTAGAGGAGTGCATAAACTAGAGGCAGTTGTGCAATGACGTTTCTTTAAGCATGAAACTCTCATACAACCACCACAAAGAATCAATGCCCCTATTTTTGTTCTATAATAGCAATTATAGCATTCATAGAAAGAGAGTGCATAAGTGAAAATTAGCGCGCTTGGTTGGTTAACCGATTCTCGATCATCATAGGTCAACAACCTTCAACAAAGATTCAACAATGATCACGAGCCCCTCAACTTAAAGTAATCTTTGCAAAAGATTTCAATAGGAAAATGCTCTCATGTTAGTGGATTTTTAAACATGAAGCAAGAAGAGAGAGAGAGAGAGAGAGAGAGAGAGAGGGAGGGGGGGGGGAAGAGAGAGAATTGCATTGATCACTGAAAAAGTCATTCAAAATCTCAATTTTTTAGTGCTAAAATAATATATCTATCAAGCATCAATCATCATTTTCCACAATGAAAACTCTGACTATGATATATTTTTGTTCATTTTTTTGGTCCCCTAAGTGGTCTCATAATTTTTGGATTGGAACCCACTCATTCAAAAAAATAAAGAATCATTTTTGATGCATTCCTATTCTACGTGAGCTGGTTTTGTGTGTGTCACTGGGTGAAGCGGCCTTGAAAAGCATGCAGGAGGACCAGCTGCTGGTGCCAACGCGAGATGCTCCAAATGTGGTGGAAAGTGAAGCGGGCCAGCTGGTGTGTGTGTGTGTGAAAAGCCAAGTGGAAAGGGGACAGAGAAGGATGACAGTTGAGGCAAGTGGTGGGAATCCAGGCCGCCAGCACAAGAAGCCTGATTGCGAGCCCAATAAGCCTGATTGCAGGTCTGAGACGTCAGTGCAGGTGTGTGTGGAGGCCAGGCGGATCAGGTTGCCAACTGAAAATGGGGGTGTGTGTTTGGGTTGTGGGCTCTTGAAGACTTCAAGGCATGCCATGACTTGCAAGGTGAATGTTGAGCATCATTTACTACAAGCAAGTCGCAGATTTTCAAGGGCAGCAGTTTTCATTAGGGTCGGGTTGCACCACGTGCTGGTGGGGGCAAAGCAATGCATAAGGTCGCACCCTTATTATCAAAAAGAGAAAAGGTAAAGTTCTAGTTTGAAGGGAAACGTGGGAGAGCTCTCATAGGGGAGGGAGGAGAGACCTAAAAGTGAGGAGACCCGTTCACCTCCAAAAAAATAGCTTAAACCCTTCAATTTTTAATGTGATGGTAGGGCTAAGAATTAGCTTCGACTTTCCAGGAGAGAAACATGGATCACCTTTATTTTAGTAAATACTATCCCTACTAACCCATGGTGCGACTCAGCTCTTAATAGCGTTCAAGCAAATTGAAAGCTGCCTCTTGACAAAGGAGACGTACGAGTAACGAGCAGATTGTGGGCATTTTGTGTGTATGGGTGAGAGATGCCAGGTCCCGGCTTGAAGCAGAGGGTGTGTGTGTTCCATGTGGGCAAGTGGGTGAGGGCATCAACAACATCAAGCTGGGAAGTGTTTTGGAGCTAGCCAAAATAAAACCCGGATCTGTAGCCATGATGAGTACATAGGCTTGACCATGTGTGTGTGAGTGAGTACAAAAGCTACCAGTGCTGACGGCGACACCCTTCTTTTGAATTTGTTTTTGCTTTTTGAAATCTCTTTGGGGCTTGTTCCCACCAACAACACTTTTATCCACTTGAGAAAGAAACTATAGCTCATTAGTGACTAGCACTCGTGTATTGTCAAAGTTCACGAACACAACTTGGAGTGTCACATGTGCAGCAAGAGCACTCAATGGATCATTGAAAAATGTGGACGTGAATAAGGCAAGCTAGAGCAAACAACATAAAATAATTTCCCAAAGTTTTGGAAGAATTCAATGCATCTTTCATTATTGTCTCCTCCAATTGACCATGATTATGCTTGAGCAATAAAAAATGCATGCATGTACAAGAACCTTATTTTCCTTTCACAATCGATTCAATTTGACATTCAATTGAGTCTTCCTCACACATATTTCAGCCCGATCTTCTATTGCACCCACATTATTGATTGAAATCATAATCAAATTTGAAATCAAAACTTTTCTTATCAATTAATGTGCATTGATATGAATCCCTTCTATCCTCATTGATTCCAATGAAAGATATAAATCATCCCCAATTGCATAGCAATTGAGTCATCCGCAATTTCAATCATTTCATAGCACACAAACAAATCAATCAAGGCATACACACCGCAATTAAAGCATAACACATACACACTATTAAGTGCAAAACTTCCCCCTATTTGCAAATCCATGTTCAATTTTCAATCATTGCAACATAAGTTGCTCATATTCAGTACACCTAATCATCCAAACCCTATCGGATTTGTCATCTTGCTTTGTATGTCTAGCTTGAGTGATTTTTGGGTTCAATCAAGCACACAAATGAATGCAAAATTGCCATGTTCATCGCATTGACGAATCATTAGCATGGCAATACGCTAAAATTCTACACAATGGAGCACCAATTGATTGATCTTTCTCAATCTTTAAAGCCAATCTGTGATCAAGTCTTTGGCCAACAATGGCTTGTGAGCTAGTGGATCTCGTGTCAGTAGACACCCTCATGCCTGCTATCATCAAGTTGTCCTCTAATTGGATTCATCATCATAGTTGGTAAAAATACCAATTATTCATTCATATATTGGCTTGCACATGCCATTGATTGGCATACACACCCAAATTTAGACCAAAATTTTATGCAATTAATCCGTAAATTTCTCATTGCATAGCTCAAATTGCAAGATTGATTAAGCATAAATGAAGGTATGCATGCTTAGTTTTTTGAAAATTAACATTATTTTGACCCAATCAAGCAATGCACACACTCAAAAATTAAGCACAAAAGATCAAATTTGGCTCAAGTGGCAATGAATTTAGGCTTATACCTAATGATTGCACACACTTTTCATGCACATTTCACAATCAAAAAGCATTTGGGTGCCCCAATTGACTATCAATCATCATTAGGAGAAAGTTAGACTCACTTTTGGGTCTGAGAGAGAGAGAGAGAGAGAGAGAGAGAGAGAGAGAGAGAGAGAGAGAGAGAGAGAGAGAGAGAGAGTGACGCTCGACCAATGCGGAAGAGGCTTAAGTTACGTTGAGAATCGACATTTTGGAGCCAAGCTCTTTTAGAAAAAAGGGAGAAAATATTATTTTTGTTCATCAAATTGCACAATTTCACGCTTTCAAGGCATAAATGCCATAAGTCGTACTAACTCTATACCGACGAATTTCAAAACTTTCTTTGAAGACTCTAGTATCTATGTTCCCGCCCAAATATTACTTTGAGTAGCTCTACTTCCCTCTCAAAACTTTCTTCCCTTTTTCATATTTGCACTAACTTTTTTGTGTATTCTAGTGCACACCATGACTATTTGTTGAAGACCTAGCACTACCATCGACTCTGTTAGCATTTTTAACAATTATACTACAGATTATCAAGCATGGATACCATCTCAAATAACTATCAGAAGTTGGGTACTACTGCAAACTAGGAGGAGGAAGAGGAGGCAACGCAATGATTTTGTGGAGGCTTTCAAGGGACAAGTTAAAGAGTTTAAAGTGTGTGCACAAAGCAAGCGGGTGAAAGAGTTCCTCATACAACATGCTTTCCAGCATGCAGACTTAAGGTTGCAAACATCTCCTCCAAGTTTTCTACGACATCGACCCAACTGTAAGTTATTTTGAGCATCTCACTTAGTGCATGATTATATTCAAAGGTTGAGTGGTGGATATCATCTTTGGTATGTTTCAGATATCTATCCATCGAATAGGACAGACTGGCAACCAATTGAGAGTATAGTTGGGACTCATTTATTGGTGAACAAATGTACCGAGGAAGACAACACAAGGAACTTACAGATAATGAAATATTCTTTTATGATATGTCATATTTGGAACCGAGAACTTCCTTTGGTTGGGGTCGTGTAGCTCCTTTGCCACTTCCATCCTTTGACAACAAGGATTGGTCTTTGCCAGCTTTGCAAACTAGTGAAAGCTTTAGGAATAGGTTGTTTCAGGATATACAAAAGTCCCTCAAGTATTCAATTGCCACAGAAATAGTTGGACTCGAACTATTTATGCCCCTTGAAGTGTTTGTAGATTTCTTCTTCGATGAGCAAATAAGAACTACCGCAACAATGTTCATTTGCAAGTCTGAGAGATGTTTTGACTTTTTAGATGATAATTGGGATAGGAAACAGTCACAAGGCAAAATCTATATTTTGCAAAATAAGTCCATAATTTGTAAGTTTATTATAAGCACTCAAAATTTCATAGTGTCATTTTACTATTTTAGATATCATCTTATGAGTGGGCAGCTTATTCCACTCGCCCGAGATACATAGTCTAGCCCTGAGAACAAACCTTTATCAATGGAGCTCTTCTTTCGAGACAACCTACTTATTGTGATAGAGACAATGTCAAGCACAACTCTTGTACAACTCAGGGTAGATCTTACATGTGAAGAACTTCCACTTTTTCCGGAATTGTATGCATTCAGTCTCAACAATAAAAATGTGCTTACTAAATGGATGAATTTTGATTGTCTTTATACATTGATACATAGAATTTAACTCTTTTTTCTTTTCAGATTCCAAGACGCAAGGAGAAAACAACATTGTGAAAGGAGTCCCTCTCAAATACACTTCACTTAAGTGCTTCCACCGGAAGCTAGGTCACATACATTGTGCTCTTCAAAATGACTAAAAATGATGTGCTCTTCAAAATGACTAATACAGAGACATTTTGTGCCGCTCAAACAATGTTTAAAAAATGTACACTTTTCATTGTCTCAAAACTTTACAAATTGTGCTGTTTCTATCAAGATGTATACAAAGAGAGGTAGTTATTGCTCCCTTCCCCTGCTACTGCTCCCGTGTCCTCTCCCCCGGTTGGTACCACTGGTCCCCTGTCCTCTCCCCTGGTTGCTGCCACTCCTCTCCTGCCCTCTTCCCCGGTTGTTTCTTCTTCTCCCTCGGGGCACAGTGGTCTCGGGCATCCTTTTGCGTCGTTCAAAATCATGGGTCTCTTCCATGGCTTCCTATGCATCTTGCACCTGTGAAGCTTCCCTCTATTCTTGCTCTTGCCGCCGCTGATGTGTAGCCCATTCCTCTACTTCTGTGGTGTCTGCATAATATTGATAGATTGCTTCTTGCATATTTCAAACCTCCTCTTGAGTCTGCTGGTAGCGCTACGTCATTTTGTCTATGCGAGCCTGTTTGAACTCCTCAGCTCTCGCGCTTTCCTCTCTTGAATGTCTGTTTACCAACATTATAATATGCTGGATGGCCATTACAAAAAAATGTCGTACATCGTTGGGGGTGTAGTTATGTAATTGAAGTTCTTTTAGTAGTGCGATAATAAGAAAGTAAGTAAAGATCTTGCTTCTTTTAATATAAACGTTGTAGCAAACAAACAATGAAACAACACGATTACTTACGTTTGGTACATCCAAAATTTGACTGAGGAGCAAAAAGGCATTCAAACACGTTTTCCAGCCACAACTATAGTCATCAACCTGCATGGGGACAGTGACCCGTTTGTGTCAAATGGTAGTCCCTAGATCATGTTCTAACAAAACATGCTCTACACAGCATACAATTTTTTTTGCAACACTACACACATAACCACTTGAGTTAGTAACACATTACAAAGAGATACTACTTCCAAATGTATCCAGATGTGCCTTACATTTTTACATGCCCATGAAACAACCTGCTTTGCCCGAAGTTTTCGTAGTAGACAATCTTATCTTCAAGGTCAAATAACAACAGACTCCAATGATCACTACACCAAAACCATCAAGGATGAGGAGAAAGATCGTAAATCCAACATGGTTTTTACAAGGCAAGAAGAAACTCACGATTGATTGTATGCATTGACCAGAAAATGTGCTAGATCAAAATTGACTCTGCTAAACCAGCCCAACATAGCCAAAAAGGAAACTCCGTTGTTTTGTAGCATAGGCGAGACCATCGGATCTATTATGTATATTTTGTTCTGAAAATTAGCGGACAGAAGTGAGATAGCGTACCTAACATGAATCAATGGCAATGATTAGACTTTTCAGCGGGCTGTCACTACCACAAACACATGGGTCAATACCAAGCAATTGGGGAACCTAGCAAATTCAATAAGCCACTGACTCACTTGGTATTGACCCATGGGTAGTGAGCCATCTAATGAACCAAGCTTGACTCATAAAGAGCTTGAGACGGACCACATAGCAATGTTGATGACCGCCACAAAGACATGGGTCAATACCGAGCAGTTGTGTACCTATCGAATTCCATAAACTACTGGCTTGCTTGGTATTGACTCAATGTCTTAGCGGTAGTGAGCCATCTAATGAACCAAGCGTGACTTATAAAGAAAGATTGAGACGTAACACATGGCAATGTTGACGACTGCCGCTAAGACATGGGTCAATACCGAGCGAGTTGTGTACCTATCAAATTCCATAAACCACTAACTCGCTTGGTATTGACCCATGTCTTAGCGGTAGTGAGCCATCTAATGAACCAAGCATGACTTATAAAGAAAAGCTTCAGATATAATACATAGCAATGTTGAGAACTGCCGCTAAGACATGGGTCAATATTGAGCGAGTGGTCTAACTATCCAATCCCATAAGCCGCTTGGTATTGACCCATGTATTAGTAGAAGTGAGCCATCTAATGAACCAAGATGACTTATAAAGAGCTTGAGAAGTACCACATAGCAATGTTGACGACCGCATCCCGTTGCGTTGGAGTTGGAGAAACTGCGCATGCATAGGAAGTCTTGAAATGCAGGACTTCTCTGACCTTCCAGGCAACAGTATTTGTGCATGCAAAGGCGCTGAGTTGATCAGAACTTGCAACACCTCTTCATTTTCTTTGTTGATTTGCTCTAAAATAATCCAGCCCTCTGGTAAAGGCTCCTTGTTGGATGGCTCTCGTGAAGCAGACGCTTTCCCTTGCCTTTCTTGAGATTTATCTGTGGCTAGCTCATTCTCCTCCTCGGAAGGCACATTTTTCTCCCATATTGGCACAGGCTCTTCCCTAACTAGCTCCGGATCCTCCATGCCTTGCTCATTTTGATTTCTAGCTAGTTCCTCCATAAATGTCTCTGTTTCTTCCATGACTGCCTTAGGGTCCACCCCTGGCCTATGATCGTGTCCTTCTGCTGTTTAATTCAGCCCTAGAAGGCTCTTTCTGTTGTGCACGAGGATGGAGAGGGGGATGTTAATAATATCCATGGTTCTACTATCCCAAATAGGTACTGGCTGAAGCAACCCATCGTAGCCGAAGCGTAGCCTCCGAAGAGTATCAAAATCCCGTGGCATGATAGTAATGCAGTGTGCATGGGCAGCCATGATATATCCATCACTGAAGAATTCAACAAGGTAGTTTTCTGCAATTTCTTGCAGACAGAGAAGTGCGTTACTAGCCCATCGAATGCCCACTCTCCAATGCTCGCAAATCTCTCGCACTACTCGTTGGAAAGGAAGATGTGGAATGGCCGGTTGCATGTGTTGTTCGATCCTTTGCAGCTCTTTCAGGACACCTCTGTGCGCCTCTACTCGCTAGAAAGGAAGATGTGGAATGGCCGGTTGCATGTGTTGTTCGATCCTTTGCAGCTCTTTCAGGACACCTCTGTGCGCCTCATATCGGCATCTTCTTACTTGAGCATGCAAAGAGTCAACTGCTGCCCTTCTAGGCGTGGCCTTTGCACGAGGCATCTCTAAAAATAGCATAACAGAAAACGACATGTCATTTGTTGCACAAGGGACTTAAGCTTTCTAAGGTCAACACAAAGTGAAGAAGTGCACCAAATACGGTTGTATTGCCTCTACTTGCTCGGTACTGACCTCAGAAAAGTATAATAGCATACCTCTTTAGTGTGTCCCTTGTGCAGAAGGTGCTCCGAGCAACGATGGTCAGTACCAAGCAAACAGGTGCAACGAACAGAGTTTGCCTTCCCTTATTTGCTTAGTGCTGACCTCACAAAATACAAGTGCACAAAAATGTAGTAGCATACCTCTTCACTGTGTGTAGAGATCTGTGTCACTAAAGCGCTGCAAAACAGGAGTCCAAAAAAGCGATGGGAGCTCTAGAGAGTAAGAGGAGGATGCGCAAGAAGGGTTGGGAGCACAAAAGAGATGGTTTGCTCACTGCGTAGCGTCGACGAGGACAGAGTTAAAATGCTGGGCAGTAGAGGATGCGAAAAGAGACATAAGAGTGCTCAAGCTATTATTGTTTGCTCACTGCATGAGTGATCATATGGGGCAAGGGTATAATTAAAATGTTTAGCGGGGGTACTACCTCTAAACTTAGTATGCTCACCTCAGCGAGGGTGACAACTTCACTTATGTGCATGTTTACACCCAAGATTGCAGTTGGTAGATCGTACTGCATGGGAATCTGAGCCCATTTATTACTCTCAAACTAGTTGTCCTTGTGAGCACAACCCACGTGCCTTTTTCGAGTGACCGTTTAAAGTCAGACGCCCATTGCCATTGCAATCTCCATCTCCTCCCTTGCCTTCGCCTTTTCTATGCTCTTCCACTTGGCCATTTCTCACAATCGTGTGTTAAGCGACCTCCACTTGTTTGAGTCCTTTGATGCCGTGTTGCCATCACCCTTGCCTTCACCTTTTTGTCCTCTTTTCCTTGGCCACCTTTTGGTTCTTGCTCTCAGCGAACTGCGACATCACCATCCACCTAGGAACCATTGGATATTGTAGAGACAGGTTCTCTCTCTCTCTCTCTCTCTCTCTCTCTCTCTCTCTCTCTCTCTCTCTCTCTCTCTCTCTCTCTCTCGCGTCGCTCTTCTCTGCCTGTGTGTTGTTAACTGTGTGCGCACCGAAGCCACTACGTTACAGGGTTTGGGCATAAGGGGAACAACACCAAGGGCCAAGAGTGGTCGTTAGGGTAAGATTAGAAGTCTCACAACCTCAAGATTGGCATAGTTACAAATCATACGTATTAGTTGACATTCTCCATGAAACATTGTGAGGTTAAAGGCATGGTTGGAATAATGACTCCTTATGTGACCGTGCTTGAGTTGTTTTTCAATGCTATGTTTGGGCATAGTGAGTGAGTAGGCCTACATATCTTTTACTGATAACATTAAATGCTCTGCTCCAATCCACCTGTTTTGAATGGACGTGGGTACAACATAAATTCAACTTGGGTCAGAACCAAGCGAATAGGGCCCTTTGGAGATTCTTGGGGCCCCTATTTTCCTGGTTCTGACTCTAGTCACGTCACCTATTATGAGATTAGCGCACGGGACAAAACCAAGCGAATAGAGATCTTGAGGGATACTCCAGGCCCAATATTTGCTTGGTTATGACACCAAATACATACCAAATTTGAATGGTAGTTTTGGCTTGCTTTTTCTTTGAGACATGGGGATCATAGTCCTGGAGACAAACGATGTGGGCAAGGATACATCTTATACAACGCCCGTGCTCATCATCGTGCACCAGAACTATCAAGAATGTTTAATGCAGAGTTTTCTATATAGAGGATCATAGATTGCTCATTTGAGTACCTACAAACCCATTTGCAACAATATGAGGCAGTCATTTGTGACAATTCCATGACAATTGATGGCATGAGATATGTGCAGCCAGCTGACCTTGACCCTAACAAGAGAGCAGCAAGGAGACTGAATCGTTGTTTAGAAAAGTGTCCCTCCAATGCACTGCTTGTACAAGACATGTGTATAAAGCACTTAAAAAAGTGTCACTTAGTGGAATTAAACCATGGGATTGTTTGTTACTTGTACTTGAAGAAGGATGGTGAGTCAGAGACTTCCCAGTCATCAACTTGTACTTGTACTTGAAGAAGGATGGTTTGTTTAGAAAAGTGTCCCTCCAATGCACTGCTTGTACAAGACATGTGTATAAAGCACTTAAAAAAGTGTCACTTAGTGGAATTAAACCATGGGATTGTTTGTTACTTGTACTTGAAGAAGGATGGTGAGTCAGAGACTTCCCAGTCATCAACTTTTGGTAGTTGCCCATTGGCACCGAAGGAAGAGGTAGAGGATGTGGAGGTGCAGTTTGACCCAGAAGAAGAGCGGGTAGAGGTATTAAAGGAACATTTGATGCGGCTTTAACTCTTGATTCTCTTGAAAATGGAGCATTAGGATGCCAGCAAGAAAGCCCAAATAAGGAAGCAACTTTGCCTCTGAATTGTGTTCCCAACTTTGCAATGGCGGGCGACACCCACTACATTCTTCTCATAGGTATCATGCATGAGTTGAATATACGGGAGGACTACTGCCTAGCTGCAATTGCCAATTTTTGTGAGGCAGACATAGGATTTGTGGATGATGATGGAGTGGAACAACATCTTCTTGCTGACATAGTTGTCCACGACTCACAGTTCAGTTCAGAGTGGCCCAACTGATAAAAAATACATTCAATGAAGCAAAGTCCGGAGAGGCCAATTTTCCAACAGATGAGTAGTTCCAATCGACAACAAAACAACTTGGCTTGGAAAACATGGGTACGCCCGTGGCACCCAGAGCTCACGTACTAAATAGTCAGTCTATTCACTTGTGGGGAAGGTCGATGCTGGAAATGGACGAGAATCAGATGGTATTGGAGATGGCCCACTGATGACATATCATGATCAATCTGTTTGTTGACAGGTGCTAGTGTATGACGATAGTTTCCTTAGAAGTGTGAGAGGCTCACTACAAGGGCTTGTCACTACAGTACAAGGCAAGGATGCGGTGTTGTCTCACTACATCGGGTGTTTCAACCACAAAAAGGTTTGTAGAAACAATTCAAGTACTTGGCCATTGTACTCATCTCACTTACATCCCATAAATGTTTTAATATTGTTTTGTAGATCATAATATAACACAAGGAATACTTTGAGGACAATGAAATGTTCCCACTATTTGCAATGAAAGTTATTATAAGATTGTGTGGTGGGCACCCCCTCCAACAAAATGCAAAAAAACTAATTTTGATTGAGAAACAATTTTCTCTACACCTCTTTGGCATTGGGTATGGGTGCCAAGTACTCAGAGCCCCCTATTTCATGCCCTACACAGCTCAGGCTCTGGTTGCAGGGGTTCAAGACCCGAAGAGCTTGGATCCATACAACAAGCGGTTGTTTATGAGGGAAAGAAGACACATGATGCCCATGGGAATGCTTCCATCAATAGAGGAACGAGCTCGTCTATGGAGCTTGCACATTGAAGAGGTACAAAGTGAGGAAGAAGGAGGTGCATCAAAAAGGAAAAAAATATGGGCTCAGGTCCATCTTTTCCCACTCCTGACTCGTGATTGTTGCCACCTCGCATGGCGCTCCCTCGCATTTGAATTTCCCCAAGCCATTTGTTTCTTCTCTTTTGTGGATGTATTGTAAAGGCCGTGTAATTTCTGGACTCTTAAGAAGCTCCTTCTGCCTTGCTCTATGAATAAGTCCATTGGTGTAACTCTAATAGGCCATTGGCCTTATCCTTTCCTCCCCCATGTCTAGTGTGCTTAAAGTAGCCTATTCTTGCCATGTAGTGAGTTTTTTCCATGCCTTGTGTGGACCATATTGATAGTGAGCTGTATGTCTTTGGCAAAATATGGACCATGGTTGAACAATATGTGCTGCATTGAAACAAAACAAAATGGTGAGTAGAATACAATTTTAAATTTTGTTTGTATATGTAGCATGCTAATCCACCATGTAATGTGTGATATGTTGCCACCCCATCCTGTAAGGTAAGCCTTTTTCCAATCTAGCAAGGCTGCTTGAAGTGATGTGAGCTTACTTTGGTCCCAAGAATGCTGCTCAACGTAGTGGAAAATTTTATCTAGTGATTGCCACACGTTCACCTTGTGCTTTTGGATTTCCCCACCACCAACATTGTCTTTAACCACTTTATGTAGCTGTTTCCATTTGTTGAACATGTTTCTCCTCTCTTCTCTATCTGAATCTTTGAGGCTAAATCCAAGAAACCTTTTGGCCTTAACGCTGTTTATCGATGCTTTCCTAGGTACCTTGTAACAACTTTGAGACATCTTAGGGTCCTCTTCAATTTTGACATTGCTTCCATGCAAACCAATGTCTGAGAGCACTCCCTCTAATGCTTTGATCACTCTTTTCGACTCATCCTCTGGCTTTAATGTCCATGCAAAACATATGTACAAATGAATCACCTTTTCAATTATTTGACAGAGTGCATGAAGTGTATAGATGTGAACTCTACTCAGAGGAATATCAAGCACTGGCCTAAAAGTTTTATCTTGAAGATGTCTGTTGGGAGCTCTATTCCATTGCACACTCTCAAAAGATTGTGCATCAGCCATGCAATATAAGCATGGATTTGCCATAGCTGCTCTATGTGTTACGTTGTACATACACTTAAGAGTCTTCAAGTCACTTTCCATGTGTCATTCCATTGTATAGTCACCAAATACTTCCACTAAAAGTATGACTCTGTTTCTTTGTTCATTGATGATATAAGGAATTTGGGTTTGACTAAAAACCCAATTGAGGATTTCAAAATCTTCCTTATCAACCTGCAATGAAAAATGAAAACAAAAAATCAACAACCAAATAATCTATATTTTTGTTATTATAGAGTGAACTAAGTATACCTGAAATGATCCTAGAGTTAGAATGTTGTTTTTGGATTGCACATTGAAGTATCATGGATCCTTTTTTGTTATTAATGGATCCAGAGCTCTGTTCATGAGGGTAATGGTGACTCTCTCTCCAGCTTCTTGTTCTTCAGGACCTTGCACTCGTCGAGCTTCAAAACAACTTGAGAACCCCACCGCACTGCTGGAGTTTTCATCTCTTCAACTATTTCTTTTGGAACTAGACGGCTGTAATGCACTCCGGCATTGAAACCTACACCATTCAAGTTTGGATGCAGCAAAGACCTGCCAAAAAAGCACCATGCGTTATGATCATGTATAGGAAAGTGTATCCGTTTCTTAGTGAAGCACATTAAGATACAAAAGCAGAAACAAACTTCGAGTTACCTTAAAGCTCGTATTTGTTTTTTCACGCCACCACTACCAATCTTCATGTTCTCAATGCTGCACAGATTTTGTTTTCTTTTTCGACTACCAAGCACGGTGTCTTTGTCTCGCAAACATGTGATCTTCTTCTCAAGTCTTTGGATTGTCTCTTTGTTTGATGAAATCTTCCGAGAGCATGATTCATTAAGTTTCTTTAGCTACATGTTCTCCATTCCGATGAGGTTTCTTTTCCTTTCCGCATTCAATACTCTCGTTTCCAAATGTTCGGTGTATCCCAATAGCCCATCCTTGCCATCGCCTATGAAATGTAAGAGGTTAGTGATATTAGCAAAGGGAGGTGGCACATTTGTCGTAGGATACTTTGGATAAATAAACCCATCAGTCCACAAATCCAAATGATGTTCCTTTTTTGTCCTTCTAAGTTCTTTCTCATGTTGAGATAAGAAAGACTCCCTCTTACATTTCTGTAACGGTGCGTACTCTTGCAATACATCAACAAGAAGATGATGTGTGTTATTTCTTTGGGTAAGTGTTGAAGATGAAGGGGTTGAGGATTACAAGTTCAAATTGGTGTTTTCATAAAAAAAAGAAGCGTTCTCCATTCCTAGAGTTGATGGAGAAATAGACAAACACTCGAAACTCATGAAATATCTCAAGTTTTGGGAGGGAAGGCCATATTCTCATGTTTAGAGTTGATAGAGTTCCTGTGGCTTATGTTTCTGGAGGGAACACTTGTAAGTTGGCATTTCAAATCATTAGTCATACGGTTAGTTGGATTCTTGACAAGAGAACGAAGGATAAGAATGATAAAGACGGTGACTACCTACCAAAGAATGTCATTTTGGCTTTTTGTTGGTGCAAAAAAGTATCACATAAGATGCACAATTTAACATTTTTATATTCTCTCTCTAATCTGACATGAAACTTCTTATAGGGCCCAAAAGTGAGTCCAAATTTCTCCTAATGTGAAAATCAAGTTGTCTTGGATGGGCATACACACTCAAATTTTGCCCATTTTTTTGGTAATTAGTCTTATCCAATGATGGGATTATCCTAGCATTCACATCACTTACATGATTGTACATTTATATACCATCAATTTGTTCAATTTATATGCATGCACACACTCAAGATTAGGTGCACACACTTGAATTTTATGGCAGATTTTTCCCTCTTTGGTGCATTACACACAAAATGATTTTTATGCACACACATGAATTTTTGTTGAAAATCAAGCTTAATCTTGACACACACATCATTCATTAGTCAAAATTGACCATCAATTGCATTCCAAAACAATCAAATTATGCTCTCAAAGTATGTCAATTGATTTACACATCTAATTTTAGCAATAAATTAGCAACACATTGGAATTAGATTAATCACTAAAAAATTGACTGGAGTAGGCCAATGCACTTACAATTGCATCCAAGCTAATCCTTGCTCCACGTGATGATTTCATCATGCACACACATGTGTGGCTCTTCCAAATTAGCCCAAAAATTGACCATTGTAGGCCAAAAATCAAACACTCAAAGCATCAAATTAGGCATGGATTAGCACAATTAACTTGATAAAAGTGTTGATGCGACCTCTTATAAGGGGATTAAACATACATTACACTTCAAATTTTAGCAGTTATGTTTGCAAAGCTAGTAAAAAAATAGTAGAAATTAGCATGGAATTGGTACAATTATCATGGAAATGAAGAAAAATTAGTAATGATTAGTATGAAATTAGTGAAATTGAGGGTTTGAAGTATTCATAACTCAAAAATTAGCTTCAATTACTTGCCCAAACATCATGAAATCAAATCAAAATTGAGTTACGCACACTCAAAACCAATGAAATTAGTAGTGAAATTACTCTATTCTAAACATCCTATACTCACTAGCTTAGGTTATTGATCTCCGGCAACGGTGCCAAATGTTAGGGATAATTGTAGCATAGCCTTATCAACCCAAAAGCAAAAAAATTATCAATCCTAGGATCGACAACCCAGCTAATCAACCCAAAAGCAACAAAATTATCAATTCTAGGATCGACAAATGTTAGGGGTAATTGTAGCATAGTCTAATCAACCCAAAAGCAACAAAATTATCAATCCTAGGATCGACAACCCAGCTAGGTCATGGAAGCACGAGCATCGGATGTATCGAATGAGAGGATTCAAGAGAATGCTCATCCAATGCAATAGAGATTATCCATGAATCACTAACTCTAACCACATCATCAATCAGGCATCACCTACACACATTAAGCCCACCAAAGTCCGACTTACCATAGACTAGAATTCTAAAGCACACTCATGACAAACACACACGAATTGCATTGGTGTTGGCCTCTCCAATCACCACATGATGCCAATCAAGGTACTTCATCGAAAGCTACACACACAAGGTGAATGGTCCTAGAGTTTCATAAAACCCTTCCAGACACAAGCAAGCAATAGGGCACATACACTAATTACAAGATTAAGAACCAAATTAATCAACCTAATTAGAGATGTTAAATATTGCAATCGAATGCTCATAGAAGGATAGGAGTGGTCAATAAGCAAGAAGTCATCACACACACTCAAATCTAGAATAATGAAAAGGTGAAACTATTTCATGACATAATGGAATAGAAGAATTAAGACTAATGAAAGAAGTAGATTAGATTAAGGAAAAATTCTCTAATTACAATGGACTAGCACTAGCCTCTTAAGCATGGCCATTAAGCTCAAGGCTAGGCCATCCATAAAGTGAACACTCAAGAGAGAGAGAGAGAGAGAGAGAGAGAGAGAGAGAGAGAGAGAGAGAGAGCTCTCAAGAATGGATCCTCAAGAAATGACTACTCAAGAATGAAGCCTCCTTGCGTAAAGGCTTCCTTATAGAGGCTTGCACCACAATCCCTTCTACTATGGGTTTAAGTTTGAGCCCTCTAGCTAGCATATACAACTTTGGAACTCCCAATGAGCCCAAGACCTTATACAATGTGAGTTGGAAATATTGTGCACATCCATAGCACATCTCTCGCTTGATGCATAATTGGTGTAGCATGTGTTAGCCACTGCTAACACAAACATCTCACACTACTATCCCATAATCTCAAGGATTGAGCATGGAAAATCTTGCAGGGAAATCAAGCAACAAAGGTTCACCACTAATAGTTTTCAAGAACAAACTCACCTTGCACAACGAAGAGGAAGCCATCGTTGGTAGAATCTTCTAAAGATTAGTGGCTATCGAGATATATTTTAGCTGACACAGCCTATAATTATAGAGAATTGACACACTCAAATACAAACATGGAAGCTCTGTCTCTATATTACCCTATCATCAAGTATATATCGGAGAAAATCCTGGAGGTTTAGGACTCTGTCTTTCTTAATTCCTTCCGTCTTCTCTCCCTCACTCTCTCTCTATTTCTATATCTTCCCCCTTATTTCTCTCTCTATCCTTTTCTCCACTCTATTTGCCCTCTTTCTCTCTCCCCTATCACTCTTCCCATCTCTCTCTCCTCACTCTCTTTGTCCCTCTCCTTGTATTTCTCTTTCTCTCTCTATCTCTATTATTGCCTTTCTTACACTCTCTATACATCTCTCTCTCTCTCTCTCTCTCTCTCTCTCTCTCTCTCTCTCTCTCTCTCTCTATACAAGCCCCCCTCAACCTCTTCTACCACTTTCTTTCTCTTTGTACACTATCTTTCTAACCATCACGCACTCCCTATCTTTCTTCCCCACTCTCCATCGCTTTCTCTACTTCTTGTTTCCTCTCTTTATCTCTCTCACTCTCTCTCCTCCCCACGCTCTCCCCCCCCCCCCCCCTTTGTTGAACTAGAGGAAGACATTGCTCATTACAAGGACCAAGGTGAAGTCATTGTCTTTGGAGACATGAATGCTCACACAAATACGTTACAACACGACACACAATAAGTTGACATGCCGCATGTTTCAAGAAGAATGGATGACTCATACATGTATAATCAAGGTTCTAATGATGCAAAAGAATTGGATCACTATGGAAAGTCACTTCTACATATGTGCACTAGTATCGGAATGCTCATTGCAAATGGTGTATCTTTATGGCAAGGCACCAATGACTTTACATGTAGAAAGCACAATGGTGATAGTGTGATCGACTATATGTTGTTTTCAGCAGCCACTCTAGAATGCATACAAAGTTTTACACTTGGTGAATGGAATCCGGAATCAGATCATAGGATACTATGTATTGACCTCAAGTGTGGTAAAAGACCCGAGCATGTAGCCTCCAATCATGATGTGAATCATTTGTACCTACGTCTAGACTTCAAATGAGCACTTATATATGTTGATATGATGGACCAAATGTTAAGCATGACATAGCATCAAGAGAGTCCAACATTAGAATGCAAGTGGAAAGTTTTCAAAGAAGTAATTTGCTCTTGTGCAAGGGAATGCTTTTCGGTGAAACACATGTCTTGCAAAAGATTTAAGAAGGGTAGCACCAAGAAGAAATGGTTTGACATGGAATGTAGTCAAACCTGAAAACACTTACTAAGGTTGGATGCAAGCAAAGACAAGGAAAGTTACTTGGAACATTCATACACATACAAAGCACTTGTTCAAAAAGAGAGGAGAAGGTGGGAAGTCAAAAAACAACTTCTTTTAGTGCAAGAGAACGCACATGCATGTGGCAAGTTTTGACAAAATCTAAAAGGCAAGCGTGTTGAGAGCTTTGGTAACTTGACTCTTGAGGATATGTATGCATTGCAAGAATCTCTATGAGTAGCCTAATGTTGATAAGATGGAGTGTTGTAGCTCCCTTCCGTTTATGCCTCCCTTCTTTACCATTGAATGCCACGCGCTTGAGAAACTTGCTACCCGCAAAGCAGGGGACCTTCAAGGTGTCAAAGCTGAAATGGTTAAATGGACAAGCAAGAAAACACGATATTGGATATGCGATATGTTTAACCTTGAACTTCATCATGGCATGCCTCATGATTGGAGTGAAAATTGGATCAAACCTTTGCACAAAGGAGGAGATGTAAACAATGTGAACAACTATCGCACTATAATGGTTGGTTCTTTGATGGCAAAGTTATTTGGATGTATCATGGAGATGAAGATAAGTGAATGGGCTAAAAAGAATGGAAAACGTGCACTAGGCCAAGCAGGTTTTTGAAAGCATCATAGCACTATTGATCACCTTGTCACTCTTCGAGTTCTTATGGAAGCGTCTCGATTGTTGCTTTGTGGATTTCAAGAAAGGTTTTGACATGGTACCGTGAGGAAATCTTTGGAGACATATGCAAAGCCTTCAAGTGCCGAGAGAATTTATGCATGCAGTCTTTCGCATCTACCAAAAAGTGATATGTCGACTACATATGGGAGATGGAATTTCAATTTTTTTTGCAAGCACCATTGGTGTCAACCAAGGATGCCCACTTTCCCCAACCCTCTTTGGGCTACTCATTGATGAATTGGAATGCATGGTTCTTGATTTTATGCAACAAGAAGGCATAGAAGAGGTTGAGATCGGAAATGCGGTGATCATGCTTTTGCTTTATGCCGATGATGTAGTGCTCTTGGCACATACCTTAGAAGATGCACAAAAGCTTATGACTGTCTTGGAATGCTTTTGCCTACATAGCGGGCTGATCGTGAATGGATCCAAAACCAAGGTTATGCTTGTAAAGACCCTCAATGATGAAAATCCATGCATTGTATACAACAACGAGAAACTTGAAGTGGTAGAAAGCTTCAAGTACCTTGGCCTTGAGGTTCTATCCAATCATAGATGGAAGGATTGCGCAATGTGTTGATTGGAAGCCGGAAAGAGGGCTTATTATGCATTTGAGAACATGTGCAATGCTGGAGAGATCAAGTGTTGGGCTCTCAAAGAGTACCTCTTTGACACATTGGTGACACCGCTGCTTCTTTATGGAGTGGAGGTGTGGGGTGGTAGCATCAGGAAGTCTACTTAGAAAGAGTTTGAGAATGTCCAAAAGCGTTTTCTCACCAACTTTCTCCAAGTCAAGACACAAACACCCTACATGCTCTTACTTCTTGAGTCCGGATCGCTTGCCATTGAGGTCTTGGGCATGCAAAGGATTGTGGTGTACATGCTTAAGACACAGCGTAGCCCTTTGTATTGACTTCCGAGAATCGCATATGAAGCAAGTCAAAAGGTCCAAAAGACATGCAAGAGCAAAATACTAAGTTTGGGGTGGATGCTTGACATCAAGAAATGGTTTGGAAGATGGGATGCATATCACTTGGTCAAGGATGCGTCCATCGACTCCCAAGTTAATGAGGCCTTCTTACAATGCCAATGTATCACGCCTTGGGAGAAATCCGGAGGTTCTCGCTTCAGCCATTACACCACACACATTGCCCCAAACTACAAATCTCTCTTCTTCTCTGAACGCGGTAACCGAACCCATCCCTACATCCTTGAGCCCATCCCATTGAGTGCAATCCGCACCATTGCCTCCATTCATCTTAGCTCCCATTCTCTACACTGCGAGACAAGACATTGGGGCACTGGTGAGGAG